>NC_052100.1:26819934-27119934 GCF_015852505.1 Tachyglossus aculeatus | reverse complement strand
GAGGAAGGAAGGATGGCTCGGTAGCAGCCGGCGGCGGACGCGATTGAAAGAAACCCCGTTTGCTCTAGTAATGTGCAGTGTTGAGGGGATCCGATAAAGCGAAGCCGGTAACCGAGACGAGACAGTCCCAAGAAACAGGAGAAGGGTGGGCTCCTTCATTTGTGAGGGAACCACTTGGGACTTAGCGGTCGGCAGGGGCCGGCTTCTGCGCCTTATCTGTCCAGGGCGGTTTTAGGAGATGTTGGAAGTTCAGGGGTGGAACAGCTGGGAGAGGGCAAAGTGGCTGGGCGGGACCATCCGGAGCTGCAAGTCTGTGACGAGCTGCCTGATGTGGGATCCTGTCCTCGGCTTCTCGGTTCGAAGGGGACCTGCGAAAACTGGCAGGGGGAGGCGTGAAATGGAATGGAAAAGAATGAAAAACAGTCCATTCGTATTGAGCTTATTCCAGGCTCCGGGCGGAACGAGTAGTTTTGCAACCCTAGTGCAGGGAGTGCCTCTCTGAGGATCCCTGCCGTTCTTCCCAATTCCCCATGGAGCGGGGGAGGATGGAATGACGGGTGAGGCCGTGAAGCCCCCTTTTTTTCCAAAGAGGTAGCGATGTGATGTGATGAGGGCCCCAGGCCCAGTCAGTCGTCACAGGCCCTCGCCTTCTGAGAGTTTTGAAGGTTTCAGCGGCATCATCCTTTGTCAGGAGAGAAAAAGATCAGTTTCCAGATTTTCTGAGCTAGCAGAGTCCCTGTGTGTGGAGCCTGGTGGGCTGAGGGGAAGGAGCAAGTGGCGTCCAAACGACCCAAAAAGGAACAAGATTGCTATTCTCCACGAGCGAATATCTTGTGGGACAAAGCGAACTCCAAATTCCTTGTGCAAAAGGGCACGGGGAGCTATTAGTCAGTTAACCGTGGTATTTAATGAGCACTTACTGTGTGCAGAGCACTGTTTTAAGTAATAATAATAATGGCATTTATTAAGCGCTTACTACGTGCAGAGCACTGTTCTAAGTAATAATAATAATAATAATGGCATTTATTAAGCGCTTACTACGTGCAAAGCACTGTTCTAAGTGCTTGGGAGGTTACAAGGTGATCAGGTTATCCCACGGGGGGCTCACAGTCTTCATCCCCATTTTACAGATGAGGTGCCTGAAGCACAGAGAAGTTAAGTGACTTGCCTAGAGTCACACAGCTGACAATTGGCAGAGCCGGGGTTTGAACCCATGACCTCTGACTCCAAAGCCCGGGCCCTTTCCACTGAGCCACGCTGCTTCTCTGCGTTCTGAGTGCTTGGGAGAGGACAGTAGAACAACAGACATTCCCTGCTTGTAATGATGTGCCCTATTGATAACACGGCACTGCTGCTGTGAGTGTGTGGGTCTTGGATGTCAAATAATGATGGTATTTGTCAAGCGCTTACTATGTGTCAAGTACTGTACTAAGTGCCTGGGTAAATACAAGCTGATCAGGTTGGACACAGTCTCTGTGCCACATGGGACTCACAGATGAGGTAACTGAGGCCCAGAAAAGTTAAGCGACTTGCCCAACAGTGGATTAGCAGGCTAGTGGCGGAGCTAGAATTAGGAGCCAGGGCCTTGTCACTCCAAGGCCAGTGCCCTATCCACTAGGCCGTGCTGCTTCTCTCAAAGCAGGGAAAGCAATCCGGTGGGAACGCCAACCTCCCGATCCACCCCGCATTTCTAACCCGGGCAGACGTCCCAGTGCGGGCTTCATCTCTCCCCTTCCTTTTCTTCAGGAGGCTCAGCCCCCGTGGCAAGCAACAGTTCTCCCGCTGGGTCCGCCCCTTCAGGAGGATTTCTAGGATTCGAAAAATTCAAGAAGCCCGAGGGCAGCTGGGACTGTGAGGTCTGCCTGGTGCAAAACAAAGCGGAGTCCACCAAGTGTGCAGCATGTGAGAGTGCAAAGCCGGGCACGAAGCCCGAGGTTAAAGGTAAGGAGTCGACAGGGCACCGGTCTCTTGCTGTTGACCGCCCGCCCGCCCTTTGGTCGGGACAGGGCGGGGACAGAAACCGGAGCCTTTCCCCGCGGGTTTCCTGGGGTGGATGGGCGGTCAGTGGCTTGACACGGCCTCCCTCCTGCCGGCGGAAAGACAGGATGAGGCAAAACTCTGGAAAATCCAAAGTTAAGACCGGTGACCTCCGGGAAGGACCGTGGAAAGGCCATCATTGGCCACGAGCCACTGAACTGCTCCTCCGGGGCAAGTGCTCCTTCATGTCGGGCCAGCTGTGAAGGACACGTGCTGCGCGGACTTAACTTCCTGTTTATCTCCTCGGGAGGGGAAGTGAGGAGAGTAAAGGGGTTTCTTGGTTCTCTGGAAAAAGTCCGCGGGCTTGGTAAAACATTTGAACCTGTCCGAGAGGCTCCCGGAGTTAAGGCAATGAGGCGGACGGACTTCTCGCATCTCTAATTTTTTGCTCTGAAGAAGGGTGCGTGGGACGTCCTGCCCAGATAGAAAAAGAGGGTCGTTGCGAAGTTCAGATTTTGATTGTGGTTACACTACCGTTTCTCTCCCTCCTCCTTGGAAAACCTTTTTTCTGAACTTCACGGCCGTACGGATCCCTTCCCCGACCAATTCCCGCCCCGCCTGACGGTTCCCGAAATCCCCGTCTTCCAGTATCGTTTCAGAAACGGCTTCCGCCTGCATTCCGAGCTGCACAGATCACCCCAGCTACGTCACTCCCTTTCCCCTTTCAAGGAAACCAAGTGGCTCACTAATTAATTTGGCCGTGTTTTTAAGGTCCTAGACCGGCTAGGGTCTGAGTGCTGCCGGAAGCCAAACAAGACCAAAAGTCATCCACGAAATGATGGGTTACCCAGCCCAGGCAGAGGGGTGCCATCCGGGGCCCCAAAATGAAAGACGGCAGCTTCCGGAGGGAGCCCCGTGGCTAGTGACCTTGTCGCTGGCAAGTTGCCAGTTGGCTCGTAGCCCTCTTGATTGCTGCTTCCCTTAAGGATCCGGCCCGAAACGGCCTGCCTCCCCAGACCTCCTCTCTGCCCAGCAGAGAATGCGGGGAAGCGATTTGGTGTCCTTTGGTGATCAGAGCTGGTAGGATGAGGGTGGGGGGCGGGGAGGGATTGTTCTCCGTATCAAGAAGGGTGATTGCGGGCGGGCACCTTTGTTCTCACCCATTTGGCTGAGCGTCGATTTGTTTCTCCCCTCCGAAGGCTTCGGCACCCCTACGACCTCCTCGGCCTCTTCGGCCGCCCCGGCCCCGGCCTTCAAGTTCGGACTCCCGCCGTCGTCCTCGGAGCCGCCTCCCACCGCCCCCGCCGCTTCGACCGGCTTCAAGTTCGGAGACCCGGGGGGCTTCAAGTTGGGCGCCTCGTCGTCCGACTCGGCCGTCTCCAACCCCACGAGCGGGGGCTTCAAGTTCTCCCAGACTGTCGGGGACTTCAAATTCGGGGTCTCGTCCTCCGACTCGAAGTCAGAAGAGGTGAAAAAAGACAGCAAGGGGGATAGTGGTTTTTCCTTCGGACTGGCGTCCGGGTTAAGCAGTCCTTCCCCCGCGGCCGGGTTTCAGTTCGGGGCGCCCAGCCTGGGGCCGCAGGAGAAGAAAGAGGAGCTCGACAAACCGGCCCCCGGGGGGTTCACCTTCGGGGCGGGGCCCGTCTCCGCCGCCCCCCGCGCCGCCCTCCGAGAACAAGACCGGAGGGAGCGGCTTTGGCTTCGGAGCGGCGGAGGCCAAGCCGGCTTCGGCGGCACCCACGACCCCCTTCTCGTTTCCGAAGTCGGAGGGAGGTAAGGACGGAGGCCCCGTGGCCCAAGGAGGCTTCAGCTTCGGCGGCCTGGAGCCCGCCGCCCGCCTGCCCCCGGCCCCCGCGTTCGGCCTGGGAAGGACAGAGGAGAAAAAGCCGGAGCCGGTCACCTCTGCCACCGCTCTGGTGTTCGGGAAGAAGAAAGCGGGCAGCGAGGAGCCCAAGTCCCAGCTGCTGTTTTCGTTCGGGAATCCCGAGCAAACCAAAGACGAGAGTCCGGCCAAGCAGGCGTTCAGTTTCAGCCTGGCGAAGCCCGCCGAGAAGGAAGGGGACCCGCCCGCCAAGCCCACTTTTGCTTTCGGGGCCCAGCCCGCCGCCCCAGCCGGTAAGCCGCCGCGCCGCTTGTTGAGCGAAGGTTCGTGGGAGTAACGATCGCGGGGTCTGCCGAGCGCTTACTGAGTGCCGACGACTGGGCCAGCTGCCAGGGTAGACCCGGGACCCTCGGGTCGGATAATACTAATAACTGTGGCGTTTGTTCAGCGCTTACCGTGTGCCAGGCACCGTACTAAGCGCCGGGATGGATCCAAGCAAATCGGGTCGGACACGGTCCTGGGGCTCGCAGCCTCAATTCCCATTTTACAGATGAGGTCACTGAGGCACAGAGAAGTGAAGTGACCTGCCCAAAGTCACCCAGCAGACAAGTAGTGGAGCCGGGATTAGAACCCAGGTCTTTCTGAGTGCCAGGCCTGGGCTGTATCCACTAGGCCACGCAGCAGTCCTTGTCCCGCGCGGGGCTCAGAGTTTACCAGGGAACGGGGAGCACACCTATTGAACCCCCGTTTTACAGATGAGAAAACCAAGGCACAGAGAAGGTCAACGACTTTGACCAGGCAGTGGGCCGGTGGCTGAGCCGGAATCAGACCCCAGGTGTTCCGACTCCTAGCATCGAGGCCTTTCTCCATCCAAATGTGAGGCATCCTGGGCTTGGTGTTCCCCATCCTAGCTGTAGTCAGTCTCCAACCTGGGATCAAATGTCAGGAAGAGAGGGAAGCGGGACAGGATGCAGTCCATCTTCCCGAGAGAAGATGAATGGCTAGGAGAAGGATTTCTGAAATGAAATAGTCGATTTTTAAGGTGCGGGGGACGGGAGGTGCCGGCTTCAATCCCCCTTGAATCAACCAACCATGACCCCCCCCCCCCCCCAAAAAAAAAAAAACCAACGGAGAGCCGGGAAAAGGCCGGATGTCTTCCAGGCAGGCAAATACAGGAAGCGTGCATCTCTGGGTCGGGATTCTCGGGCTCTTTTTCGGCCAGGGCAGGCCGCCAGAGCCCCAAGAGACCATTTTTTCAGAAGCTCCGGGCCTCTGGCCTGTGTGGCCGGGGCGGGCTTCGTTCCGGGCCGGTGACCGTCGAGGTCAGAAGTGAAGAGAAAGCAAGCGTCCCCCCTACGTTCACGTGTTGTGTGGTGGTGCCCGGGGCGCCTCCGCAGTCCCCTGTGGGTGGATGAGCAGGTGGTTGGCAGGGATCTCTGCCTCAGAGGGCCCAAAGCCTAGTGCGCCAAAGCCGCCGCTTCCCGCGGAGAGACCCGCTCGCTGTCCGGCGGGTGGGCACCAGAGTCTCCTCTGTAATGGGCACGAGCCCGCGGCTGGCTGATGGCATTTTTGCCTCCGAACCCTCGGGGGCCACGGGAGGAGAAAATCCTCCCCGGGGTGAAGAGGCAGCCTATTTGCAGACCCGAGTTCCCTGTGGACGGGCCCTTTCTTTCCCTCGGCCGTCTGCCGGGGCACCCGAGGGCCCTCGTGGAGCACTTCGGCTAGCCCCCGGGTGTGCACGCTTGCCATAGGTGCTGCTTCTCCCGAGACTCCCGGGGTCACGACCCACCAGCCGTTAACCCGCCGCCCCGTCCCTTCTGTCTTGCAGATCAAGGAGCAGGAAAGCCGGTGTTAAGTTTGTTGAGCAGCGGCTCCTCCAACCCCGGTGTCCCGACCACGGGGGCTGCCGGCGGCGGCAGCCTGTTCGGCGGGGCCGCCTCCGCCGCCAACCCGCCCGTGGCCGCCTTTCTGTTCGGACAGGCCGGCAACGCGGTGAGCGGCTCTGCTTTCGGCACCCCCTCGGAAAGCGGCGCCCCGCAGCCCTTCGTCTTTGCTCAGGAGAGCAAGCCGGCCGCCGCGTCCGCCACCGCCGCCGCCGCCAGCGCGCCCGGGGCCGCGGTGGCCCCGTTCGTCTTCGGGCCGGGGGCCGGGGGCGGCAGTAACCCGGCCACCTCCAGCTTCGGCTTCGGCGCCTCCACCACGGCCAGCGCTGCGGGTACGTCTCCGCGGGTCGGGGGTAGGGCTGAAGCCCAGCCACTCGGGAACAGACCACCTCGCTTCCGTGCTTTTGGGTTTTTGTCAATTAAGCGCTCACTGTGAGTCAAACACGGTTCTAAGCACAGAGATTTCAGAAGTTAATCATATTTATCGAGCGCTTACTGTGTGCAGAGCTCTGTACTCCAGCGCTTAGGACAGTGCTTGGCACATAGTAAGCACTTAACAAATGCTATCATCAATCAATCGTATTTATTGAGCGCTTACTGTGTGCAGAGCACTGTACTAAGCTCTTGGGAAGTACAAGTTGGCAACACATAGAGACGGACCCTACCCAGCAGTGGGCTCACAGTCTAGAAGGGGGAATCATCAGTAATAATCATCAGTATTACTACTATTACTAAGCACTTGGGACAGGACAGTACAGCAATATAACAAACCCATTCTTTGCCCACAGTGAGCTTACTGTCCCTCTTGGGGGCCCACAGTCTTAAGTGAGAGGGAGAGCAAATCCCCCATTTTACAGTGAGGGTGAGCGTGTATGCTGAGTTTGCAAGGAAGGGGAATTTAAAAACCATCTTGGGGGCTGGGGGGGCGATGTGTGTGTGTGTGTATCCATGCATGCGTGCATCCTTTGTAACAATTGTGTTATTAAATGCTTAACTGTGTGCCAAGCATGGTACTAACCCCTGGAGTAAATACAAAGTCCCACAAGGGGCTCATAGTCTAAGTAGGAGGGAGAACAAGTATTGAATCCCCACTTTGCAGATGGGAGTACTGAGGCCCAGAGGAGTGAAGGGACTCGCCCAAAAGTCACAAAGCAGACGAATGTTTAGAACCGAGGTCCTCTGACTCCCAGGACGGTGTTTCTCTGGGCCGTTTAGCAGATGGTCCGTATTAAGGAGATGTTCACCGTGTCGGGCACGTTACCGCACAAATTCCTCCCTTCTCGGTGCTCCAGTGGTTTGACTGAGCCCGAGGGGCGGGCGGGCAGGCAGGGAGGCGGAGACGGGAGCTGACCCCCGCAAACTCCGCTCCCCGAGTGCCCGCCGAGGAACGGGATGGTGACGCCTGTCGGCTCTTCACTTCCCCAGGTTCCTCCTCCTTCGTCTTCGGTTCCGGGGCTCCGGCGGCTTCGGCCAGTCCGGTCTTCGGCGCCAGCCAAACCCCGACCTTCGGACAGAGCCAGGGGGCCGGCCAGCCCGGCGGCCCGGGCTTCGGGGCGCTGCCGTCGTCCACGTCGTTGTTTTCGACCGGCTCCCGGGCCCCCCTGCCCACTTTTGGGTCCGTGTCGAGCAGCGGCCAGCCCCCGGCCTTCGGCCAGCAGCCCGGCCAGCAGGCCGGGTTCGGCTCTGGCTCGGCACCTTCCGGCTCGGGTAAGTGTGCCCCGATTCCCGTTTGGGTCGGCCGGGGGGGGCGGGGAAAGAGGTGGGGGCGGCCTTCTGGATTTCAGCACCTTCCGGTTGGGAGCTGTGGGCCCCACTTCCCGTTGGAGCAGGCCGGGGATTTTTCGGCTCCAGCTTTCTTTTGGGGCGGCCCGCTTCTTGTTGGGGCGCCTGCCGGTGGGTCTTGAGTACCCAGGGGGTGGAGCGAGGGTTTACGGGGGAAGCATCATTGAAGGCCTGGGGGCGGGGAAGGGAATAATGGGCACGCCCCTGCCCTCCACCGAAATGGGTAGGTGGTGCTTGGAGCCAGTTTGCCCGGAAGCTGGAACACGGTGCCCTTTGGAGAAAAATCAGAGGGCTCCCGGGCCCAAGCAGGGCTCAGAGGGATTCACCGTCCCTGGTCCCCGAAGGATCAGGATACAGGAGGGAAGCCATCTCCCTGCTCCTCCAAGACCACTTTGGATGCCATCCACTGGGGATAGATAGAATCCTGGGCCGGAAGGGGCATCCAGTTCTGCTGGATGCGGCGTCCGTTCTTCCCGTTTCTAAGGTCCCGCTCCGGTGTCCCCCGAAGCACAGCTCTGCTTCTCCCGGCCCAGCCCACTTCCATTTGCCCCCACATTGCTAATGCGAGGGCTTCCGCTGGGCCGGGGGACTGTATTTTCAAAGCCGGGGACGGGGCGTCCTAGTTCGTAGGCCTCAGCAGGGCAAGGCGGGGATTGATTGCCTTTTAACATCTTGAGCTCGGGCGGGGCAGTGCTGTGAGCCCAGAGGAAATTTCCGGAATATTCTCCCATCCTAAGTGGCCATCGGGGGAGCGGTTATCCCGACATTACTTTCGCAGAGGCCCTTGGACCTTCACTCATTCATGCAGTCGTATTTATTGAGCACCTGCTGGGTGCAGAGCACTGTACTAAGCGCAACAGAAGAAAGACTCATTCCCTGCCCACAGCAAGCCTACAGTCTCAATGACTTAGAGAGCAGCGCAGGGGACCGGGGAAAGCAAAAGTTGCAGCGCTTCCGCTTGTAACCTCCGTAGGCGGCGTGTTCCAGTTTGGGAGCAGCACGACGAATTTCAACTTCACAAGCAACAACCCGACAGGCGTGTTCACCTTCGGTGCTAACGCCCCCTCGGCCCAGCCTTCCGGCACAGCGGTCTTCCCCTTCAACCCGGCGCCGGCCTTCACTGTAGGGTAAGGGCTCTCCCAAGGATGGTTGGGTGTTGGTTTTTTTTTTTTTAAACAGTATTGGTTAAGCGCTTCCTTTGTGCCAGGCACTGTTGTAAGCACCAGGGTAGCTAATCGGGTTGGACAGAGCCCGCTCAGTCGTAATCCCCGGTTGACAGACGAGGTAACTGAGGCCCAGAGCCGTTAAGTCTATGTCCAGGGTCACATAGCAGGCAAGCGGAGGAGCCGGGATGAGAACTCAGGACTTCCTGACGCCCGGGCTTTATCCGTCCACAAGGCCACGCTGCTCACGGGAACTTGTCTGCATTTATTTACTCACATACGCGCACGCACGCTCTGTCTCTGTCTTCCCTCCTCTCCCCAGGACCCCCGCGGGGTTGGCCATTTCTGACTCCTCTCTCTCTCTCTGTCCAGCAGGACGAACGGCAAGAACGTGTTCTCTGCCTCCGGAAGCTCGGTCACTGGGCGGAAGATAAAGACGGCCGTCCGGCGCCGAAAATAAACATCCGGGCTCATTAGAGACAGTCGTGTTGGCCACAGCTGGTGCCTGCGTCTGCCCCGGGCGGGGGGACTGCCCAAGCCTCAACGGCCCGAGGACGTCCTTGGGGCTCCCCTCCTCCCCTCCCTTTTAAGTTTTTCTTTTCTCCCTTTTTTTTTTTTTGGATTATGTTCTGTTTTTAATAGCTAGAGCCGGTGACAGGAGGTTCTTAAAGCATAGTCCTTTTAGGATCCAGCAACTTTATTCACCGACTCGGCCCGGCGTGGCTCGAAGCGACCGGAGCCCGCGCAGCGAACGGCTTTGTATCATACCTCTTGATGTGCGCCCGGCCCCGTGGCAGGCACCGCCCGCGGACAAGCTGTAATTATATCCGCGAGGGATTCTGTATAGACTAGCGAATGGGGAAACGAATGGTTTCTAGGCTGCGTCCGTGCTGGTGTATGTGTGAAGTGAGTGAGGTGGATGTATTGTGCTCTACACTTTTCCGATCGAGGGAAACTGATTTAAGGGAGAGCGGCCGGGGCCCCGGCCCCCGTTCGCCCCCGTGGCCCATTTCCTAATTAGACGCGATTTCTCTCTTTTCAACTCTCACGGCTCTCACCTGTCTTGCCTTCTCGTTATTTTATTATGAACTCCGTGTAAATACGATTTGGTTCCGCTGCGTCCTATTTTTTTTTTCTTCCCCCCTATGGCATAACATAAGTCTGTGAACTTGAAAGATTTAATTTTGTGTGTCGACATATTTTTTTTTTTTTTGTTTAGTATTGTCTCAGATTTTATTATGTAAATCCCATTATTCAAAGTTGCCTAAATCCATTTAGAAAATCTTTAAAGAAAATTGGGAATTCTTAAAGTGAGTTTATTGGCTTTTCTGATCCATTTTTGTTTGGACCAAAAACCAGTATTGTACAAAGTATTAAGTATATATTTTTATATTTACTGAAATGGACTGTGGTGACTTTGGATAATAAGGAAAAGTTTAATATTAAAGCCATGTTTATTACAGTATAATTAACATGTTAAACCATGGGATAAATGCCATCAATAAAAATTACGAAGTACTTTTTGGTGTAGTTTTCACTCGGTGCGGAGTTCCCAGGCGCCTCTTGGCCCGTTGGTTTCCGGAGGCGTCCCCCCCACCCGCCCCGGGGCTTCAGCCAACACGGGTAAGTGACCGGCGATGTTCATCCCAAACCAATTCTGCCCTCAAGTGACTCGGGTGAGACGGAGGATCTTCCCGCTAACCTGTCCGGGCTAAGCAGAGGATTCACGGGACCCTGGTTTCACACGATGAGAGGATCTCTCCCCGTCCGAGGTATTTATTGTGCATCGAACACGTGGGAGTTGGACGGGAGAATGAAGAATTGTCGCAACCCTCGTGGAGCACAGATCCTGCCCATTCTAGGGGGTTATCGTCCGTGTCTCTACCTCAGAAGATCACCGGGACCCGTTCCGACTTTTAAACCATGCGTAATTTCCATCTCTTTTGGGTCCTCCGGACGGCGGCCCTGTTTTCCCGAACGGCTAGATCTTCAGAGAAAATGGGTGATTAAGACTTTTCTTTCAGTAGAATTGGAGCCGGCTATTGCTTCAACGGAACACACACGGAGAACGGGTGAGGTTAGGTGAGAGTTTTATTGACATGGATGTTAATTCCAAAGCTGGGACTGTTGGAAGGAACATTTCCTTGCCAGCTCACGTGCCTAAACCTTGGGTGTCTCTGTGCTCTTGCATCTTTTTGCAGGCTCTAGTTACGTCAGATTCAACTGCTTTTAAGTTAACTACACGCTCATTCCTTCCCCATTTCAGCCAATTTTTCGCCTCTCCTCCGCCCTCACACCCTTGCATAGGAGGCAGCTGAAGAGCTTCACATCTTCCACCTGTCTGTTCTTTGATGCCAGTGTTAGCATAAGAAAAAGTAGCTGTTTGACACAGCACTCCCTCTTCAATACTGGGTGGGTGAGGTATGTCTACAGTAGAGGAATCAGTCTGATTTTTTCATCGGAAGCGAACGTGACCTCGCTTAGGTTACCGTCTGAAGTTAGAGCTATTTAAAAGCTCTACGGACGTACTGCATTGGGGGAAAATAGCTGCTATTGCTCTTACTGTTCTTGTAATACTGGCAAAGTGATGGGATGCCGGGAAGTGGATTGGCAGGGTTTTCTCCTGGAGGGTTAGTAAAGGGCCCTAATGGTAAAAAGAGGAGGACGGAAAGCATGTCTTTTCTCCCTGGACCTTAGTCTGCCTTTCCAGCCCTGCCTCCATTGAAGTTTTTCATTTATTGAGCGCTTACTGAGTGCACAGCACTGTACAAAGCACTTGGGAGCACAGTTGGTAGACGGGTTCCCTGCCCACAAGGAGCTTACAAGTCCAGAGGCCTGCATCCAGCCGAGATCAACTGCGCCCAGGAACGCTTGGTTGAAGAGGTTGGGCCATAGGTTAAAATATGATTGATGATGATGAAAAGGTGGCGGCTGCCTCTGAGGATTACGCTTGTAGCGCAGGGTTTAGGGGGTTGCAGTCATATACTTCACTCACCCAGGCCCCGTCCTCCTTTCTGCTGTGCAGAGGTGGCAGGCTGGGGTAGTCCGTGTTAGCAGAACCCAGCTAATCGCCCCACTGACCCATCCCATCCGGGATCTTCCCAGGAACTGCAAATAATGTAGCGCTCGGCCTTGGAGAAATCAGATTGTACAGACGGCGGGGCGAGATGAGTAACACGATCAGATAAAGGAAGTAGTTTAGAAACAGATTATAAATCAGACACGTGGACTTAGTCTCCAGTGAAGCTCTGGCTGCTGCTCATTTCTGAAGCCAAACTGGGATTAGTTTTATAGTAAAAAGGTTCCAGAAGAGTTCACTGGAGTTGGGCTTAGGAAAAGCGTGAATATTTCGAGTTACATTAAATTGATACAAGTCACCTCCTCAAAACCGACGCAGTGGATGGGGCTCAGAATTCATTTGCTGGTCACCGCGTACGAGGTTGACTGACAAATCTAAGTTCCTGGGGGGGAGAGAGTTGCCGATCAGCCTGGTTGCTACAACTCAACTGCCAAAGGGGGGAGTGAGGAAGCCCACCACCACGTGCGACCCATTTTGTCACCTAGAAATGCCTTTTAACTGTGGTACAAAATGTAAGCATTCTAGAAATCGCTGTCCTGTTTTGTAACCGAAGTTGAGTCTTTATTCAACATCGATGCAGTTCAACTGCAACTATGATTAGGCAGTTATATAGAAAGTAAAGCTGCCCGTCTCATGCTGAAATGCATTAAGAATATTTTCTTCATGCTGCAATATGCCCTTGAATATTGTATGAATTAACAGTATTGTTTATGTGCATCAAAAGTAATTCATTCACCATTAAGTACAATCCTTAGTGTTCATTTTAGAAGGCCCAGAAACCACTTGTACATCAATTTAAAATTCGGCTCAAGATTTAAGTTAACTTGCCTTCTGTAAAAATTCATTGATAATATGTAATACATAAAGTTTTGATCATCATCATGCAAAACTCCTCAAAGTACATATTTGGCAAAAGTGTAGAGAGTGGTAAAGGTACACTCGTCCTGGCATAAAATGCTTAAAACCGCTTTCAGGGTGAGGTAACTAACTCCCTCTTTCCCCTAATTGGTTCACTTTCCTCCCGCCCTCCCTTCAACAAGACAACAAATACTGGCATTAACACAATCTTCTCTGTTGGCATTTACCTTTTTAGGCGAATTCTGCAGGTGTTTACAAAACACAACTGGGACAGCCTCCTCCATTTCTTTCCGGACACCAAAAACACTGTGGAAATTTCACCGAGTTGAAATTCCTTCCAGCAAATTACCATTTTCTTAGACCGTGAGGAAGTAGGGCCGAAATGGATTGTGAATCCATCGTCCGATGGCACGAGGCTCGTTTCTCTTCTAGGGGAGAGTTCTTTGGCATTCTCAAATGAAATCGATATTTTTGGAAAGATCCCGGCATCGCTCGGGAGTTTTTTTAATTCCAGAGCTTTCCATCTAACCCCTGGGTAGTGAGGGCCACGTTACAAAACTGTAGTCCTGTAGCTAGTCCAAGAGAGTGGAGTTTGGGGTCACTGAGGAGGTTTGGCATCATCTAACCCCATTCCTTTTTACCACGATGGTTCCTGCCACGATGTCATAGGCTGTTCGGTTGTGCTGGAAAAAGAGCAGTGTGATGAAAGCAGGAAAAAAGGAAGCAATAGAAAAATTCTTGATCAAGGCTCGTATTGTGGACCTAAATAAGGAAAAAGAACAAGTAGGTGAATCAGCATTTCCTCCTCGTAGCTTCATACCTGCAAGCGCAATTATGACTCACTCCGATTTTCCTCAGAAGATCCCAAATATGGTCAGTTACTAGACCATCACAGTGGGTTGGTGATCCGAATGGATTTTCTCAACTTGTACAAAGCCCGGGAGAACAAACATTAGTAGCATTTTCAAAGTGTTTCAGCCTGATTGTTGCTTGCCTTGGCCAAAGCCATTCTTCATTTCAGGGGCTTTTAAGCATCCCTTTCTGGAGAAACAAAGCAGCCTTGTAAGCACCCCGGTCTCTGACTGCTGCATGCAGTGCTTTTTCTCAGTGTCACCCTTTAAGGCAGGCTTAGGAGGGAGAAGGAAGACATCTAGTCCTGTAGATATCTTTGGCTGAGTGATTTCTGCTTTTTCACTTCACACTCATCCCCCCCCAACCCCCCATCTTACCTCCTTCCCTTCCCCACAGCACCTGTATATATGTATATGTTTGTACATATTTATTACTCTATTTATACGATTGATTGATTGATTGAAGGTATAATTTTGAGAGCTCTCGCACTTCCGAGCAGGCCCGGGGGATTTGCCTTTTCTTTCTCATTCTGGCACAACAAACACGGCCTTTGGCTTGGATTGATGCGGCATTTTCTATATTATCAATCACCTATTTAGAGCACACTGTACTCTAAAGCTTGAGCACACAGTATAACAGACTCGGTAAATACATTCCCTGCCCACATTATACCAGAGAAGCAATTCAATTCAGTCTGTCTGAAATTGAACCAACCGTAAGAATCAATCGTATTTATTGAGCGCTTACTGTGTGCAGAGCACTGTACTAAGCGCTTGGGAAGTACAAGTTGGCAACATAGATTCAGTCCCTACCCAACAGTGGGCTCACAGTCTAGAAGGGGGTGACAGAGAACAAAACCAAACATATTAAAATAAAATAAATAGAATAGATCTGTACAAGTTAGAGTGATAAATATGTACAAACATATATACAGGTGCTGTGGGGAAGGGAAGGAGGTAAGACGGGGGGATGGAGATGGGGACAAGGGGGAGAGGAAGGAGGGGGCTCAGTCTGGGAAGGCCTCCTGGAGGAGGTGAGCTCTCAGTAGGGCCTTGAAGGGAGGAAGAGAGCTAGAATTCAGAATGAATCTGAAAATCTTGCGAATTAAATTGTGATGGCAACAGGAGACAAATAAATGGGAATTCATTTTAACGCCACAGTATCCCCTTTATGTAACTGATTTTAATGGCCATCCCTGTGGGCAGGGATCACATCTACAACCCCAAACTGCAAGCTTCATTCAGTTGTATTTCCTGAGTGCACAGCACTGTTATCAAGTGCTGGGGAGAGTACACTATAACAATAAACCGACACATTTCTCACCCACGGTGCCGGACGGAGTTTGGCTTCACTTGTACCAATTTGCGAACGCTCCCCTTTGAGGCTGCTACCGTAACACTACTTTCCTGGTGCTAACTGCTAGCTCTCCAAGCATGGCTGTGAGCCCAGAGAGGAGGTTTTCAGTTCCTCCGTTAGGGACCCAGGCTCTCGGTTTCTGGCAGCTTCCGGAGGCTGGCGGAGCAGGCCTCGCTCCTGTGCTTGGCTGTCCTGAGGGGACTTACGTTTGCTGGCTGCCTACTCTGCGTGTCTTTCCACTCTGCCCTGAACAGAAAGAAATCGCTGCAATCTGGCAGGGGAAGAAGCCACCGTGTTGGGTTCTTCTACTGCTGTTTTGAGATGGTACAATAAGCACGTAGATTATCCTTCCTCCGACTTCGTTACAGAAAAACTGCAGCTTGCACAATGCACAGTCCTGCCTCCTCTTAGCTTTAAATCAGAGACAAAGGACATTCCAACCAGAAGGCTACGCCAAGCCAAGCAAGTGGGTGTTAATCCTGAAGGGCGTGTTTGGCAGATGCCCATCACACAGTTTGATTAGAAGAGAGGTGTTTCCTTAATTCACACCTTCCTTGGTGTTTATGTTAAAATAACTTCCATCTAGCTCTTTTCTCCAGTGGGAAAATCAATTAGCATGAGGAAAGACAATCACAACTAAATTCACTTCAAGTCCCACAACATCAATGGTTGCGGAACTAGAATGGACCATCTCTGTACTCTTGCCGACCTAATTAACTTGTATCTAGCCCAGCACTCAGAACAGTGTTTGACGCACAAAACAAACAAATTTGCCTAAGGAAACACTGCTCTGCACAAAGTAAGTGCTCAAGAAATACCACTGAATGATAATGGGGAATCTGATGGGTCAAAGTGGTGACAGCTTTCCTCTATGAGAAAGTCACTATTCCCAAAGTTTACTATTGTTTACATCAATAATGTGTAATTTATTTTAAAGTCTGCTTCCCCATCTAGACTGTAAACATCTTGTGCGCAAGAAAGATATCTACCAACTCTGTTGTAATGTACTCTCCAAAACATTTAGTACAGTACTCTGCAAGCACTCAATAAATACCACTGATTGATCGGTCAACAGGTGTAAAGCAAAAGTAGAAGAGAGGAGTCTTACGTTGTTATGGTAACATTGGAGGAAGGAATCACCAGAACCCGGTTTGGAGCAATCAGTACAGATGTGTCACACGTCACGACACGAAGGCCCAGCAGAAATTTCCCTGGGGTGGCTCCTCCTGCTCCCCATATGCAAATGATCTGAAAAGAAAGAAAAATCTGAGCTGCTGCATTTGTTCTGATGCTTCTCTCAGCTGACTTAATAATAATAATGATGGCATTTATTAAGCACTTACTATGTGCAAAGCACTGTTCTAAGCACTGGGGAGTTTACAAGGTGATCAGGTTGTCCCACGTGGGGCTCAGTCTTCATCCCCATTTTACAGATGAGGTAACTGACACACAGAGAAGTTAAGTGACTTGCCCAAAGTCACACAGCTGACAAGTGGCGGAGCTGGGATTTGAACCCATGACCTCTGACTCCAAAGCCCGTGCTCCTTCCACTGAGCCACGCTGCTTCTCCACCATGCTGTAAAATATTTGGCCACTATCACCTACATAATATCCTATCTATCATATCTCAAAGACTCAGGTCACTCCACTTCAGCCGATAAATCCCTCATCATTTCCTCCTTCCATAAAGCCTCTCTGAATCATCTCCCAAGTTTCTCCACGCCCCTTAGGGTGCAGGGGACTAAAAATGGGCTAGTGTGCATCTAGCTAGAGCCAGACCTGGAGTTCTTCCCCAAAATATTCTCCTGCAGACATCGGACGAAAGCCTAATATACCATTTCTTATTCATTACAAAAAAAAGTTTTAGCAGTTCTTTCTAGAGGAATCAAGTGCATTTCAAATTCATTTGATAAAGCCTTGTAGAAGGCGCTTTCCACCCTGATCCACAAAATGGAAAGAGTATCAATAGGGTAAAAGCAGCAAAAAAAAAATGGGGGAAATGGATAAGGATCAAGGGGGAAACTATCAGAACTTTTACTTCAGAAAAGAGCATACTGGCCACTTGGCACAGTTTCCTATTCATCTCTTGTCTGTATTTAGTCTCAGTTCACCAACACTACTGAAGTGAAGGGAGAGTAAATGCAAAGGCGCAAGGTAGCAAATAAATTGTTTCTCTCAGCCCTGACATGGAAATTGCAGGTGACCCAGTAACCACAGAAAGTACTAATTCTGTTGCATTGTACTCTCCCAAGTGCTTAGTACAGTGCTCTACACATAGTAAGCACTCAATAAATAAAATTGCTAGATACTAAAGTAGGGAAAGGTAACTATTTAAAGAGGTTTAGGAACCAGATATGCTGGGTGTGGATAGTACAATGAATGGCAACAGACTGCCCGTTGTTGGGTAGGGACCGTCTCTCTATGTTGCCAATTTGTACTTCCCAAGCACTTAGTACAGTGCTCTGCACCCAGTAAGTACTCAATAAATATGACTGAGTGAATGAACTGGCAGGTCTGTGCTGCCCGTTCTGCCCCGCCCAGATGAGCTCCTCCGGAAAGCTTTTAGCCACTGGTGCCGAACCACTTCTGAAAGAGAGCTACACCGCCTCTTTGACACCAGGAAGTGTTCCGAAGCAAGGAGAGAGGTATTTGACCAAGGGATAGCAACAGGGAAAAAGCTAGCTGTAATGTTGGTTTACATCTTAAATGTCCCTGATCTGAAAACATTCAAATGAGCATTTAAGTTTTCATTATAAATTTGGAGCCAATGAAATTTTACCCTATGCAAATATTCATTCAATCGTATTTTTTGAGCGCTTACTGTGTGCAGAGCACTGTACTATGCACTTGGGAGAGTACAATATAACAATAAACAGACACATTCCCTGCCTATAATGAGTTTACAGTCTGGGGGGGGGTGGCAGGCAATAGAAATAAATATGAAATAGAAATAAGTATGGCAGAGACTAACCATCTTGGGAACTCTTGGGAACTCACCTCATAGAAGCAAACGAGTAATCGGTATATCAGAGCCACCACCATCATTTTCTGCAAGTCTTCCATTGAAGTGTCTTCATCGATTTCTTCTATTATATAATGCATAGCGAACTTGGAAATGTCCCTGCAACAGAAGAAAGGGTGTCAATCAGGGACCAGTGAGGGAACTTTTTCCCATTCCATTCTAAAAGGTGACTCTAGGCCAGCCCCAGCCAACTCTTCTAGGAAATCAGGGGGCTGTCCAAGGGCCTGAGTTGGGGTGGGGAGCAGCAGGGAGGAATTTGCCTTCTACCCAACTACTGAGGCAGTAGGGCCGAGTGGGAAGAACATGGGCCCAGGAGTCAGAAGACCCGGGTTTTAATCCTGGCTCTGCCAATTACTTTCTGTGTGAACTTGGACAAGTCACTTAACTTCTCTGTGCCTCCATTTCCTTAACTGTGAAATGGGGATTAAATCTTACTCCCTCCTACTTAGACTGTGAGTCCTCCATGGAACAGGGACTATGTCCAACCTGATACCCCAGCATGTAGAACAGTGCCTGACACCTAGTAAATGTTTAACAAGTACAACGAGAAGAACAGGAATAATAATAATAGTACTACTCTTCTCCCAAGTCCATTGCAGACCCCAGAAGCACCTGGCTGCCATGCTGGTCCCCGGAGCTTAGCAAAATCTTCCTCTTTGGCTCATCCCCGCCAGAGCCAGCAGTGGTACCCTGAGCATGACAGCAGGGAGACTGGAATAACAACAATAATAATTGTGGTATTTGTTAAGCGCTTACTATATACCAGGCACTGTATTAAGCACTGGGGTGGATACAAGCAAATCGCGTTGGACACGATCCCTGTCCCTCATGGGGCTCACAGTCTCAATCCTCATTTTACAGATGAGGTAGCTGAGGCACAGGGAAGTGAAGTGACTTACCCAAGGTCAAGTGGCGGAGACGGGATTAGAAACCAGGCCCTTCTGATTTCCAGGCCTGAGCTATCCACTACTTCATGTTGCTACCACTGGAAGTTAATGGGAGCTCACCCCACCTAACTGCGTCCCAAGGCAGGGGCCTGGGCAGGTGGCATTGGCAAGAGAGCATCAGTCCAACAATCAGTGGTATTTAATGAGCTCCTACGGTGTGCCAAGCATTGCTTTATGTGCTACAACCGAGTTGGTAGACTCCCTCCCCTTAAGGAGCTTAAAGACTGAGGAGCACGAGATTATCCTGGTCAGGTTGCAGCCCTGAGTTGACAGTGGTTTCAAAAGAACCGCTTCTGGGCATCAACTATGTCTTTCTGTTCCTTCCCACCTTCTCACAATTCCTAGTTCTGTTAGTGAGTTGGTCAGCCGTACTTACTAAACAGTGGAGGGGAGGGAAAGATATGAGGTAAGGTATCAAATGGTTTTCTTCCTTGGGGAACAGAAGTAACATCCCACTCCTTCCAAAAGGGAAAGTTTGGCTGTTGGGTACTAAAAAAACAAACCTCTTATGCTTTTATATTTGCATTTTAGACTCTGGGCCTATTAACTAAAAAACAACAGGATAATTAACACCGTGGCAGCTTCTAAGGAAACAAATTAAAAGTTACAAAATTTGTGATTTTGGACACACTTAAGCCTCTTGTAGATATGTTGGACCAAAATGGCTTAAGGAAAATGGCCTAAATTCCTCTAACATTAACACCAAAAACGTAACTTTTCACCCCCTGATTGGGGAGTTTAACATAATTAAGATGTGGTTGAGAAAGTGTCATGTTTATTATAAACACGCTTACTGCCTCAATTTCACAATTCATTGAGTTGAACTGCCATATGAGTCGCAAACTATGACCATACTATCTGATTCTTAGATACTGCTTTAAACAAAAGGCCCATTTCTCCAGCTACAGAGCTATTCTCTGTAGTCCTCAGGAAAAGAAAATAGCCACAAAGAGTAATTATATTACCTAATATCATCCCAACCCTTCTTTCCACCTCCAATTCATCAACCAAAATGATAAACAGTGCCCTCTGGAAACCTCTAGTAGATTTCAAGATTAAAAGAATTCTTACATATTCCTTTAACTTACCTTATCCCACTGAGATGCATAATACTTAGGACAATAGTGGCTTTTATGAAGAAGAGAATAAAGAAATCCACCATCTCTGCTACGAATCTGTGTGCCAAGGATGGAATAGCATACTCCCGACCTGCAAATAGAAAAATACTAGTTAGAAAAATGGAATTATTCCTCTAATAAACACCTATTTGAACACCCCAGACACCTTAAATTGAGGGGTAGGGAGGGAGGGAGATACCAAATAACCTTGCTACAGCAGAACACCAGCTTTCTAAAACTGACTGGGACCAAGTTCAGGTGATACACTGTTGCTATTGGCCTCAGCTGAGCTGGAGGGAATATCTTGGTGTCTGTTCCTTCCTCTCTACAAACCCTGGTTTTGTTGAAACTGGTTTCCTCTCTCAAATTCGGCTGGCAAGGTTTTTGGTTGCCTTGAAGTTTCACTTTGTAAAGGAAGTGGCAGAGAGGGTTAGAAAGCCCCAGATTACTGTATGTGGCTTCCTCTTCCTTCCTCCTCTGTTCCAGCACTTTGCTCCCATGAGCAAACCTTACCTATTGGCCAGGTTGGGTAAAGTGCCTTCCCTTTTGTTTACAATGTCCCCTTTGTAGTTTCATTCTCTAATGAGCTAAGTGTGTCCTCCAGAATTCTGGGCAGGCACTGATCCCAATAACAAAACGTAGCTGTGCATTCTGCACTTAAACACACCTGTATTCGGATGTGCTACATGAGTTTTTTTTTGACAGATCATAAATTCCATGGGTAAATTACTACATCTCAAGTAGATGCCAGTGCCTGGAGCACAGTAAGCACTTAAATACCATAAACAAAAAAAGTAACATGGACTGTGTCCTATCTGATTAATCAGTAACAACCCCAGCTCTTAGTCCAGTGCCTGGAGCATAGTAAGCACTTAAATACCATAAACAAAAAAAAAAGAGACTGTGTCCAACCTGATTAGCCTGTTATCTACTCCAGTGCTTAGTACAGTGCCCAGCCCATAGTAAGTGCCTAAAGAATACTATAAACAAACAAAAAAAAGAGACAGACTGTATTCACCCTGATTAGGTTCAATTTACCTCAGTGCCAGGCACAAAGTAAGCACTTAAATATCATGAACAAAAAAAAGAGACACAGATTGTGTCTGACTTGATTAGCCTATATCTACACCAGCGCTTAGGCCAGTGCCTGGCACATGGGGTAGTGGATAGAGCACAGGCATGGGAATCAGAAGGTCATGGGTTCTAATCCCAACTCCCCCACACGTCTGCTGTGTGACCTTGGGCAGCTCATTTCACTTCTCTGTGCCTCAGTTCCCTCATCTGTAAAATGGGGATTGAGGCTGAGAGCCCTATGTAGGACAGGGACCGTGTCCAACCCAAATATCTTATATCTACCACAGCACTTAGAACAGTGCCTGGCACATAGTAAGTGCTTAAATACATAATGATTACTAATAGCAAATACCACAATTATTATTACAAGTGCGAAGCAGCATGCTTCAGGGGAAAGAGCATGGGTTTAGGAGTCAGAGGATGTGGGTTCTAATCCCGGCTACACCACTTGTCTGCTGTGTGACCTTGGGCAAGCCACTTAACTTCTCTGTGCCTCAATGACCTCATCTGTAAAATGGGGATTAAGACTGAGCCCCACGTGGGACAACCTGATTAACTTGTATCTACCCCAGCGCTTACAACAGTGCCTGGTACATAGTAAGTGCTTAACAAATACCATCATTATTACTATTACAAGCGCTTGGCAAATATCTTTAAAAAAACATCAGTAATAGTAACTGCTTCACGACTATGACATGGGGCTCAGTCTACGGGGGTGGGGAGGAAATGTACTTTATCCCCATTTTACAGATGAGCTAGCTGAGGCGCAGGGAAGCCAAGCGACGGCCCCCAACGGAGCCGGTCGGCCAGCGGAGACGGGATGGGAAGCCACGCATCCGGTGACCCAGTCGCTGTGCGAGGCCGGTCCCTCCGGCCGCTCTCACCTGCCGGCTGACCACTGGAACCCGGCTGGGGTGGGGGGCGGGGGTTGCCGGCCGCCACTGCCCGAGTCCCCTGGGGGAGCCTGGCGTCCGGGCCCGCCCAGCTGGGAGGCCGGGGCCCCGCAGCAGGGGTGGCAGGGTGGGTGGCAGGGTGGGCGGCGGGCAGCGGTGGCTCGGCCGGGAGGAAGAAGAAGGGGTTGTGGTAGGGGGTCTGCGACGGGTCCGGGGGGTTGCAGTAGTTGGGGGGCAAGGCGAGGAGCCCGCCGTGCCAGCTGAGGTAGCCGCAGTAGGCCTGCCATAGCCACTCGTGCACCTGCCGTGAGTACTCGCGGGCGCTCAGCCCCTCCCCCGGGGCCTCGGGACAAGGCCGGACGCCCTCCTCCGTCCCCTCAGGCCTCGAAGACCTGTGCTCTTCCGTCTCGGGCCTCGACGACTCGTGACCCTCCATGTCCGGCCCCTCAAGCCTCGACGCCTCGCGCCCTTCGTGCTCCTCCACGGCCGGCCCCTCAGGCCTCGACAACTCTTGCTCCTTGAGCCTCAGAGGTTTGAGCTCTTTCGGTTCCTCCGTGTTTGTCCCCTCAGGCCTCGACGGCTGGCGCTCCCGAGAGTCCTTGCGCCTCAACGGCCCACGCACCCTGGGGTCCTCCATGGGAGTCCCCTCAGGCCTCAACGGCTCACGCTCCTCGGGGTCCTCCATGTTTGTCCCCTCAGGCCTCGACAGCTGGCGCTCCCAGGAGTCCTTGTGCCTCAACGGCCCACACTCCATGGGGTCCTCCATGTGTGTCCCCTTAGGTCTCGATGGCTCGCACTCATTGGAGTCCTCCACGTGTGTCCCCTCAGGCCTTGACGGCTTGCGCTCCCAGGAATCCTTGCGCCTCAACGGCCCACGCTCCTTGGAGTCCCCCATGTGTGTCCCCTTAGGCCTCGATGGCTTGCGCTCATTGGAGTCCTCCATGTGTGTTCCCTCAGGCCTTGACAGCTCGTGCTCCTCCATGTTTGTCCCCTCAGGCCTCAACAGCTGGCACTCCAAGGAGTCCTTGCGCCTCAACAGCCCACGCTCCCTGGGGTCCTCCACGTGTGCCCCTTTAGGCCTCGACAGCTCGCGCTCATTGGAGTCCTCCATGTGCGTCCCCTCAGGCCTCAACGGCTCGCGCTCCTCAGGCCTCGACGGCTGGCGCTCCCAGGAATCCTTGCGCCTCAACGGCCCACGCTCCTTGGGGTCCTCCATGTGTGTCCCCTCAGGCCTCGACGGCTGGCGCTCATTGGAGTCCTCCACGTGCGTCCCCTCAGGCCTCGACGGCTCGCGCTCCTCGGGGTCCTCCATGTTCGTCCCCTCAGGCCTCCACAGCTGGCGCTCCAAGGAGTCCTTGCGCCTCGACGGCCCACGCTCCTTGGAGTCCTCCATGTGTGTCCCCTCAGGCCTCGACGGCTCGTGCTCCTCGGGGTCCTCCATGTTTGCCCCCTCAGGCCTCGACGGCTGGCGCTCATTGGAGTCCTCCACGTGCGTCCCCTCAGGCCTCGACGGCTCGCGCTCCTCCATGTTTATCCCCTCAGGCCTCGACGGCTGGCGCTCCCAGGAGTCCTTGCGCCTCAGCGGCCCAGGCTCCTCGGGGTCTTCCACATGTTTCCCCTCAGGCCTCGCCGTCTGGCGCTCCTTGGGGTCCTCCATGTCCTTCTCCTCAGCGTCCTCCATGTTTGTCCCCTCAGGCCTCGGCGGCTGTCGCTCCCAGAAGCCCTTGCGCCTCGGCGGCTCGCGCTCCTCGTGCTCGTCCCCTCAGGCCTCGACGGCGGGCGCTCCCAGAAGCCCTCGCGCCCCGGCGGGTGTCGGCCGATGGGAGGACGAGGAGGAGGAAGAAGAGGAGGAGGAGGAAGAAGAGGAGGAGGAAGAAGAGGAGGAGGAGGAGGAGGAGGGTCAGCAGGGACGAAGGCCCGTAGCTCCCTCAGGCCCCTCCGCCATGGCGGCCGAGGCCGTCTGGGCGACGGTACCTGTCAAAGTACGCCCCCCCCACCTTCACCCGCCGGCGTCGTGACGTCACCGCGCCGGAACCGGAAACCCCGCCCCTCCCCGCCGCCCGCCCGGGAAGAAGGCGGAAGTGAAGGCCGCGCGCGCCTGAGGCGTGGCGGGGCGGGCGGGAAGGAGGGCCCTGAGGCCCTTTTCGTCTTTGGGAATGGTGGGAGGAGTAATAATAATAATAATAATAATAATAATAATAATAAAGTACCAGCCACTGTATTAAGGGCTGGGATGGGTAACCATAAGCATAATGGTGTTTGTTAAAGCACCTACTATGTGCCAGACACTGTACTAAGGGCTGTTGTGCGTAATAATAATGGTCTTAGGGGAAGCAGCGTGGCTCAGTGGCAAGAGCCCGGGCTTTGGAGTCAGAGGTCGTGGGTTCAAATCCCGGCTCTTCCCCTTGTCAGCTGGGTGGCTTCGGGCGAGTCACTTCACTTCTCTGGGCCTCAGGTCCCTCATCTGGAAAATGGGGATGCAGACTGTGAGCCCCACGTGGGACAACCTGATGACCTTGTATCTCCCCCAGCGCTTAGGACAGTGCTTGGCACATAGTAAACGCTTAACAAATACCAACATTATTATTAGTATTATTATTAATAATACTAGCCCACTGTTGGGTAGGGACTGTCCCTATGTGTTGCCAATTTGTACTTCCCAAGCGCTTAGTACAGTGCTCTGCACATAGTAAGCGCTCAATAAATACGATTGATGATGATGATGATAATAATAATGGGCTTTGTTAAGCGCTTACCATGTGCCAGCCACTGTACTAAGGGCTGTTGTGGGTAATAATACTAATTATAATGGTATTAAGTGCCTACCATCTGCCAGCCATTGTATTTATTTATTTTACTTGTAGATATCTATTTATTTTATTTTGTTTTGTTAGTATGTTTGGTTTTGTTCTCCGTCTCCCCCTTTTAGACTGTGAGCCCACTGTTGGGTAGGGGCCGTCTCTAGATGTTGCCAACTTGGACTTCCCAAGCGCTTAGTACAGTGCTCTGCACACAGTAAGCGCTCAGTAAATACGATTAATTGATTGATTAAGGGCTGTTGTGGGTAATAATAATAATTATAATGATATTAAGTGCCGACTATGTGCCAGCCATTGTACTAAGGGCTGTTGTGGGTAATAATAATAATGGTCTTTGTTAAGCTCGTACTATGTGCCAGCCACTGTACTAAGGGCTGTTGTGGGTAATAATAATAATTATAATGATATTAAGTGCCGACTATGGGCCCGCCATTGTACTAAGGGCTGTTGTGGGAAATAATAATTATAATAATGGTCTTTGTTAAGTGCTTACTATGTGCTAAAGGTCTTTTTTAAGTGCTTACTATGTGCCAGCCACTGTACTAAGGGCTGTTGTGGGTGATAATAATAATTATAATGGTATTAAGTGCCTACTATGTGCCAGCCATTGTACTAAGGGCTGTTGTGGGTACTACTACTAATAATAATGGTCTTTGTTAAGTGCTTGCTGTGTGCCAGCTGCTGTACTAAGGGCTGTTGTGGGTAATAATAATAATTATAATGGTATTAAGTGCCTACCATGTGCCAGCCATTGTACTAAGGGCTGTTGAGGGTAATAATGGTCTTTGTTAAGCTCTTACTATGTGCCAGACACTGTACTAAGTGCTGTTGTGGGTAATAATAATTATAATGGTATTAAGTGCCTACTATGTGCCAGCCATTGTACTAAGGGCTGTTGTGGGTGATAATAATAATAATGTTCTTTGTTAAGCGCTTACTTTGTGCCAGACACTGTTCTAAGGACTGTTACGAGGAGTAGTAGTAATAACAATGGAATTTAAGCACTCACTGTGTGCCAGGCATTTTACCAAGGGCTGTTGTGAGTAGTAATAATAATAATGGAATTTGCTAAGCGCTTACTATGTGCCAGCCATTATACTAAGGGCTGCTGTGGGTAATAATAATAATAATGGTCTTTGTTAAGCGCTTTCTATGTGCCAGACACTGTTCTAAGGGCTGTTGTGGGTAATAATAATAAATAATGGTATTTGTTAAACACTCTGTGCCAGGCATTTTATCAAGGGCTGTTGTAAGTAGTAATAATAATAATGGTATTTGTAAGTGCTTACTATGTGCCAGAATTTTACAAAGTGCTGTTGTGGGAAATAATAAAAAATAATGGTATTTATTAAGTGATAACTATGTGCCAGGCCATGTACTAAGGGCTGTTGTGGGTAATAATAATAATAATAATAATAATAATAATAATGGCCTTTAAGTGCTTACTATGTGTCAGGCACTGTACTCAGGGCCGGGGTGGGTAATAGGAATAATAATGGTATTTGGTAAGCACTTACTATGTGCCAGGCATTTTACCAAGGGCTGTTGTGAGTAGTAATAATAATAAAGGTATTTGTTGAGCTCTTACTATGTGCCAGGCACTGTACTAAGGGCTGGGGTGGGTAATAATAATAATAATGATATTTGTTAAGCGCTTACTATGTCGGGAAGTAGCACGGCCTAGTGGCAAGAACCCGGGCTTGGGAGTAAGAGGTCATGGGTTCTAATCCCAACTTTGCCACTTGTCTGCTTTTTGGCCTTGGGCAAGACACTGAACTTCTCTGTGCCTCAGTTACCTCATCTGTAAAATGGGGATTAAGACTGTGAGCCCCACTGGAACAACCTGATTACCTTGTGTCTACCCCAGCGCTTAAAACAGTGCTTGGTACAGAGTAAGTGCTTATCAAATACCATTATTATTATTATTGGGCTTTCATGTACAAATCTTTTTACTCTCTTGCTTCCCCTTATCTGTAATTTATTTGGGAGCTTGTCTCCTCCACTGGATTGGAAACTCCCTGAAGGCAGG
The DNA here is from genome assembly GCF_015852505.1 of Tachyglossus aculeatus. Lineage (NCBI taxonomy): Eukaryota > Metazoa > Chordata > Mammalia > Monotremata > Tachyglossidae > Tachyglossus > Tachyglossus aculeatus. The sequence goes on along the minus strand of NC_052100.1, from coordinate 27,093,260 downwards.
GATTGTGTCTGTCTGTTGCAGTCTCTCTAATAGTGAGGTGCTCAGTTTTGATTCAGTGCTCAATAAAAACGATTGATTGACGTGACTGAAGGGTTGTGAATTATTTGGGACAGGTTTCTGGGCCTTTGCTAAGCTGTCTGCCTCTCCATTAGACAAGGAAATCTTTCCCAAGCACTTAGTACAGTGCTCTGCACATAGTAAGCACTTTATAAATACCATCAGTTGATTGATTGGCAGGGGTCTGTCCTAGGATGGCAAAAGTGAGTGAGCCCTGTGCCTAGTGGAGAGACTATTGGCCTGGGAGTCAGAAGACCTGGGTTCTAATCCCACCACTCCGCCACTTGGACAAGTCACTTAACTTCTCTGTGCCTCAGTTACCTCATCTGTAAATAGGGATTAAGATGGTGGGGCAGGGACTGTATCCAACCTGAGGAACTGGCTTCTCAACATATAACTGCTTTGCACACAGTAAGCGCTTAATAAATGCCATTATTATTATTACAACTTCAGGAACCCCACATTGGCACATAAGCGCTTAATAAATACCATTTAAAAAAAAGCAAAACTATATCTTCAGACCCTATATCTTCAAAAGCACTGCTTAGTTTTCCCAATCTTCTTACTTATGATAATAATAATAATAATAGTTTTTAAGCACTTACCATATGCCAAGCTCTGAGGTTGATACACGGTCATCAAATTAGGCACAAGCATCCCAATATGGGGTTCACAGTCTAAGAAGGAGGGAGAATTGATATTTCATCCCCGTGTTACAGAAAAGGAAACTGAGGTACAGAGATGATAACTGACCTCCCCAAAGTCACCCAGCAGGCCTGGGGCAGAGCCGGGATTAGAATCCAGGTCGCCTGACTCCCAGTCCCGTAGCCCACAACCCTTTCGTGAAATGAAAATGAGGTTAACAGTAGTTTACACTTAAGTGTTTACCTGGTTTGCCAAGATTGACAAAGACAGGGAAGGGATCAGGTGTGGTGATGATGCCCCAGCAGAAGAAACAGTCATTTTCAATGTTCTGGTTATGCAGGGCAAAGAAAGCAGATTCACTTTGCAGGAGTGGAGAAGGTGTCCTAGTGGGTAAGGAGGTTAGACTGTGAGCCTGCTGTTGGGTAGGGACCATCTCTATATGTTGCCAACTTGTACTTCCCAAGCACACAATAAGCGCTCAATAAATACGATTGAATGAATGAGATGGAGGTAAAAAAAAAAAGACTGGGGAATAGCAGTTTAGCTTCATCTTTGACAGTTGGAAGCTTCTGAAGGTTTCTAAGAGGCGGGCTGGGATCAGCAAAGGTGTTTGAGGAAAGTTGGGGCAGGTAGGATGGTTTAGACGGGGGAGAAGCTGGATGGGAATCCAAGTACAAGATGATGAGAGATTAGGCTACTAATGTGGCTTTGACAGCCTGGGATTGGAGCCCCAAAATATTGTTGAACTACAAATGGCCGGGCTTTGGCCCATGCGTGATGTAAGAGAGGAACTCAAAATGGCTTTAAGCATAGGGGCGTGTGGGGAAGGGATGAGAGTTTGCTGGGGACTCTATCTGGAACAGCAAACGGTGCTATTTTTTGAACTCTTACTATGTTCAGAGCACTGTATTAAGTACTTGGGAGAGTATGACACAACAGAATAAGCACATTCCCAACCTCTTCCTTGAATTATTTCATTACTGACCTGGCAGTCGTCTTAATGATGTGGTTGATACACCAAAAAGTGGGATGGCTGCTAAGAGACAAATGGCAAGCAGAAGAAAATGAAGCTATTTAATTCCCACGCCTGCGGTCTTCTTGTTTCCACCAAATGCAGAAAACATTGAGAAGCAGTACGCCCTAGTGGATGGAGCACGGGCATGGGAGTCATTCAATAAATCAATCGTATTTATTGAGCACTTACTGTGTACAGAGCACTGTACTAAGCGCTTGGGAAGTACAAGTTGGCAACATATAGAGACGGTCCTTACCCAACAGTGGGCTCACAGTCTAGAAGTCAGAAGACTGAAGGCCCCGGCTCCTAATCCCAGCTCTGCTGTGTGACCTTGGGCAAGTCACCCCACTAGGCCTCACTTACCTCATCTGTAAAATGAGGATTAATAATAATGATGGCATTTTATTAAGCGCTATGTGCCAAGCACTGTTCTAAGCGCTGGGGCGGTTACAAGGTGATCAGGTTGTCCCACGGGGGGCTCACAGTCTTAATCCCCATTTGACAGATGAGGGAACTGAGGCCCAGAGAAGTTAAGTGCCTTGCCCAAAGTCACACAGCTGACAAGTGGCAGAGCAGGGATTTGAACCCATGACCTCTGACTCCGCAGCCCATGCTCTTTCCACGGAGCCACACTGCTTCTGTGAGCCCCATGAGGGACACGACTGTGGCCAACCTGATCAGTTTCTAGTTTCCCAGTGCTTAGTACAATGTCTGACACATTGTAAGTGCTTAATAAATAACATCAATTGATTAACAAATACCATTTTTCAAAAAAAATCCATCCAAATAAAACCATCCAAGGCAATCACCCCTAGGTGGCAGTGCTTCCTAAAAAGTATTAATAATTGTGGAATTTAAGTCACTATCTTATTTATTGAATGCTTACTATGCGCAGAGCACTGTACTAAGCGCTTGGGAGAGTACAATAGAATAATAAACAAACCCGTTCCCTGCCCACAACAATCTTACACCAAGTGTGGTACTAAGCCCTGCAGCAGATACAAGATAATCTGGTGGGAACGGTCCCTGTCCCACACAGGACTCAGAGTCAAGGTACTGAAAGCCAACTGAACTCCTATTTTTCCTCAAGCTACAATAAATAATAATTATGGCATCTTCAAGCACTTACTATGTGTTAAAAGCTGGGGCAGTACAAGGTAGATGAGACTGGTCACTGTGTCTGTCCCACATGGGGTTTATAATCTATTCATTCAATCGTATTTATTAAGCACTTACTTTTCATTCATTCATTCAATCATTTATTGAGCGCTTACTGTGTGCAGAGCACTGTACTAAGCACTTGGGAAGTACAAGTTGGCAACATATAGAGACGGTCCCTACCCAACAGTGGGCTCACAGTCTAGAAGGGGGAGACACAGAACAAAACAAAACATATTAACAAAATAAAATAAATAGAATATGTACAAATAAAATAAATACTGTCTGCAGAGCGCTGGGTTAAGCGATTGGGAAAGAACCGTACAATTTTATTCCCATTTTAGACATGAGAAAACTGAGGTCTAGAGAGGATAAATGACTTGCCCAGGGTGACACATTAAGCCATGGAGGAGCTGGGACTCTAACCCAGATCTCCTCACTCCCAGGACCAGAATTTAGGCAGTTGAAGGAGAACTTGCTTAAAAATCTATAAAAATGGAAAGGGCAGGTGTGCCCCCTTTTTACTGCTGTAATTCTACTTTGATGGTGAACTGTGGACCACTGGCAAATTTTTACAAATACCATTTTCCTCACATCTTACCAGAACTTACCAGAGAAGCAGCATGGTCTAGTGGAAAGAGATGGGCCTGGGAATTAGAGGACCTGAGTTCTAATCCCAGCTCTGCCAGTTATTTGCCATGGGACCTTGGACAAGTCACTTAATTTCTCTCTGTGTCAGTTTCCTCAACTGTTAAATGGGGATTAAATACTTGTTCTCTCTCCTATTTAGACTGTGAACCCCATACAGGTCAGGGGCTGTATCCGAAATAATTATTTTGTATCTAACAGAGCTCGGTGCATAACAAGCCCTTAAATACCATAAAAACTCTCTAATTCCCAACAAAAACCAGGTGTTAAAAATACCCACCACAAGAGGCTACTGTTCCCTACCAGAAAACTCCATTTTAGTTCCTCACAATATTTCTGCCTTCTGGTGGTTTAGAGAAAACTAAATTAGTAATTGCAAAACCCAGCTGCAAATTGGGTCCTTGACCCCCTGCCCTTCATGTAGCCCTAACCACAAGACTTTAGATCCATAAGGAGTCCTTTGCAAGAAGATATTTATGATTACTGGTCCAGGTGACAATATCATTATCTCTTTTACGTACAAGACAATAAAGGGGGAATCATCAGACGTGTTTCTGAGAAACTACCAGGAGGAGTGAAATGCTTCATTGTCATCCTTGGGTTCCAGTCTGGGAATCAAGGGCAGTTATAACATTTTCGTTAACTCTGCTGTGGAGCGATTGGAAGAGATTGAGGGAATTTTTTTTGAAGTAAATGGGTCCTAAATTTTTATAAAAGTTCTGAGTCTAGCTGCAGGCCTGGGACTCAAATACAAGACTCAGAGAAAAATTCTTGCATCCAGCTTAAAATTTAAAGACTTGTGCTCTAGCCTATTTTCCCGGTGTTCTCTGCAGTAAACAACAAAGTCATTAATTGGGGATCTTTTTTTTTTTTTGGCTCTTTGAAGTTTCTCCATCCTAGGCATGGGCTTGAACAGGTTATTTCCTCCCGCTTTCTGAGCCTTAAAGACATACCACCACGGCAAAAAGTGTTTTGTGATTCTTGGAAGAACTGAATTCACCAGGTTTTGTTACCCAATATTTGAGTTGTTCTATCCTGGACTCTACAACCAAGAGAGAGGTCACTGAAGGCATGAAAAGTGGTCCGAAGAGCTTCTGGCGTTCTGGGATCTTCGTTCTACTTCTAGTCCCATTCCAGAAAGCGTCCTGATTTGGATGAGAACAATAATAGTGATAATGATATTATTCATAATAATAATAATGATGATATTAAGTGCTCACTGTGTGCCAATCACTGCGATAAGCACAACACAATCAGATCAGATCCAGTTTTTATTCTACACAGGGCTCACAGTCTAAGTGAAAGGGAGAACAGGCATTTTTTCCCCATTTTACAGATGAGGGAACTGAGGCACAGAAAAGTCAAGTGACTGGAAAATGGGGACTTTTCCTCATTTTCCCAACCTGATTCCTTGAAAAAAAAAATGAATAAAAGTACAGTACCTGCATTTACACAAGTATAGTTTCATTTTTATTTCAGAACAGATCTACTGTTGAAAAATAGTACGTACTAAAGCCACAACATAGAGACAACACATTAGTTAGTAAAACTTTGTTAGATGATCACGGATTGTGGTTGTTTGGCTTAGATTGTGATGATATTTAAAAAGCTTTAGTTTGTACTTTGGGGCAGAAAGTATATTTGCTTTAGTTTCTGAAAGCAGAACATCGTGATTTCATTGCCTCAAAACTGCATGTGAGCCAAGATGTTTGCAGATTTTCAGTATTGAGTCTCAGTGTTGAAATGTATATCACCTTGTCTAGTTCAGGCCTAAAGAAATAATTTCTTTAGTTGTGAGAGGAAATTTGGAAGAAAAGTGTATGGCCTTTTGTGCGTGATTTTGAAGAAATGCAGAATAATTCTTCAAGCAAATCTAATCAGCAGCATGAAAATCTTTCCAAAATGTCATTTTCAAGGCATCTAATAATTAATGGGTACCAAATAAGACAATCCTACTTTAATTCATAGAGCGTTTAGATATGGTAAATAAATGAAACTCCCCCTAAACATAATCTAAACCTTCAAGTGATGTTCTATAATATTTTCTATTGAAATTATTTTCTAGAAAAGCCCACCCAATTTGAGTTTCCTAATCAAACAGTTTAAAGACAAAACAGTGAAGTATAAAGGCAGGCTTTTCCTACATAGTAAAGATGAGAATAGCACGGCTTTTATTTTCCACCGGCAGATATGCGGCTGAAACTGGTATTCTCGCTACAAGAGAGGAAATGTTCAAACAATCAATAGCCACACTTTCCAGGGCGACAGTTTCACTGCCTCATATATAAACTAACTAAAGAGGTAAAATAAACATCGAGTTCTCTCTTTTTCTTTCAGCTAGCAGAAACGAAGGAATGCAACCAAACATGACTGAATCATGCATTATTCTGGCTTCTTCGTTGCTGGGTGAAAGCCAGCCATGGGAGAGGAGTGGATTCTAAAAAATATATATATATCTATCTTCTACTCACATGGCATGATGTAGAATCAAAACTATAAAAGGAAGCAAATTGAGAGGAAATGGATTTCAAAACGCTCGATGGAGCGGGCCAGAAAACCCTTGCTCCTTGGGGTGTGGAGCGGTTTCTTAAAGTCCAAATACTACCCAGCTGGTGCTTGTTCTTTAAATGCTGTTCTTTTTCCATGGGGGCAGGGCTGAGGTGGGGGGCAAAGGGGGCTACCCCACAATTTCTGCAGGTTCGGTGACCAACTTGGTTCCATCCCACGCTGTCTTGAACTGTTCAGGAACAGGAAATTCTTTCTGGTAAAAGGCAAACAACAGCACTGGTTGAGTAAACGGAGGCTTTCTTAGGGAAACAGGCACAGGGCTATTAGTGAGACCCTCCCTGGACAAAGCCTTCCTGACTCGGGCAAACTGGGACCCCAGAGGATAATGGCACCAACCCTCCTGGGCCATTTGGATGCCACACAAAGTCCATTAATCCCACACAAGGGCTCTCATTACTGGTCCAAGTAGCGAAAGGTGCTTAGTACAGGTATGAGTTGCCAGACCTAAACCTTTATTTCCTCATACTAACAACAACTGTGGTATTTGCTCTAGATGGTAAGCTCCTGGAGGGCAGGAGATGTGTCTGTTTTAGTGTTATATCGTACTTTCCCATGATCTTAGTACAGTGCTCTGTACACAGTAAGCGCTCGGTATATACGATTGACTATTTGTTCAGCGAGAAGCAGCGTGCCTTATGGTGGGTAGAGCATATGCACATGGGAGTCGGAAGGATTTGAGTTCTAATCTGTCGTTTGTCTCCTGTGTGACACTGGGCAAGTCACTTCACCTCTCTGTGTCTCAGTTACCTCATCCGGAAAATGGGGATTAAGACTGTGAGCCCCATGGGGGACAGGGACTGCGTCCAACCTGATTAGGTTGTATCTATCACATGCTTAGTACAGTGACTGGTACACAATAAGCCCTTAAACACCATAAAAAGTGCTTACAATGTGCATACAGGATACGGGATAATCGGCTCTGACATCCATCCCTGTCCCCCATGGGCTCAGTCACAGTCAAAGGGGGAGAGAAAATAGGTATCCAGTCCTCGTTTTACAGATGAGAAAGCTGAAGCACAGAGAAGTCAAGTGACTCACCCAAGGGCACACAGCAGACAAGTGGTGGGGTCAGATTTAGAACCCAGGTCCTTCTGACTCCCAAGCCCCTGCTCTTTCTACTAGGCCACGCTGCTTCTAAGTGCTTGGCACATATTAAGTACTCAGAAAACACCACAATTACTGTTATTGCTGGTGATTTAAAATGGACATTTCAGTGCAATCCTCTTGAATTAGGCATTGGGGCCGTAAGTCAGAGGGTGAATTATAAAGCTCTTTGAGTATCCCAACTGGGTCCGTTCTCTGGCAAGAGAAGACTTGAAAAAGGAACCTTGATGGTGGGGACCCCAACAGGAGAGCTTGGCAGGAATTAAGCAAAGATGTTGAGAACAAGGAGTCCTGGCATTATACTTACTCCTTAAAAAAAGCTACCCTGACATTCGTGACTCCTCTGGATTTAATCAGAGTAACTAGGGCAAACTCTAAGCTGCCAAGTCCCAGTGGAAGAATTTTCCAGGGAGAACACCCATCTTCAAGAGCCTCAGACAGACACGGACACAGGAATTTCCTTCTGAGTGGGAATTTTCATCAGGAAGCATCTCCACCTCACAACAGGGTTTGCAGCTCGATGCAAAGCAACGTGGCGTAGCGGATACAGCACGGGCCTGGGAGTTGGAGGGACCTGAGTTCTAATCCCAACTCTGCCACTTGTCTGCTGTGTGACCTTAGGCACATCACTCTGTGCCTCAGTTACCTCATCTGTAAAATGGAGATGGAAACTGTGACCTGCATGGAGGAAAAGGACTGTGTCCAACCTGATTAGCTGGCACACAGTAGGCACTTAACAAATACCATAAAAATGCAAATTTGGAGGGGTTTGGGTGCGGATTGAGGGCAAAAATCCCACGATAATTCATCACTTAGGGAAAAAAGTGGTTCTGAAGATTCCACCTTTGATCCGTCAATGTTGACTCTGAGACTGCGGGCATGATCTGATAGAGACTACTGATGATGATCAATTAATCAATGGTATTTACTGAGCGATTTCTGTGTGCAGAACACCGTTCTAAGCGGTTGGGAGAGTCAGTAACAACGGAGTTGGTAGAGATGTTCCCAGCCCAAAGTGAGCTTGCTGTCTAGAGATGATAATCATATTTGTTAAGTGCTTTCTATGTGCCAATCACCGTCCTAAGCACTGGGGCAGATACAATCCCTGTCCCACACAGGGCTCACAAAGTGGATTTTCCCTGTTGAAAACTCCAGATGATTTTGTTTCCTCTTGATAGTTTGGAAGAAAAAGCTATCACTAGGTAGATCAGATACAGTGGGGTTCTTTAGGATATTTCCACAGAGGCTCTGTCTCCAATCAATAAGTCAATGGTGTTTATTGAGTGCTTGCTCTGTGCAGAGCACTGGACTAAGCACTTGGGAATCAATCAATCAATCGTATTTATTGAGCATTTACTCTGTGCAGAGCACTGTACTAAGCGCTTGGGAAGTACAAGCTGGCATCGTACACTATACCTGCCTAGCTGAGGGAATGACCTGAATGAATATGTTAGCTAGAGCTATACGATATGCTTATTTAACACCAAGTTGTGTCCGTCGGTTTTATTGGAAGAGAAAGTTGGCCTTGTGGAAATGATTCCTCAATAGAAGACAACTCTTTTAAAGCAGGACCTGTCTGAATTCTACTTTCAACTCAGTCCCTTAATCCCAAGATCACCCCTAAATCGGTCAGTCAGCCAGCCAATCGTATTTGTTGAACGCTTACTGTGTGCAGAACACTGTACTAAGCGCTTGGGAGAACAACAATCTAACAGACACATTCCCAGCTCACAGTGAGTTTAAATCTAGAGATCAGCCATTTTACCTCTCCCATCTCTCCTGCAGAAACTGGAATGACTTTTGCGTTAAGTACTTTGAAATGCTGCTGCTGCTGTCAAGTGCTTACTGTGTACTAAGCGCTGGGGTAGATACAAGTTAATCAGGATGGACACAATCCTTGTCCCTCGAGGGGCTCACAGTCTTAGGGAGAGGATGAACAGGTATTGAATCCCCATTTTACAGATGAGGAAACTGAAGACTAGAGAAGTTGCCCAAAGTCGCCCAGCAGTGGTGGAGCCGGGATTAGAACTCAGGTCCTCTGACTCCTAGGCCTGTGCTCTTTCCATTAGGCTATGCTGCTCCTCTAAGGGAGAGCTCAAATGATTCATGCAGTGTTGATAGCAGCTGTGCTGGCTGGAAAAGAATATGGCAATCCCTGCTTGGCACGTGGGAGGAATTATGTTACTTTAGCTCTTAGCTGAACAACTGATTACTCTGATGTGCACAAAATACCATCGATGAAGAGGGAAGGCAAGAAAAGCCTTGTCACTCTTTGAAAATACACTTACATAATCACCATCCTGAGGGATGAGTATGTTCATTTCAGATGACTTGGCGCTCACAAACTCACAACCTAAAGATTCTTCGCTGAGGTAGATGTGACAGCCTTCTGTTTTATTAATTGAAATGGTTGGCACTCTCCCCATAACCTGGAGGAGAAAAAAAAACCCAAAACGCTCAGTTCCCACGATAATATGTAGCTGATAAATACAGCCTCATCAGTTTAATCAATCAATAGTATTTATTGAGCACTTACTCTGGGCAGAGCACTATATTAGGCAGTTGGGAGAGTATAATAATTAATAGACCTGACCACAAGGACCTTTCTATCTAATGGACCACTGCTCACACCATCCTTCTGAAATCCCATCTTCTCCAGGAAGTCCTCCCTGATTCATTACCCATCTCCCCACCCTTTATCCCTTCACCAACTGCAGTACTTCCTCACCCCCTCAACCCTTGGGTATTTAATCCCCACCATAGAACATATATCTAGAACTTTAGTTGAGAAGCAGGGAAGCCTAGTGGTCCTGGTCCTGGGCACTAAAGCATGGTCCTGAGCATCAGAGGACCTGGGTTCTAATCCCAGTTTCACCATTTGTCTGATGTGCGACATTGGTCAAATCATTTCCCTTCTCGGTGCCTCAGTTCCCTCATGTGCAAAATGCCCGTTCTCCCTCCTACTTGGACTCTGAGCCCCATGTGGGATCTGATAATCATGAATCTACCCCAGTGCTTACTAAGTACTAAGCGTTGGGGTAGATACAAATCATCAGGTCCCGCATGGGACTCACAGTCTAAGAAGAGGTACTGAATCTCCATTTTGCAGATGAGGGAACTGAGAAATTACGTGACTTGCCTAGGGTCTCAGAGCAGATAAGTAGCAGAGCCGGGATTAGAACCCAGGTCCTCTAACTCTCAGGTCTATGCTCCTTACAGAATTCCAGTTCAGTTAAAAACATTTTTACCAAAAAAAAAAAAACCCAACAAAAACCCTCTGTGATGATAAATGAGTTATTGAAGACAACTTGAGTCTCTTGGGAAGGAGGAGGAAGAGAACTGTGGGACAGTGCCATAATGTGAGATAGACCACCCTCACAACTGCAGATGAGAGAAGTCCAGTGAGAAACTGAGCTTTTTCTGCCTCGAGACTCTGGTGGAGTCAAATGTTTGATCAGCAACAGTTGGCAGGATGGACATTTTTACCTTCCGCTCACACGGAACTCTGCCAATCTTTCTCCCTGGGGTTGGTGCTCACCTGGATTTGAATATCCTTGCAATTGATGATTTCCACAATGCCAACAACATTATCAAACACGAGGCCAAACTTCTTGCAGTTGTCTAAGAAAGCAAACAAAAACACACACTATGCAATTGCATCCATGAAATTGGAACAAGTAGGCCGATGAATTTTGAGGTGTGTGTTGGTGATGGGGATTCTGCCCCTCCTCACTGTTCTCATACTTAGGGTCTTTTTTAAAAAATGGTATTTTCTAAGCACTTACTATGTGCCAGGCAGTGTTCTAAGCACTGGGGTAAATTCAGACAATCGGGTTGAATGCAGTTCCAGTCCCTCATGAGGCACACAGTTTTTTTTCTCCAATTTACAGATGAGATAACTAAGAAATGAAATGACTTGCTAAAAGTCACATAGCAGACAAGTGATGGAGCTGGATTATTACTCTATTTATCTATTTATTTATTTATTTTACTTGTACATTTCTATCCTACTTATTTTATTTTGTTGGTATGTTTGGTTCTGTTCTCTGTCTCCCCCTTTTAGACTGTGAGCCCACTGTTGGGTAGGGACTGTCTCTATGTGATGCCAATTTGTACTTCCCAAGCGCTTAGTACAGTGCTCTGCACATAGTAAGCGCTCAATAAATACGATTGATTGATTGATTGATTGATTAGAACCCAGATCCTTCTGACTCCCGGGTCTGTGTTCTATCCATTAGGCCACAATGCTTACCAGGAGATGGGTGATTTGTCCATGCTGACAGTGAAACCGTCACCACCGGGACAGCAGTCTCCAAGATTTTGCCCATGAGACTTTTTTTTAAAATGACATGTGTTAAGGCACTATGTGCCAAGCACTGTACTAAGCGCTGGGTTAGGTACAAACCAATCACGTTGGAGACAGTCCATGTCCCATGTGGAGCTCACAGTCTTAATCCCCCTTTTCCAGTTGAGGGAACTGAGGCCCAGAAAAGTTAATTGTCTTGCCCAAGGTCAGACAGCAGACAAATGGTGGAGCCAAGATTAGAACCTAGGTCTTTCTGGCCTCCAAGCCCATGCTCTATCCATTAGGCCACACTGCTTCTCGTAGGGCCAGAATCCTGATCATGGCTTGGAGGCAGCCCACCCCAGATTTCATCATCTCCTGAGTTGGGGGTCCCTTCTGGAACAGAGAGGCATTCGGATAAGCCATTCCAGAGCTGCAGCTGGGTGCAGGGGTGGGGAGGGGGAAATCCAGCTCAAAATCTAATAAAAAAACCCACACACCACCTTACCGATTGTAATGGAATTAATCTTTCCTTTCAGTTGAAGGGTCGACTTATTGCACTGGAAAATGTAAGCCACTTGCTTCAGCTCTGTGTCTGAGATCACAAGGTCGTTTTTGTCTTCTTGATACTCCTGAGAAGAAGAGAAACACAGGGTACAGATAATAAAAAGAATCCCCCGCAGAGGTTCCCACGATCCTTTGCACTGTGGTCTATTCTATCTATTCTATTTATTCTATTTATCTATCTATTCTATTCATTTTATTTTGTTAGTATGTTTGGTTTTGTTCTCTGTCTCCCCCTTTTAGACTGTGAGCCCACTGTTGGGTAGGGACTGTCTCTATATGTTGCCAACTTGTACTTCCCAAGCACTTAGTACAGTGCTCTGCACACAGTAAGCGCTCAATAAATACGACTGATTGATTGATTGATTGGTCTCTCTGACAGAGCCATTTCCTTTCCCACCTGTAAATTACTAAAGCAAATTACTATGGCAAATTACTAAAGCTAATTACTATTACGCTGGGGAAGCAGCGTGGCTCAGTGGAAAGAGCACGGGCTTTGGAGTCAGAGGCCGTGGGTTCAAATCCCAGCTCTGCCACTTGTCAGCTGTGTGACTTTGGGCAAGTCACTTCACTTCTCTGGGCCTCAGTTCCCTCATCTGTAAAATGGGGATGAAGACTGTTAGCCCCTCATGGGACAACCTGATTACCTTGTATCTACCCCAGCGCTTAGAACAGTGCTTTGCACATATTAAGTGCTTAACAAATACCAACATTATTATTATTATTATTGTGGCAAATGACTTATCATCACTTACTGAGATTGCGAGCCCTGTGTGGAACAGGGACTATGTCCAACCTGATCATCTTTTATCTTCCCCAGTCCTTAGAACACACAGTAAATGCTTAACAAGTACCACTGTTATTATTGTCATTTTTAGAAAAGCCAACATCATTTTAGCCTGACTCCAGAGGGGGACATTGCCAGTCCTGCAGGGAGCGACACTGGCATGGAAATCCAGCTCAAGGCTGGGATTCCCGTTGCTTCTTTTCCCAGAGCTGCAGGGGCCCTCCTGTGGCTAGGAGGGGAAAGGAGCAGGGAAAAAGCAGGACAAGTCCAGAATTCCCAGAAGACTAATAATAATAATAATAATTTTCGTATTTGGTAAGCACTTACTATGTGCCAGGCACTCTATTAAGCGCTGGGGTGGATACAAGCAAATCGGGAAGGCCACAGTCCCTGTCCCACGTGGAGCTCACGGTCTCTAAGCCCATTTTACAAATGAGGTAACTGAGGCAGAGAGAAGTGAAGTGATTTGCCCAAGGTCACAGAGCAGACAAGCTGGGATTAGAACCCATGACCTTCTGACTTCCAGCCCATTCAATCGTATTTATTGAGTGCTCACTGTGTGCAGAGCACTGTACTAAGCGCTTGGGAAGGACAAGTTGGCAACATATAAAGACAGTCCCTACCCAACAACGGGCTCACAGTCTAGACCATGTTCTATCCACTATGCCATGATTAGAGATCTGCCACTGGATAACTAAAGCCACCCTTTCCCACCAGGATCGGCTGCAGGTGGGGAGCTGGGGGGAGGTCTATAGTAACAAACTGCAGTTCTTACTGGATTTCTCTTGGTTAATTTGCTTTTTTCAATCTGACGCCTGTCTTTCCTATCCCCATTTAGTTTGAAAGTCTCTTGCAAGCCAGGGACGGTGTCTGATTCAATATCCTTGTACCTTTCTTCAGTGCACTGTGCAGTTTTCACTCAGCAAATGCAATAAATAATAATAAAGTCTCCATAGTGAGTTTGAGAAGGTGGTGAGGGTCCATGCTGGGGGATAATCACCAAGGACCTAAATTTTTGAGATTTAGGAAGTTAGGGGCTATTTCAGGCAGCCTGGCATCCCCCCCCCCCCACCCAATTTTTTTTATGATTTTTTTAAGTGCTTATTATGTTCCAGGCACTGTACTAACCCCAGGAGTAGATACAAGTTAATCAAGTTAGACACAGTCCATGCCCCACTTGGGTCTCACAATCCTAGTCTCCATTTTATAGATGAAGTAACTGAGTCCCAGAGAATCAATCAATCAATCAATCGTATTTATTGAACGCTTACTGTGTGCAGAGCACTGTACTAAGCACTTGGGAAGTACAAGTTGGCAACATATAGAGACAGTCCCTACCCAACAGCGGGCTCACAGTCTAGAAGGGGGAGACAGAGAACAAAACAAAACATATTAACAAAAGAAAATAAATAGAATACGTACAAGTAAAACAGAGTAATAAATATGTACAAACATACATACATATTATTACCAATTATTATTACTAACTCCCTGGTCCCCCAATTTTGGGCTACTCTACTACTGGGCTGAGCCCAGGCGCTTGGCGTAGCGCTCTGCACATAGCAGGCATTCAATAAGTACTCTTAATGATGAGATTATCGATTAGCGGATTGATTACTGGGGTTTGGGGCTGGTTAAACCCGGGCCGTGCTCAATAAGTAACCCCGCCCGGGGACCTACCTTGACCTTGGTCAAGTCACTGAACTTCTAGAGAAGTGAAATGACTTGCCGAAGACCACACAGCAGACAAGTGGTGGAGTCAGGAATAGAACCCAAGTCCCCTGACTCACGGGCCTATACTCTATTCACTAGGCCTCTCTGCTTCTCTAAACGGGACTTTGCTAGCTACTTCCCGAGCCGACAGAAGGGCTTACGATTGGGAAGGGCCTCGGCCCTGTAGAGATCTGGGTTCAGTTGACATTGGAAACAATCCTCCCATAATCCTTCCTTCTGTAGGGTGTAGGCCGGACTGAGCCAGCTGTCTCCTGGTGGCTGATGATGGCTGACAGGCTATTTGCCCTCTGCTCCCTCAGTCCGCCCAGAGGATTCAACCTGGCAGCTCCGGCCGGCCGGCCCAGTGGTTTTCCACTGAGAGCTCACCTCCTCCAGGAGGCCTTCCCAGACTGAGCCCCTTCCTTCCTCTCCCCCTCGTCCCCCTCTCCATCCCCCCCATCTTACCTCCTTCCCTTCCCCACAGCACCTGTATATATGTATATATGTTTGTACATATTTATTACTCTATTTTACTTGTACATATCTATTCTATTTATTTTATTTTGTTAGTATGTTTGGTTTTGTTCACTGTCTCCCCCTTTTAGACTGTGAGCCCACTGTTGGGTAGGGACTGTCTCTATATGTTTCCAACCTGTGCTTCTCAAGCGCTTAGCACAGTGTTCTGCACACAGTAAGCGCTCAATAAATACGATTGATTGATTGATTGCTCCTTCCAATCCTGAAGCACAGCTTGGGTGCATAGATCCGGGGTCGGGGGAGGACTGGGGGAAACTAAACCAGGGGCGAGGGGGATCCTGTCCTGGTACAGTCTGCGGCTGCTCCCCTGCCCAACTCCCATGATCTTCTGCTCTAGCCCGGCTAGGACTTTACAGACTCAGAGAGAGGGAGGTAGGATTGGCTATGGGGGTGACCCCGTCAGGCTGTACCGACCCCGGCACCCTGCCGGTCCTTCCTGCCCCCGCGCCACCTCCTCAGGTCGAAAGCTTTCCTCGAGATACTCACCACTCTCCATTTCTTGCCTTCCAGCACCAACACAGGGGGATGGTTTTGCTGAGGAGGGGGCCTGGGATTTGTGGGGCTTGGGGTGTGACTCTTTGTGGGGGTTAGGGTTTGTCCTTGAGCCCGCAGGTTAGGATTCTTGTGGGTTTTCTGATCATCAGAGACATGCCGGAGGCCTAGAAGATCAGAGAGAAAATCAGGGGCGTTGGGTCCCATGGGAAGGAGGGGGAGGAATGGCTCCCCCAGCTTAGGGGACTTAAGGGGGACTCACATTCCAATAAATGCATCTTCTGTGATTGAAGACAAGTCCCACAATACTTACATACATATCTGTAGTTTATTTCTATTAATGTCTGTCTCCCCCTCTAAACTGTAAGCTCATTGTGGGCAGGGAATGTGTCTGTTTATTGTTTTGTTTTTTGTTCTCTGTCTCCCCCTTTTAGACTGTGAGCCCACTGTTGGGTAGGGACTGTCTCTATATGTTGCCAATTTGTACTTCCCAAGCACTTAGTACAGTGCTCTGCACATAGTAAGCGCTCAATAAATACGATTGATGATGATGATGATTGTTAGATTATACTCTCCCAAGTGCTTCGTACAGTGCTCTGCATACAGTAAGTGCTCAATAAATACAATTGACTGACTTTATCTATCTATAGATTGATAAACCCAACCAACATGCAAAGATCCGGTATGTGTCGCTCCCCCATAGATTGAAAGCTCCATATAGAACAGGGACTAATAACAACAATAATAACTGTGGTATTTGTTTAGTGCTTACAATGTGTCAAGCACTGTACTAAGCACTGGGGTAGATACAACCTGATACGTCATAGTTTCTACCCCATATGGTGCTCACAGTCTTAACCTCTATTTTACAGATGAGGAAACTGAGAAACAGAGAAGACAAATGGCTTGCCCAAGGTCACATAGCAAGCAAGTAATGAAACAGAATGTATTAATGGAAAGAGCGTGGGATTGGAAATCAAGGGACCACTGTGTACCTGCTATGAGACCTTAGGTAAGTCACTTAATTATCTGTGCCTCAGCTCCCTCATCTGCAAAGTGGGTATTCAAACCCGTTCTCCCGCCTACTTAGATTAGCGTGGCTCAGTGGAAAGAGCCCGGGCTTGGGAGTCAGAGGTCCTGGGTTCTAATCCCAGCTCCGCCACTTATCAGCTGTGTAACTTTGGGCAAGTCACTTAACTTCTCTGTGCCTCAGTTACCTCTTCTGGAAAATGAGGATTAAGACTGTGAGCCCCATGTTGGACAACCTGATTACCTTGTATCTCCCCCCTCAGTGCTTAGAACAGTGCTTGGCACATAGTAAGCGCTTAACAAATACCAAAATTATTCTTATTATTATTGTGAGTCTCATGTGGGACAAGGGACTGTATCTGGCCTGATTAACTTCTATCTACCCCCGTGCTTAACAAATATCATTATTATAATAGTAATAATAATAATTATTATTATTATGCTGAGATTAGAACCCAGGTCCCCCATCCCCAAGGCCTGTGCTCTTTCCACTAAGCTACATTGCTTTTCACTGACATTTCCAAAATTCAAAAACTTTCTGTCTACCAGCTCCATCATCAGAACACATCATTAGCACTAAGGTTGGGGATGAGGATGAGGGCCAGGGTTAGGTCTAGGGCTACTAGAGTTCAGACCCAATTTTGACCTCAGAGCATAACCAAATGAATTTTAGATTGTTCTCCAACTTCAAACAGGAATAGTTGGGAAGCAGCATGGCCTAGTGGATAAAGCACAGGCCTGGGAGCCTAGGTTCTAATCCTGGCTCCACTACTTGTCTGCTGTGTGACCTTGAGCAAGTCACTTCACTTCTCTGTGCCTCAGATTCCTCAATGGCAAAACAGGGAGTCAATATCTGGTCTCCTTCCTGACTGTGAGCCTCGTGTGAGAGAGGGATTGTATCTGACCTGATCTTCTATCCAAGCACTTAGAACAGTGCTTGACACTTAAGTACTTAAATACCATAAAAAGGAGTGGATCGCTGAATGTTCAAATCACTATCTGCTAGTCTTGTAATTTTCCTTGCATTTAAATTAGTACTCCCCGAGATCCCTGCTGTATAAAAGATTCCCCCAAATCTATGGAACTATCTTGGAAAAATAAGCACTCACGTTAATGTACTTTTTAGCCTTCAGCAATCTTCAGGCCAGAGCAGAGAGGTCAGTGTGGGTGTATTACTAAACAGGAATATGCTCACTGAATAATTCTTGAAAAAAAAATCTTGCTCTATTGTCAGTCAATCACATTTATTGAGCAATTACTGTGTGTAGAACACTGTACTAAGTGCTTGGGAGAGTTACTTTACTTCTCTGGGCCTCAGTTACATCATCTGTAAAATGGGGATGAAGCTGTGACGACCCATGTGTGACAGGGACTGTGTCCATCCTGACTGGCTTATATCTACCCCAGCACTTAGAACAGAGTGTGACCCAAAGTAAGTGCTGAACAAATACCGTCATTATTAAATATGCAATAGATACACGGAGACTTCAACGTGTTCCCCATGAAGTTTGGTCATGGGATTCAATCCTGCAGCAAAGGTTTCTGGGACCTAGATTTGGGGAACAGCCACTAATGAAGACTTGCCCACTGAAAGGAATAATAATGGTGCTTGGGGAATTCCACAGGGTTGGGGTACGGGATATGAGGGGTTCAACAGGTTGCCCAGCACAAGGAGTGGCAAAGTTCGAAGTACCCCATTGGCCCAGTGGCCCCATCGTCTCATGGATACCGAATAATCTTTCTTGCATCCTCAGTGGGGGCCGGGGAGTGGGGAGAATGGGCTGTTTTTCTTTCACCCCCCGGTACAGGGGAGCAGGTGCGAAACTCCAAGCCCCTGCCCCTCCACCCAGGGGTTACTGTCCCTGCTCTCTGACCTCTAGTGATTGCTTCTCCCTGGTTGAGCTGAGCAAACAGCGCCGAGCGGGATGGAGAGGACTGATCTCTTCCACTCTCACTCTCCAACAGGGGAGGTGGTCCTGGAGGTGGAGGAGGAGGAGGAGGAAGGCCTGGCCCACCAGTGAGAGTCGATAAAGCAGATGCCAGTGATGCAACTGGACCCTGAAGAACAGAGAGATGGAGGGGGAGAGGGAGAGAGAGAGAGAACACAATGAACACAGTTTGCATTAAGCAGCTCTAACGGAAGGTCATCCTTGTCTGATATTTTGACATCTTCATCTTTCCTACAGGGTTTTTGCTCTTACTCTTAAACTGTGAGCTCCTAGGGGGCCGGGGCCTGAGTCTATATCTCCTCCATGAACTTTTTCCCCAGCGCTCTGTATCTTCTTTATTTGTCTCACAGTTGCTTTCGGCTAAGAAAGATTTCCTTGACTTGTGGATGTTAAGAATTGTAGGAGACATCCAGACACTTGGAAATCTCTGCTCGGGTTCTGAAAAAACAGAGCCCAATATAGGTTCTCAAGGCAACGGGAGTCAGTTCCATCAATTCAGAGGTGGTTTTGGGGAGCATGAGGAAATACTGGAACAATTTCAAATTCTCATAACGAGGATGCTTTTTTCAGTGGTATTTTTTACACGCTTACTCTATGTCAAGCACTGTTCTATGCACTGGGGTAGATATAAAATAATCAGGTCTGACCCATTTCTTGTCCCATATGCTATTGATTGAGCACTTACTGTGTTTAGAGTACTGTACTAAGTCTTTGGGAGACTACAGTACAACAGAGATGGTAGACATGCATGTTCTCTGCCCACAAGGAGCTTACAGTCTAGACGGGGAGACAGACATTAAAATAAATTATGGTAAAATGGGGATTCGATACCTGTTTCCTCTCCCCTCCAGACTGTGAGTACCATGTGGGATAGGGACTGTGTCAGACAATTGTCTTGTATCTACCCCAGCACTTAGTACAATATTTAGTACATAGTGAGCACTTAAATAGCACAATTATGATGATGATAAAAGTTCTTAAATGGCATTTATTAAGGCACTTACTATATGTCAAACACTGTTCTAAACGCTGGGGTAGGTCCAATTTAATTAGGTCTGTGTTTCACAGTCCCTGTCTGATAAGGAGTTCACAGTCTAAGTAGGAGGGAGAACAGGGATTGAATCCACATTTTACAATTGAGGAAACTGAGGCACAGATAAGTTAAATGACTTGCCCAGCACTGTGCAAAGACCTAGGACCTTTCACCAATGATAGCTTTTAGACTGCAAGCTCCTTGTGGGCAGGGCATGTGTCTACTAACTCTGTTATATGGTTCTCCCCCAAGTGCTTACTACCATGCTCTGTACACAATAACAGCTCAATAAACACATGATTGAAACCCAGGGTGGGTCACAGGTCAGCATGAGAGGATGAAGAGAGAAAAGGGGTTTGCCTTCTTTGGCCCTAACTTGAACAGAGGAATTTTGTCCAAATGTTCAGATTCTGCAGGCTGGCAAAGCTTGTGATCATACCTCTAACCCTAGGTCAAAAACCTTTAATGTACCTCCTCCCCACAAAAAAAGATACTTGCCAAATACTAATCAATGATCATGGCCTAAAATTATTGAAGGTGCTTTACAAATGATGATAGTTTAATTAGCTAAAACAAAACCTACTACTAACCAAGTTCTTAAGAAAAAGACACTTAAGCAAGAGGTCTGTTCCCACTCAAGAGTACAGAGAATTTAATTTTTCTGAGCCCCCAAATTGAGAAACAATTCCAAGTACATTGTCATACACGCACCCCCACCTCTTAAGAGAGAACATAGCCATCTTTCTAGGCTATGTCAGGGGGTATAAGATATTGTTTGAAAGTAATCCATCAGGAAAATTCATATGCAAATACAAAGATACATCTCTCACCCTTTATATCATCACCATGGAGTCAGAATAGCTCCTAAAAAAGAATCTGAGACAGAATGAGCCCGAGATAGAATGAACTCAAGGCGGAGACAGAGTCGGGGGAGACCAAGAAAGAGTGGAGGGGTATAGGGACATAAGAGAAAATAACTGCAGGAAACTGGAACTGTGTTATAACAGGCTCAGGGAACAGGTGGGTAATGACACAGACATTAGTCTTTTGTTAAGGTGTCTCTTCTGTAAGAGTAGCTCTCAGTGGCAGTCCCACTGCCTATAGCATTTTAAACCACCTGTCTCTGAAAATTCAAAGTGCCCAGAGATATGTTACAAGAAGAAACAGCTGATACATACAGGCTGCTCCTTTTGTGATTTTTTTTTGGCTTATTTTTTCCTCCTTTCTATTTCTCAGCCAGACTGTGTGTGTAACTCTCAATCTCCAAAACTTTCCCTAAACACTGAGGTATAGATCACCTGCTCTGGATTTAATATGCCATGATCATTTTTTTAATGACATTTGTTAAGCGCTTACTATGTGCCAGGCACTATCCTAAGCGCTGGGGTAGTTACACATTAATCAGATTGGACACAGTCCATGTCCCACGTGGGGCTCACAGTTTTAATCCCCATTTTACAGAAGAGGGAATTGAGGCACAGACAAGTGAAGTGACTTGCCTGAGGTCACAGAGCAGACAAACGATTGGGCCAGGATTAAAACCCAGGCCACGCTGCTTCTCTTTTCCAGGCAGGAGAGCCGGCTTTGACTAAAACACTCAGCATTCTTAAAGGCCCAATTAAAAAAATCAAGGCTATTTCACTCCCATCACTCTGTTCTTAGAGTACTAAGGTGCCTCACTGCCCATCACCAAACACCCAGCTCTGATCTTGGATTGTAAGAATTCAGCTCGTCTTCTTCAATCCTCTCAGAAGAGGAAGAAAAATAGAAGAACAAGAAAGGATTTCCCCCCACCCCTTTTTGAGCAATGTCCCCTTCATTCTCTTCTCAGAAAAGTATTTTCTCTGCAGCCTTTTGCTTAGTTGAAGGTGCTGGTTTTCCATAATTAAAGTTAAGCACAGACTCAAGGCAATTTTCCAAATAATTCAGGAAAACAAGGGGGAGACAAAGAACCTCTTTTCACCCAAATTAAGACTTGGCCAAAGGGTATTTTAACCCTATTGCAAATAATGCACTTACTGGAACATGTCATTAGGTTATTACAGTTTCAGATATCCTTCCCCTCCCTGCCCTCTGCTGCTGGGCAGTAGCTGTCAATCACTAAGCATGCAAGAAGATGATCATTTTAAAAATATTTAGAGTCGCCTGGTATTCACAAGGCCAGGCTGATGATCTCAAAAATATCCTGGCTATTTGTTCTGAACCAGTCATCTCTCCTCCCTCTCATATTTAATCGCAAACAGGACTGTGGATACTGCCACCATCAAGCAGCAGGTGGGCAACGTGGTTTAGTGGAGAGGGCACATGCTTGGGAGTCAGGAGGACCTGGGTTCTAATTCCGGCTCGCCACATGCCTGCCGTGTGACTTTGGGCAAGTCACTTCACTTCTTTGTGCCTCAGTGACCTCATCTGTAAAATGGGGATTAAGACTGTGAGCCCCACGTGGGGCAACCTGATCACCTTGTATCTATCCCGGTGCTTAGAACAGTGCGTGGCATGTAGTAAGTGCCTAAAAACCCCCCACCATCATTAAATGGCAAGTTAAGTGACTTGCCTAGGGTCACGAAGCAGGCAAGTGGCAAAGATGGGATTAGAACCCAGATCCTGACTTCTGTACCTGAGCTCTTCCCACTAGGCCATGAAGTCTCTGGGCCTTCTGTGAGACCCTGGGCAAGTGGCACATTAAAACAAATAGTCCTAGGGAAGAGAACTTTGAAAACTGCTGTCAATCAATCAATCAACCGTATTTATTGAGCACTGTACAAACGCTTGGGAGAGTACAATGGATTAAGCAGACATGGTCTCAGACTTTCAAGGAGTTAATCTAGTGGTGAAACCACAGAGGGAAATAATTTCCAGATAGGAAGAAGGAAAGTGGATATTATGAATAAGGTCCTACAAAAGAAGAAAACTGCATTTTTCAATGCATTATTCACCCCATCCCTAACACCCCAGTCCATATCCCTATACTCTGACATTTCCCCTATCTGTAATTTATTTTAATTTCTGTCTCCCTCAACTAGACTGTCAGCTCCTTTTTTTAAATGGTATTAATTAAGCACTTACTTTATACCAGGCACTGTACTAAGCTCTGGGGTAGATTCAAGCTAATCAGGTTGGACACAGTCCACGTTCCACAGTCTTAATTTTACAGATGAGGTAACTGAGGCACAGAGAAGTTAAGCCCAAGGTAATACAGCAGACAAGTGGAGGAGGCAGAATTAGAACCCAAGCCTTTCTTACTTCTCAGTCTGTGCTCTCTCCACTAGGCCACGTTACCTCTCAATCTCCATGATGGCAAAGGTTTCTACGAACTCTATTGTATCACACTCCCCCAAGCGCTTAGTACAGTGCTCTGCACACGTTAAGAGCTCAATAAATACCACTGATTGATAGCTATCTATTGTTCTCTGGCTGAAAGGGAAGGGGAGAAGGCTAGGATTTCAGCAAGTCTAAATGTTTAGGAGACATTCCTGCTCGATTATCTTCCAGCTGTTGGCCCACTTTGCCAGCTCACATATGTGTGTGTGCACACACCCATGTCCCATCAGCATTCTGAAAGATCACTCAGAAAGTGTTACATTTCAGCAGCGACACTGAATCAAGCAGCAGTTGCTTGGCACAGCTGCCGATTTAATGTAAAGAACGAGGCGGTTCCAATTGTTAACCAACCCCGCCAAGAGGTCGGGAGTTAATCAGTTGACATAGTAAACTAATCAATCATATTTATTGAGCACTTACTGTGTGCAGAGCACTGTACCAAACTCTTGGGAGAGTACAACTCAACAATATAACAGACACATTTCCCCATCTTCAGAAACCTCCCGAAATTACATCTGTTCCAACAGGCCCTCCCTAATTCACCTCTAATCTCCTCAGGCTGTCCCCCTAAACTGCCACCTAAATACTGGGATACTCACAGCCTTCAACAGCATTCATTCACAATCATATTTATTGAGCGCTTACTGTGCGCAGAGCACTGTACTAAGCACTTGGGAAGTACAATTCGGCAACATATAGAGACGGTCCCTACCCAACAACGGGCTCACGGTCTAGAAGGAGGAGACAGACAACAAAACAAAACATGTAGACAAGTGTCAAAATAGTCAGAACAATTAGAATTAAAGCTATACGCACATCATTAACAAATAAATAGTAAATATGTACAAGTAAAATACAGTAATAAATCTGTACAAATATATATATACAGGTGCTGTGGGGAGGGGAAGGAGGTATGGCGGGGGGGATGGGAAGGAGGAGACGAAAAAGGGGGCTCAGTTCCTGTACCTATCTTACTCTATTACTAAAGCATTCACTCATCCCCTTTTTCTTCTGCCTATAAATACCTTTAGTGCCTGCCTTCCCTGTTAGAATGTAAGCTCCTCGAGGGCAAGGTAAGCTCACTGCAGGCAGGGAATGGGCCTACCAATTCTTATATTGTACGCTCCTAAGCGTTGAGAACAGTGCTCTGCACACAGTAAGTGTTCAGTAAATACGACTGAATAACTGATCAGTGAGAGATCTGTTGGATTCTCCCAAGTTCTTGGTGCAGTGCTCTGCAGAGAGTAGGCACTCAGTAGATGCTCCCCGTTACTCACAGTTTTGCTCCAGACCAAGCCTGTGGTGTGATGCTCCTTGATGTACGCTTGAAGCTCAGTCCAGATGTTCAAATACGACTTCACCCAGTCGACGTGGCGCAGATCACTTTGGAAAGAAAAACACACAAGAAAAGGTTTATATAGGAGATGGTGATGGATGCCAATGTTTTTCTCCTCTCCTAAATGGCAGTGATTCCTGCCGCCTGGGCCCCGTGGCCGGTTTTAAAGTGGTCTTTGTGTGACATTGGCGAGATAAGCAACACAGCAGCAACAGACAGAGAGATTCCTCAACTGGGCCTCCTTGTTGGCCAAAGGAAAAAAGACAAGTACTAAAAGGAAGATGCAAGGAGAAAGAGGGGGAACTTAGATTGTGAGCCCCATGTGGACAGGGACTGTGTCCAACCTAATTAACTAGTACCTACCACAGTGCTTAGAACAGTGTTTGACGCCTAGTAAACACTTAGTAAATAACATAAAAACAACAATAAAAAACAAGATAGGAAGAGGCCCAGGAGGTTGGAACCATGACCTGGCAAGAGCCAAAAATAGTGTCGCTTTTGGCCGGGGTAAGTTCTGGTATGAACATTCCCTCTGTGCCTCGCCTCCCGCAAGTCAATGAACAGAGGTGGAAGTGGTAGAATTGGGAGAGGTGGAGCCTCAGAAATGCTTAGACGGTGGTGGAGAAAACGGTGGCAGAACTGGTGAGGGCAGCTGGGCAGCCCCAAAATCCCAAAGATCCCAACAATTATTCCTCAGAAACCCCCTCCCCCTTTCCTGTGGCCCCAACCTGGTAAACGGATAGCAGTCATGGCATCTATTGAGCACTTATGAGCACTTATAAGCACCGCGGTAAGGACAGGATAATTACATCATTTCAATCACGGAGAATTAATCAACAGTAGTTACTGAGTGCCTGCTGTGTGTGGAGCACTGTATTAAATGCTTGGAGAATACAATGAAGTAAGCAGGTATGATCAGAATTCAGGTTGGTACAATGTCCAAAACGAGTCAATCTATCAATCTGTGATATTATTGAGCACTTACAGTGAGCAGAGCATTGTACTAAGCACTGGGGTTAATACAGTACAGTAGAGTTGGTAGAAATGATCTTGTTCTCAAGGAACAGAGTCATATTCAAACTTTTTTTTAAAAAAAAGAATAGATTTCTAGGTAGTCAAGCCTAGCTCAGCTTACAAGTTTCAAGGAGGCTGAGGCAGAATAGTCTCAACATTTAGTACAGTGCCTGGCACATAGTAAGCACTTAATAAATACCAGAAAGAAAAAAAAAACAGTAGTGAACAACACTTTGAGATACCGTAGCTATCTACCAATTCCTTAGAGTTTAGAGAAGCCCCAGGCCCAGTTAAGAGTGATCCAGGCTCATTTCAAGGTGATTGAAATTGCATCCTAGTGAATAACTGTACAGTTATTCTAACTATAAAAGCAAAGCTACTACCAACTTGGACCCATGCAGACTGTAAAATAACGCAAACATACCTGTGCTTGTAGTCCTTTAAGACCCTGTTAGTATAGAAGGTAGCCGCATCGTTCATCTCCTTGACATAAGGACCTGGTTTAGGGGACTGAGAGAACAGGACAATCCCACATGGACAGAAGGAAAAAAAAATACAATGAAATAAAAGACAGCTAAAGGAAGAGATAAAGCAGTGGCAGTGGGGGATGCATCTAAAGCACAGCCCATCACCGAAGCAGGGATTATTTGGCCAAAGAGAATTCAGAGATGGGCCTCCAGCTTTGTGTTTGGAGGGAGAGTGGTAGGAGGGAAGAGGGG
Source organism: Tachyglossus aculeatus (assembly GCF_015852505.1). Taxonomy (NCBI): domain Eukaryota; kingdom Metazoa; phylum Chordata; class Mammalia; order Monotremata; family Tachyglossidae; genus Tachyglossus; species Tachyglossus aculeatus. The sequence goes on along the minus strand of NC_052100.1, from coordinate 27,067,286 downwards.
CAACTGAAATCTCCAACACGCGGGGCTTCCAACAGGGGCCATCCGTTGTGGCTCCGACTCACCACGGTTATCCATCCTAGGGCAGGGATGCTTTCGCTGACGGCTGACAAGTGATTGAACATTTCACTTCCGCGGTTTCTCTCTCTGAAGGTCTGGATGTCCTGGATCTTTTCTGAGATTGGTTTGAGAAGTGTTGCCACATCACTCTGGAAGAATACCAACAAGAGACATGATAAATGCTGGTAGGACAGAATCATGGCTAACATGGTCCTCACGGACATAATAATAATAATAATACTAAAATGATGATAATGGCATTGATTAAGCACTTACTATGTGCTAAGCTGTGGAGCAGATACAAGGTTAACACACTGGACACAATCCTTTCATTCATTCATTCATTCAATTGTATTTATTGAGTGCTTACTGTGTGCAGAGCACTGTAATAATAATAATAATGATGATAGCATTTATTAAGCGCTTACTATGTGCAAAGCACTGTTCTAAGCGCTGGGGAGGTTACAAGGTGATCAGGCTGTCCCGAGGGGGGCTCACAGTCTTAATCCCCATTTTACAGATGAGGTAATTGAGGCACAGAGAAGTGAAGTGACTTGCCCAAAGTCACACAGCTGACAATTGGCGGAGCCGGGATTTGAACCCATGACCTCTGACTCCAAAGCCCATGCTCTTTCCACTGAGCCACGCTGCTTCTCACTGTACTGCCGTGAGGCTCACAATCTATCTTATCCCCATTATATAGAGGAGGAAACCGAGGTCCAGAGAGCTTCAGTGGCTCATCATGGTCCCACGATAAACCGGGGGCGGAGCTAAGATTAAAATTCAGATCTTTGGATTTCCAGACCCTTGTTCCAACCACTCAGCTCCCAATGTTTAAAACACAAACATCTCCCTCCATTTGGAACAAGTGACAAGTGACACTCAATTTAACCTACAATCCAAAATCCCCCCCAGAGCATTCTCCAGGAGAGCCAAAATTCTGATTCTGAGAGCCAAAAGTGCCTCTCATCCCTCAACTTGCCAGGCCGTGGTATTTTAGTACAAATGCCGTTTTGAGAGAAGCCAGGGCAGCTGAAATACTAGGAGCAAAGCAGGCAGGCATTAAATAGATTTAAAGTCATCCTTCTTTATCTACAACCCCACAACAACAAGCAATAAAGACTGAGAAGGCAGTACATTTGGCAAGATGCTTTTTTAAAAAAAAAAAATTAATCGGTTGTGGGACTAAAACCCCATAAAGATTGGGAAAGCTCATTTTTGCAGGGGTTTGCAATTGCATGTAGAAGATCTGTGATTAGCCCAATACAAACAAACCATCTGGCTTTCATTCAGTGCCAACAGCTTTCTCCTGTCCTTTCAAGGTTTCACGTCCTTCCTCTCATCTTGAACTTTCACAGTGAGGGTTGAAAATAGCTGGAGAATACTAGCGCGATCCTAAGAATCCAGTGAGGTTGTGCAGATATGGAGTCAAAAAGTCAATCAATCATATTTATTGAGTGCTTACTGTGTGCAAAGCATTGTACTAAGCACATGGAAGAGTACAATCCTCAAAAATTTCCAGTGACTACGAATCAACCTACACATCGGGCAAAAACTCCACACTCTCGGCTTCAAGGCTGTCCATCACCTCGCCCCCTCCTACCTCACCTCCCTTCTTTCCTTCTACAGCCCAGCCCACACCCTCCGCTCCTCTGCCGCTAACCTCCTCACTGTACCTCGTTCTCACCTGTCCCGCCGTCCATCCCCGGCCCAAGTCCTCCCCCTGGCCCGGAATGCCCTCCCTACACACATCCACCAAGCTAGCTCTCTTCCTCCCTTCAAAGCCCTACTGAGAGCTCACCTCCTCCAGGAGGCCTTCCCACACTGAGCCCCCTCCCTCCTCTCCCCCTCCTCCCCCTCCCCATCCCCCCGCCCTACCTCCTTCCCCTCCCCACAGCACTTGTATATATGTTTGTACATATTCATTACTCTATTTTACTTGTACATATTTACTATTCTATTTATTTTATTTTGTTAATATGTTTTGTTTTGTTGTCTGTCTCCCCTTTCTAGACTGTGAGCCCGCTGTTGGGTAGGGACCGTCTCTATATGTTGCCAACTTGTACTTCCCAAGCCCTTAGTACAGTGCTCTGCACACAGTAAGCGCTCAATAAATACGATTGAATGAATGAATACAACAATGAACACATTCTCTGTCCACAAGGAGCTTAGAGTCTAGAAGGGGAGACAGGTCCTTTCTCTCGGCCTGCCCGCGGAATTTTCCCCTCCAGACAGGGAGGGCAGAATTAATCAATCAACAGTATTTATTGATTGCTTACTATATGCTGAGCACTGTACTAAGTGCTTGGGAAAGTACAATACAGCAGAATTAATGGACACGTCCCCTGCCCATATTGAGCTTAGAGTTGAGAAGCCGGCAATCACTTGCACTCTTGTGAGAATGTGGAGAAAGGGCTGGGATAAAGGTGTCCATTCAAAATCAGAGCCTGGGTGTGAGAGAACCTGAGTTCTAATCCCACTTCTGCCACTTACCTGCTCCGTGAAGCAAGTCACTTCACTTCCCTGGCCCCTCAGCTCCTCACCTATGTAATGGGATTAGAAGCCCTAACTGCTTAATGTACTGCTCTGTACACTATAAGCGCTCAATAAATACGATTGAATGAATGGATGAATTCTCTCCCTTCTAAGACTGAAAGCTCCATATGGGACAGGGACTGTGTTTGAACTAATTATCTTGAGTCTGTCTCAGTGCTTAGTACAGTGCTTGACACAGAGTACTGCTTAACAAACCCCACCTATCAGAGCCCCAGCCTATTTCCCAGAGGCCAGGATATAGACATTCCCACTTGGCTTTCCCTAATGGTGCAACTAGGGAATTCAGTTGCCTTGGGAGTGTGTCCGGGAGAGAGTTGCCATGTTGAAGAAAAAAAAAAATGAACACAGGCAGAGGGGGAGTGTGGCGAGGCCTCTAAGGAATTTGGAAGCTGGAAGTGGAGGAATACTAAGAAACTGAGGCAAACAGAGCTAAGCGTTTAGTACAGTGCTCAAATATGACTGAGAAATAATAAAAGTAATGATGGTACTTGTTAAGCGCTTCCTCTGTGTCAAGCACTGTTCTAAGCGCTGGGGTAGATATAAGATAATCAGGTTGGACACAGTCCCCCGAGCTCATTAGCCACTAGTGGAGTGCCAGAAACACTAATATCAAGAAGGGTGTTGTCCCGAGGATCTAAATCCATTTGCCACTAGTAGGTCACCATAAACACTAATATCAAATGATGATTTGGTCATGTGATCCTTCCCCCAGTACATATAAATTTAGAACATGACCATAAAGAGTAACAGATCAGGCACTCTGCTAAGTAATTTATTACAGCGGATGCAGAATCACTCCTCAGCCAGCTGGCAATTACCTTCTCCTCTCCTGTTCTTTTCACATATACAAGTTGTTCAGATGATAGAGGCTCCGGGGGAGAGGGAGAAAGTCCTCCAAGTGGGAAAACACTGAACTGATTAGCACGGAGTGAGTCGTAGCCAAACCCCGACTTTTAAAGGACATACCCTTAAATGAGCCGGGGGCCTTAGGGAGCAAACTTTTCTCTTTCGCGAATTTCTAATCATTTTCTAAAAGCAAGGCCTCTTATTCTTCCAGCACCTAGGAACTGCTGAGGTCAGATTTATTGCAGTTAACAAAAAAATACTTGGGTGAATGATAAATGTTCCTTAGCTTAAAAAAAATGCGAAGTGACCCCAACATTAGGACAAATGAAGACAAGAAAGATATCCATTTGCAAGTGTTCTCTATTTGGGTAGCATCCATCACCATTGTAGCTGACAACTTTGACAGGTGGTCACAGAACAATGCAAAAGACAGGGAGGAATCTTTCTTTAGCATTTTACTGGGAAGTTCCTTAAGTTTAACAGACATTACACTTCCCCTAGCAATCACTCATTACCCAAGTCGTGTCTTGTGCAAAGAGAAGTGAGCCAATGTCCCTCAGTTCTTTTTTTTAAACTTTAAAAAAAGGGTCAGCCAGGGACACTCTGAATTGACAGGAATTTAGTAAATCCACTCAAACTCCACACTGCTGTTTGAATAGTTGCACAAAGTGACTATGCCTTAATCACAATTCAATCACAGCTTTCTATTGCTAAAACAACGAGTCTAGACTGCAGAATTACAGCATCGCTCTCTATTCTCTCCCATTCACAAATACGCTGTCATCTTAACTTTGGTATTTCCCACTCTCACTGGATCGTCAGATAAACCGATGGTTGGATTTCCTGTTGGATTTCAACATTGGCTTTGTAGCCTTAGGCCAGGAAAACAAGTCAACCTGAATGTCATCTCACAGATCCTCGCCTCATTTCTTCATGTTCCAACTTTTATACGCTGCAAAGGAAAAAGTTACTGGGGGGTACAGCTACCAGTATAAATTGCTTTTTGGACCTAGGTGGACTGATGGAAAACTGAAAATTTTATTTCTAATAATAATAATAATAATTGCCAAGTGTTTTCTATATGCCAAGCCCTGTACTCAGCATTAGGGTAGCTCTACATAGGAGGAGACTGTGAGCCCACCATTGGGTAGGGACCGTCTCTATATGTTGCCAACTTGTACTTCCCAAGTGCTTAGTACAGTGTTCTGCACACAGTAAGCGCTCAATAAATATGATTGAATCAATGAATGAATAATGAATCCCCATTTTGCAGATGTGCACAAATGTATAGGGGTTAAGCTTTATATATTATGTCTGGCCAGAAATCTTTACTAATAGCAAATCAATACCTTCCTCAATCAATCAATAGCATCTATTGAATGCTTACTGGGTGCTGAGTACTATAAGACTGTGAGCCCTATGTGGGACAGGGACTATGTCCAACCTGATGATTTTGTATCTAACCCCAGGGCTTAGTACAGTGCCTGGCACATAATAAGTGCTTAGCAAATACCATTATTTTTTTTAAAAAAAAAGGCTTCACAAGACAAACCTTGGGGCATGACAGGACAGAGCCAGGGTGAAATAATATATCCCGGAAGGTAGAGGGATTAATCAGAATATGCATGTGCATATATTCCATTTTCACCAGATTCCCCCTCACGCCCCAATACTAGCAGCTTCGGAAAGAGGACGGGGGGATAAAGAGCAGACTGTTGTTCCAGGATAACAGCTGTATAGTCCCACCTGCTTCCATGCTTGCCATCTGCTCCTCTAAGCCAAGCAGATCTAGTTAGTGGGAGTCATTGGCTGGTGGGCTGGAGGGGAGGGAGGTACAACCCAAGACCACCCCATCAGGGGACTGGACAAGATGGAAAGCTCATTTTTTTTTAACAGTATTTGGTAAGCGCTTACTGCATACCAGGCACTGTATTAAGAGCCGGGATAAATACAAGCTAATCAAGTTGGATACAGTGCCTGTCCCACACGAGGCTCACAGTCTTATCCCCATTTTACAGAAGAGAAAACTGACTCTTTCTGGGCGAGAGAATGACAAGGATCTCAGATCTAGTCCTGGCTCCTTGTGCCTAGGGGATTGTGTGACTTGCTAATAATTACTTGATAATAATAATAATAATGTTAAGTGCTTACTATGTGTCAAGCACGGTTCTAAGTGCTGGGGTAGATACAAGTTAATCAGGTTGGACGCAGTCCCTGTTCCACACGGGGCTCACAGTCTTCATCCCCATTTTACAGATGAGGGGAGAGGGATGTTAATATAAATAAAAACAAATTATGGATATGTACCTAAGTGCCGTGGGGCTGAGGGAGGGGAGAATAAAGACAGCAGATCCAAGGACAAGGGTGACGCAGAAGGTAATGGGAGAAGAGGAGTTGAAAGTATGAAAAGAAAAGCAGTTCCCCCCCTACCAATAAAAGGGCATGATATCCCGAATAAGCCTGCAGGAGGTATGATCGATTGGCTATACCAGAGACCTGCTTGGGCATGACTCACTTCTGTGTAAACAGGAATTTAAAAGCTGTTCCCTTGGAAGCCCTAAAAAGCCACGCAGACATTTCCCCCGCAAAACATTCTCCGAAATGGGACTAGCGGGCCAGAGTGTTTACAAAGCATGAGATAAATTTGGAGATGGAATTATTGTAGCTCGGAACCTCAGATGATCCTGATAGAACAGATGCATTAAAAAAAAATTGGCATATGCAGACACCTTATCAGTCAGCAAAAACTCCACAAAGGGTGAAATCCGTCCAAGGTAAACAGCTCTACTTCAGTTTCTAGTTATTTCTCTTTATGGCAGTTTCTGTGGAGGATACTTAGAGTCTTTTCTTACCTCTTGGGGCTGTTGGTATTGGGATGCGAACAGAAGGAAAGCTCGCTGGGCTTCGAAAGCGCTGTGGACCATTTCTGCCTGGAACAGGAAGAAGAGGAAGGCACATTACATCTATTTCTATTAATATCCGTCTCCCCCTCTAGACTGAGCTCCTTGTGGGTTGGGAAAATGTCTACCAATTTTTTTTTAATGGTATTTGTTAAGCACTTACTCTGTGCCCTGCACTGTACTAAGCGCTGGGATAAATACAAGCTAATCAGGTTGGATATAGTGCCTGTCCCACATGAGGCAGTATCTGCTGTCACTAACCTTTTCGTTGCCTGCTAACTATGCCACAGAATTACCATAAATTCTCTCCTTAATTTCAAATTTAAATGTCCATCTGTTAGTCTGTCAAGAGATTTTGCTTAGTTCATTTTTCTCTCTATGAAGAAAATATACCCCTCTCATGGGGAGGGGTTGGGCAGACACCTGTGGGTTATTCTTAAAATATACATATACATATGTCTTTAATATATGCATATATTTACTTATTCTAAGTTTACTCCATTCTGCCATAATGTATAGAGAAGAAACAGGTCTAGTGGATAGAGCGTGGTCCTGGGAGTTGGAAAGACCTGGATTCTAATCCTGGCTTTGTCACTTGGATGTTGTGTGACCTTCATCAAGTCATTTTACTTCTCTTTGCCTCAGTTACCTCAATTGTAAATTGGGGATGAAGACTGTTAGCTCTTTGTGGGATAGGGACTGTGTCCAACCTGAATAACTTGTATCTTCTCCAGTGTTTAGTACAGTGCCTGGCACGTAGTAAGCACTCAACAGATACCATAAAAAATGCGCACTTTTTACTACATGTTTTGGCTTGGAACTGGTCAGAGAATGAGGGAAAATTGGTCTACTAAGGAGAGTTGGATGAGATACAGTGCATGAGGAACTGGGAGAATCATGGCAGGAGAGTGAGATGGTAAGAATTTTCCTTTACCAGCAGTTTTGTGAGGATGCATCCCCCTTGTTAGAGAAAGGCTGTACTGTAGTATACACAAACAGAAGATTCAACATTTGCCCTGCAATGATAATAATAATTGGGGTTTGTTAAGAGCTTGCTCTGTATCAAGCACTGTACTAAGTACTGGGACAGATACAAGACAGTTAGGTCCCACAAGCGGCTCACAGTCTAATAAGAGGGAGACCAGGTATTGAATCCCCATTTTGCAGATGAGGAAACTGAGGCACAGAGAAGTGAAGTGACTTGTCACAGAGCAGACAAGGGGCAGAGTTGGGATTAGAGCCCATGTCCTCTTGATTCCCAGGTCCGTGCTTTTTCCACTATGCCACAGTGCTTCTCATTCTGGTTGGGGGAAGGTAAAATGAGTGTAGTACAATGCCGGGCTCATAGTAAGTGCTTAAAAAATACCCTTTTTTAAAAAAGTACCATTAGAACAACAAGAAAGCCACCAACAGCCCATCTCTTCGCACTGCAGGCTTAGAGGACTCAGGATTCAAATAGGTTAGTACTTTTCTATAGAGCCTGGGGGATCAGAGAGGACATGGCTTCTCTCTGACCTAGGTGATGATTAGGGCTCCATCCCAGACAGGCTGGATATTTTTGTCCTGGCCATTTCTCCCCAATCCTTATTCCACTGTTCAGGGGGTTTATTGGGCTTTCCTGGCCCTCTACACATCAAAGACAAACAGATGCCCCTTCTGAAAAGTTCAGTTCTCACAAGCAGGATAAAGGCACTTGCCCATGCATATTAAAGGCATCACAGCAGGAAGTCAAAAACTACAACTGTTGGGAGAAGTCACAAGGGTCAGAGATGACATTAGAGGTTCTTTTGCACTACAGAGGGGTGAGGGGGTAAGTCTGATCAATGAGGACAGTTCATATCATTCATTCAGGACTTTTTTTAAAAAGAAAAAACCCACTACTTCCTGCATTTACACTTTAGTATCTTTTTTTTTGTTCTAGGTTTTGCAGATCAATTCTTCATCTCTCAAGATAATTTTGGGAAAGTTCAATTTCAAAGATGGATTTACATAGTCTGACTCTTATCCGGAGAGAGGAGTGGGTATGTCCATGTTTACACAAGAGTGGATTTACACACGCCACTATTTCAACCCATCTGTCTTTCCATGCTCTTTTTCCTCTTTGACAATGGCATTTACTAGTCAGTCAATCATACTGACTGAGTGCTTACTGTGTGCAGAGCACTGTACTAAGCACTTGGGAGAGTACAATAAAGCAAAGTAACAGACATTATTCATTTGACAAATAATGACAAATTATTCATTTGGTCACTTCACCCAATATACTGATGTTACCAACCCACTGTATCTTTGTTTTTGCTCCTGCTATACTACATAATTGACATCTGCCTGTCTCACCCAATTAGACTGTAGGCTTTGCTATGTTCACAGCAGAGATCATGACTTTGTCACATAGTTGTGCTTACCAGAACAGTAGACACTCAATGCCACCCACTGAATTGACTAACAATGAAACTCAATGTGGACCAGTGCAGCCAGAAGATTCTGCCTGATTAGAATTTAGCTTACAAACCTAATCTTTAAAAAGTGTGACCTAGATAACAATGTAGCATTACTTAGAGCCACAGTCAATTTTCTCTTGACCAAAGAGGTCATTCCTTGTCATCGAATCCCCAGTTTTCTCTTCCTCTAACAGTGTAGCTCAACAAAAGGTTTGAATGAACCCAAGTTCAATAGTCCTTATATTCCAAATAATATCCAAGTCATCCACCTAATGAAAATTGGAATCTCATGAGGAGATATAGTCCTCTTATCTATGAAGCCCACTATGTTCAGCTCTTGGGTTTTATTACAGGGAATATTATGGACCTCAGATCTGACCTTAAACTCCAGGTGTTTGCTGCAATAAGCATCTTCTTGCTTTAAAGGACCAAGATGGAGCCTTTGATGATGGGAGATTTACCTGACTGCCAGAAACAGCCTGCCAACATGGCTAAGCAAATTCCACCACCTTTCAAAAGGAGCAGGATGACTTGCTGAAATAGCAATTGTTTTGAGGGGATAGATCCCTGGCACATGAAAGCAAATCAGCCACCAGGGAATCATTCTGCTTGTTTTGGACCTATCTTCCTTCACTTTGAGGACACCCCGGGAGAGCTGAGTTGGATAGAGAAAACCTCTTCTCAGGTTTCAGTGAAATGAGGGTCACTATCATCTGGAGCTGGTTCTCAGTCACTCAATGAGTGACCCAAGCCAGTGACCTGATGCAGCCAATTGATGGCTCTGGGGAGTTGGAAAGGTTCTTACACCTCTCAATAAAGGGGTTGAAAGGAGTGTAAACCTGACCCAAAGAATTTCTCCTAAAGTGTCATGTAGTCTGGCAGCTAATGAACTATTGATATTGACAGATATCAGCAGTCACTATGGCTACAGTACATAAGTTTACACTAACCCAAATAAAAAACAAAACGCAGTGTTGATAGCAACAAACAATAGCCTGTCATTATGACTAGTGTATGCGACTTTATACTCACCCAAAGACAACAAAATGCAGTACTGAAATTGACAAACAGCAGCAGTCATTATGACTAGTGTATGGAACTTTACACTAACCCAAACAAAACAACAAAAAAAACCCACAAATGTTTTCTATGCCTGGATTGCAGATCTAGCCTAAAAGCTAATGCCTCAAAGTGGTTGGGTCAATTTGAGTTATCTATCACAACACACCAGAGGTCACAAAGGAACTTGGGAAGCAAAATGACTTAGTAGTAGAGAATGGATTTCTTCATATTATATTTTATTGAAATCATAACATTATCCACAGGGCCTCATAATTTGATTCAAGCAGTGCAAGATATGGCCTGCTACTCAAAAGAAGTACAGTTTACTTCAGGTAAGGGCATGTGTTGGGAAGATCAACTGGTTTCCAAGCATATTTCATTGTCGGCGTGAAAGCATCCTTGGGTTGTAGGTCTACTAATAATAATTATGGAACTTGTTATTAGCTTATTATTTACCAAGTACTTGTTATATTAAGAGCTGGGGTAGATACAAGTTAACTCGGACACATTCCCTTGTCCCACATGAAGGCTCACAGTCTCAGTAGAGGAGAGTAGGATTTAAATAATAGTTATGGTGTTTGTTAAGCACTTACTATGTTTAGAGGTACTGTCCTAGATGCTGGGGTGGATACAAGCAAATCAGACTAGACCCTGTCCCAAGTGGGGCTCACATTCTCAATCCCCATTTTACAGATGAGAGAATTGAGTCCCAGAAGTGACTTGCCCGAGATCACACAGTAGACAAGTGGCAGAGTCAGAATTAGAACCCAGGTCTTTCTAACTCCTAGGCTCATACTTCATCCAGTCAGCCACATTGATCCCTGCCCACGAGGGGGCTTACAGTCAAGAGAGGTCTCCTCTGAGACAGAAACACACACTGAAAGCCCACCAACGGGGCTAACATCCCTAAGGGATATTTTAGAAGCTGCTTCTTGGAGTGCTCTACTGAAAAAAGCCATGACACAATAAATCAATCAGTGGTATTGACTTGGGCCCTTATAGAGCATCGTATTAAGCACTTGGGATAGTAGGATACAACAGAGCTGGTAGACACGTTCCCTGACCACAGCGAGCTTACAGTCTAGCATAATAGCTGCCATTTTCCTACTGTCTGCCTTCCAAGTTGAAGGTGGACCAAACTGCAAAGTCTAGAAGTCAGAAGACAAGGCTGTTTTCCATGTTCGGTTCCCTCTTTCACTGAACCAAGCTCTTTGCTAAGTCACGTTATATAAATCGGACAAGACTGCATTATGAACTTTCACCTCGGGTCACTGGGCAGTATTGTGATGAATGTAGGAAAAAGACATGAATAAAAAGTGCTTAGGAGTGAAATCATTTCATTCAACAGCAGGCTTTCACCAACTGCTGAATTCTAAAATTCAGTCTCTGAGCAAAATCCAACCTATTTTCAAACCCGGCCTACTGCTATCTGTCTGGGATGGGGAGAGAAAGCATGGTACTGACCACGTTTAAGCTGTTGCAAAATTCACCCAGATTGATACAAATAAATTTTCCTTCCCTGCCTCCTACTTGAATGCTTCCAGACAGGCAAGATAAATCTCCCTCAATAGATAGCTTACATTTTAGTTTGGAGCAAATAAAGACAATAATAATAGTGATGATGGTATTTGTTAAGCGCTTACTATGTGCCAAGCACTGTTCTAAGTGCTGAGGTAGATACTAGGTAATCAGGTTGTCCCACGTGGGACTCACAGTCTTAAGTTCTCCTTTAAATCCATCTGGGTGAAAACAAAGCAGCAATTCCTAGTGGATAAAATACAGGTTTGGGAGTCAAAGAGCCTGGGTTCTAATCTCCTCTCTGACACTTATCTGCTCTGTGACCTTGGGCAAGTCACTTCAATTCTCTGGGCCTCAGTTACCTCATCTGTAAAATGGGGATGAAGACTGTGAGCCCTATGTGGGCCATGGACTTTGTCCGACCTGGTAAGCTTGTATCTACCTCAGCATTTAGTATAGTGCCTGGCACACAGAAGACTTTAAATACCATTTTAACAAAAAAGACAAAACAGAGAAGCCAATTCTAATTAGATGGAATGTATTTTTTCTGGACAAACAATTCCTGTCCACGGAAACCCAGAAGAGTAGTGCTTTGGGGCAAGCCCTGGGATAGATTGTTTGGCTTGATTCCATATGACATACAACCATTTCTGTAGAGTCGACAACTCTGAAATTTGAGCTCCTGTGGCACAAAAGAACAGCCTAAATATAGTTAGGTCAGGTGGGAAAGCAGGGAACAGAAATAATCAAATCTTGGCTTATTAAAAAAAAGTTGGCCAAACCAAAATAACCAAAAAGAGTAGAGGACTGAAAGACCCATCTTGCTCAAATAATGAAAAATAATAAAAATAATAATGGTATTTATAAACCAGCTGGTGTAGAAGTTGGAAGTTACAATGGAGGATGCTTAAGTGGATGCTGTCTGTTGGAATAAAAAGTGATTCTCAGTCGTGAATCTTTAATGACTCTTCTTTGGAATTCACCAGATTTCCTCTAGACTGTAAGGATTTTTCCTCAAAAATCTCCAGTGGCTACCAATCAACCTACACATCAGGCAGAAACTCCTCACCCTCGGCTTCAAGGCTGTCCATCACCTCGCCCCCTCCTACCTCACCTCCCTTCTCTCCTTCTACAGCCCAGCCTGCACCCTCCGCTCCTCTGCCTCGTTCTCGCCTGTCCCGCCGTCGACCCCCGGCCCACGTCATCCCCCTGGCCTGGAATACCCTCCCTCCCCACATCCGCCAAACTAGCTCTCTTCCTCCCTTCAAGGCCCTGCTGATAGCTCACCTCCTCCAGGAGGCCTTCCCACACTGAGCCCCCTCCTTCCTCTCCCCCTCGTCCCCCTCTCCATCCCCACCGTCTTACCTCCTTCCCTTCCCCACAGCACCTGTATATATGTATATATGTTTGTACGTATTTATTGCTCTATTTATTTATTTTACTTGTACATGTCTATTCTATTTATTTTATTTTGTTAATATGTTTTGTTTTGTTCTCTGTCTCCCCCTTCTAGACTGTGAGCCCACTGTTGGGTAGGGACCGTCTCTATATGTTGCCAACTTGTACTTCCCAAGCACTTAGTACAGCGCTCTGCACACAGTAAGTGCTCAATAAATACGATTGATTGATTGACTTTGTGGGCAGGGAATGTGTCCGAATACTGTTATATTGTACTATCCCAAGCACTTAGTACAGTGCTCTGCACATAGTAAGAACTCAGTAAATATGATTGACTGACTGACAGGTGCTAAGTACTGGGTCAGATACAAGATAATCAGCATCAATGGTATTTATTGAGCCCTTACTGTGTGCGGAGCACTGTACTAAGCACTTAGGAGAGGACAATACAACTGAGTGAGTGTGGACAGAGTTCCACACAACATCTTATTTCCATTTAACTGCGGCTCAGAGAGGGAGACTTGCAGAAGATCACAAGGCCAATCAGGGAACAGGGGTGACCCTCAGCCTCTCCTTTGAGCAGGTAGAAAGTGTGTGGCAAGCATCAACAGGTACTAAGAGGAGACCAAAATCTTCCTTGGGCTTGCAACAGCCTTTTCCCACCAAAGGACATCCCCTCTTTTTTAGAAAGCACTTCTGCCTCCCACTGTTTTCTTCATCTCCCCCTTGAAGGATTTATCATTTTTCCCAATGCTCACAGGGCTCAGATAGGGGAAGAAAAGCACAATGCATTTATAAATGATCAACATTAAACCAGCCACTGCAGTTTCTGGAACCCAGCATAAAATCTATTTTAAATAATGAACTGAATTTACTTATTCATTTATCTGCAGGTCAGAGACTTAACAGAGATGGGATCATGGACGCTTTCCAAGAAAGGAAAGCAGAAAGGAGCAGCATGGTGGTCTGTTCTATCTCTTTCCCACATTTTTTTTTAAAATTTTCCATTTTCTTACAGCTGGGAATATTTAGTTACTTCAAAATTGCTCATCAAAATGATCTTCATTTCAAAATTCCATCATTACGCAGGTGAAATACATAACTCTGTACTTGCAAGCCTTTTTTCCAAACCACTCAAGCTGCTATGATAATAATGCTTGTGCTATCCTTGATGCGCTTACTGTGTGCCAAGTACTGTACTAAGCACTGGGGTAGATTCAAGCTACTAGGGTCGGACACACGGGTCTCACTGTCTAAGGGGAGGGAGAACGGATTTTGAATCCCCATTTTACAGATGGGGAAATTGAGGCACAGAGAAGTTAAGTGGCTTAGCCAAGGTCTCACAGCAACTTCTTTGAATTTACGGAACACCTAAGGAGTTCGAATCACTCACACATTTTCTCAGAAAACACCCCAGAAGCCTTCTGGAGTAATAAAGACCAAACGAAGGATTTCATTCTCCCTGGGGGTGGGGGGGAAATGACAATTGGTTTGTCAAAACCCAACCCAGAAGTCCATGCTAGAATCAATCAATCAATTGTATTTATTGAGCGCTTACTGTGTGCAGAGCACTGTACTAAGTGCTTGGGAAGCACAAGTTGGCAACATATAGAGACAGTCCCTACCCAACAGTGGGCTCACAGTCTAAAAGAAGCCAAGGTCCAGAAACTATGCCAGTACCTCTTGAGCAGGGAATGTTGGGCACAGGGAAATGAAGGTAGGGATCCCCAAAGACACAATAGGACATTTTATTCAGTACTTTCTATGAGCCTAACACTGTGCTAGGTAGGGAGTCACGGGACCTGGGTTCTAATCGTGGCTCTGCCCCCTTGCCTGCTGGGTGACTTATGTGATAACTTTGCAGTGCCTCCGTTCCCACATCTGTAAAATGGGAATGAAATACCTATCCTCCCTCCCCTTTAGACTGTGAGCCTTGCAGGGGACGGGGATGGCGTATCCACCCCAGTGCTTAGTACAATGCTTGGCATATTGTAAAAGTTTAACAAACACCACCCTTATCATAATTATTAGTAGAAGATAATCAGATCAGACAGTTCCTATCCCACACAGCACTCACAAACGAAGAGATAAGGAGCCCAGGTTATTGTACCCTTAGGTTATCAGTAACAAATGCCACATTATTACTACTGGCAAGCAGTATCATTCTCAAGCCTGACAGATCTAACATGGTAGGGGAAATTGGCAGAATGGTACTTTTTACTTTGAATAATGCTACCACTTACACGGAGTTTGTACCAACTCTGTTATAATGCACTCTCCTGAGCACTTACTGCAGTGCTCTGCACACAGTAAGCGCTCAATAAATACCATCGATTGATTGATTGAAATCCACTCTTGCCCGGACTCCCATTTTACCTCCGGAAAGGAAAATCAGCCCAATGTGAACACCTCGCTATGTATAGCAGTGTTTGATTTTTCAAGAACTTATTATTTTAAAATACTTTGAAAAAACTGAATGATGCCAAAGAGAAAAATTCCATTTGCCAACAGATCTGGGCACATATTTAGCTCCTGAATGATTTCTTCCCTCCCTGACCCTGTTTTAAGAACTTTTCTTCTGAGTGTTTCATTGCCACAAGAGCAAACGAAGATTTGACTTGGTAACACGCCCCAGTCCTCCTAAATTGGAGTTAAAAATACCAAGCTACCGAGTTGAAGATACATCAGAGTTGTTTTCAAGGCTTTGGGAGTGTAAGCTCGTTCTGGCCGGGGAACATTTCTGCTAATTCTGTTTTACTGTACTTTCCAAAGTGCTTAGTACAGCGTTCTGCACATAGCACTCAAAAACTACCATTGGTTGATTGAGGGGAGAAGAGTAGAAAAAAATAAGCAGAAAGAAAATGCATTTTCTCCCCTATTAATAAATGAGAGAGCAAATCTGTGTGCAGGGCCTGATGTTTGCTATTTAAATCCAAAGCCACATTGATAATCAGGCCGACAAATACTCCCTAGTGTCAGAGTTACTTGGGCTCACAAAGTCAGGGATGGGTCTGCTCTATTATTCTACATAGTTAACTGGGAATTGTGTGGAACTGTAGGGGAAAAAAATCATCTAGATAAAATAAAACTATAAAAAAGCTATTCCCTTTAGAAGGAGTTAGAATTTACAGATGGTGAAAACGGGGATAAAGTGGGGATAAAATACTTGTTCTCTCTCCCTCTCTGTGAACCCACTGTGGGATAGGGGCCGAGTCCAACCTGATTACCTCGTATCTAGCCCAGGGTTTAGCGCAGTCTTTGCCACAGAGTAATAATTGGCATTATTCTTATTACAATGACTGATAGCTCATAGCTATGAGCACAGTTGGGCTTAGTTTCCCTGGTTCTGTCTCCTAGCCGTAGCTCACAGTTCACTGTTTGAAGTTCTTCATTTGGCACTTTTCTGCCCATCTACTCAGCATCCTGAGACCAACCTTCCTGCAGTTTCTCTCCAGCAGTACATTCCACCACGCAGAAAAGCTTAGGGCCATCTATCAAACTGGGAGATTATTTAAATCACTAATGAAAATTCTAAATAAAATAGATTCCAGCATCTGATTCTGGTAGATTCCCCCTCCCCTCCACCCCACTTCTCTTTATCCTTTTTCATCCAGAAAAGTAAGCACTTATCCCTACCCATTGTGTTCTTTCCAAAGCCATGATTTAAAGTCTTTGGAAAATCTAAATACATTTTGTTCACATGTTTACTGACCCTTTCCAAAACCACCAGCAGATTAATGAAGCGTGATTTTCCCTTATGGAGGTCAAATAGTCTTTCCTTCAGTAAGTTATATTTGTTCTCCCCTCAACAGCTTATGTTTGTCCAAATGCTCCCTAATCATTCAACTAACTAATCAACCTTCCAAGTGCTTGGAAGAGTAAATCCAACTGCTTTGGTAGGCAGGTTCCCTGCCCACAACAAGCTTAGAGACAGGGAAGAGAGGCATTAATATCAATAAATAATCCTCAGCTTTATTAGCTACTTTGCCCTTTTGCCCTACAAGAGGGAGACGTCACTTAATCCCTGCCCTGCCACTGGCCTGCTGTGTGACTTTGGGCATGTCACAATCTTTCATCTGTAAAGCGGGGTTAAGATGCTTGCATTCCTTCCCACTTGGATGTGAGCCCTGTGTGGAACAGGGATTGAGTCTGATCTGATTATTTTATATCTAAATGAGTAGCACCTTGTTTGCACTTAATACCACAGCCCCCCATGGACAAAGACCATGGTTACCGACTCTATTACACTGTACTTTCCCAAACACTTGGTGTAATAATAGTAATAATGATGGCATTTGTTAAGCACTTACTATGTGCAAAGCACTGTTCTAAGCACTGGGGGGGATACAAGGTGATCAGGTTGTCCCTCATTTTACAGATGAGGTAACTGAGGCCCAGAGAAGTTAAGTGACTTGCCCAAAGTTACACAGCTGACAAGTGGTGGATCCGGTATTAGAACCCATGACCTCTGGCTCCTAAGCCTGGGCTCTTTCCCCTGAGCCATGCTCTACACAGTAAGCACTAAATAGATGCCATCAACTATTAGAATTATTATTGCTGTCCACATTGACAAAACAGGGATTCATATCCTTTACTGAGTCCATCTTATTTTACAAAAGTCACGCTACGGGAGGGTTTGGCAGCCACTCCTCATAACTTGCTACACTTAACTTACAACTTCATTCATTCAGTCTCATTTATTGAGCACTTACTGTGTGCAGATATTAATATAAACAAATAAATACATTACAGATAAATTACAGTGCTTAAACAGCAAGCGCTTAAAAGGTATAGATCCAAGTACATTCTCTCTTCCCTCTCCACTGGGCCACTGAAACAGTCCTTTACTATTGGCCTGACCCTCTCAGTCTTCTGCTTTTATTCATTCATTCAATCGTATTTATTGAGCGCTTACTGTGTGCAGAGCACTGTACTAAGCGCTTGGGAAGTACAAGTTGGCAACATATAGAGATGGTCCCTACCCAACAGTGGGCTCACAGTCTAGAAAGGGGAGACAGAGAACAAAACAAAACATATTAACAAAATAAAATCAATAGAATAAATATGCACAAATAAAATAGAGTAATAAATAAATAGGGTAACAAATAAATAGAGTAATAGTAATTTTACTTCCTTGGGAAGCAGTATGGTCTAGTGGAAAGAGCCTGGGCTTGGGCATAAGAGGCCTTGGGTTTTAATCCCCGCTCGGTCACATATCCTGCTGTGTGACCTTGGGCAAGTCTCTGTGCCTCAGTTCTCTCATCTGCAGAATGGGGCTTCAATACCTGTTCTCCCTCCCATTTAGACAGAGCCCAATGTGAGACCTGATTACCTGGTATTTACCCCTGTGCTTAGTACAGTGTTTGGCACATAATAAATGCTTAATACACAAGTTTATTATTATTATTCCTAATGTTTCATTCACCCTGGGCAGAAAGGAAAGGGAGGCGGGGACCCTGTTGAGTGACAGGTTTTGAGGTAGGCAGCATCCCGTCCCAACTTCTGACCTCACAGTAAAGTGGTGGCATCATAAAAGCTGACATTTTGGGGTCAGAGTAGGGAGAGTAGTTTCCCGAGGGTGGGATTTTAAACTGGAGATCAAATCAAAACAAAAAGAAGTTAAAATCTAGAGAAAATGGGTAGACTTTCTATCATTGCATCCGCCCCTTCATTGTATCATAGGGAATGCATCTGTTTATTGTTATATTGTACTCTCCCAAGTGCTTAGTACAGTGCTTTGCACACAGTAAGTGCTCAATAAATATGACTGAATGAACCAATGAATGGTAATCACTCCATCCTCAGCTGCACAACACTTATGTACATATCCTTAATTTATTACACTATCTGTGTCTCCCTCTAGGCTGCAAGCTTCTTACGGGCAAGGAACATGTCTACCGATTCTGTTGTATTATAATCTCCCACATTCTTAGTACAGTGCTCTGCACCCAGTAAGCGTTCAAAAAATATCATTGAGTGGCCCTGCAGAAACTGACAACTCCATAATGAATTCCTCTGCTCCAGTTCAATCCTGAAATCTCAGGACCAAATCTCGTCCATCATTTCCTGAAGTAAAAAAAATAACCTGGTTCCTCCCTGTCTATCCCTATTTGTCTTCTCCTGCTCTCTCTCTCCTCCTGTATTTTACAGGCTTTGTGGTGAATATTGTCAAGCGCAGGTTCATTTTAGAACACGTCTGAAACTTGACAGATTCTTGCCTTCTCAACTATGAAAGCAAATTAATAGCTAAAGTCGAACACATACAACGCATTCATTTCTTTTTGAGCCTAACAGGAGAGAGAGTCTCAAGTGCCAAGTTTCAGTCCTGCCTCTGCCACTCATTTGCTGAACACTCTGGTCAAATTCCAGCACCTCTGTCTTTCATCAGTCTGTTCCTTTAAGCGCCAGTCTCTGAACGACCTTTCTGTCAAGCCCCCCCAAAATGTAGTCACTGCTTCAATTTTATTTTTAAGTTTTCAACCAGCTGGGTGCCAATCCCTCAGGGCAGTACCATGATGATCAAATAAGTGAGATCGGCATTCATTACTATTCTCTTATCAATTTAACACAGTGCCCTGCATACGATAAGCGCTCAGTAAATACCACTGATTGACTGAATGGTAGATGCAGGAGTTTCTCTCTCCAAAGACCCATGGATGCAATCTGAAAATCAAAGGCCAACTCTACATATGGCCATGGTATTAGTAAGAAATCATGTAAGCAATAATATTAATTGTAGTGTTTATTATGCACTTACTATGTGTCAGGCACTGTACTAAGCACTAGGGTAGATACAAGCTAATTAGATTGGATACAGTCCATGTCCCAGATGGGCTCACAGTCTTAATCCCCATTTTACAAATGAAGTAACTGGAGTACAGTGAAGTGAAGTGACTTGCCCAAGTTCACGCAGCAGGTAAGTGGTGGAGCTGGGATTAGAACTTGGATCCTCTGTCTCCCAGGCCAGGGTTCTTTCCAATAGGACACCCTCCTGCTACTCTTAAAAAAATCCCCAAATATTTAAATGAAGGACCATAAAATTTTAAAAATGTGCAAAGTAATTTGGGTTGAGTGTTAAAATCATGATCTTTTCAACTCATATAGAGGACATTAATTTGACTAAAATCCTATTAAAATGTACATGTGCTTATATGCACAGCATATATGTATGCATATATATATATATACATATTTAAAGAGTCTGGGATTTTTTCAATGCCCTTTCTAGAACTACATTAAAAGATGGAGAATCTCAAAGGATTGGTACACTTCAGACTACTTGGTTCCTGTTGCATCCAAAGAGAACTCTTAAGATTTAATCCTGCAAAACCTGCTACTTTCTCCTGTTCAGCAGAGCCTTCTAATTGAGGCAATTCGTTACTCCTTTTTTGTGGTTTGCTTTGTCAATAGCCTATTGCACGTACGATCAACCAAGCCAAAACCAGAAGAGTACCATTTTAGCTGATGTGAAACCATAATTCTGCTCCTATTTACCAGTAATAGCCCCAGAGAAAGAGCCCCTTAAAAGCAGGGACAGGAGCCAACTTGATGCACATTTGTACTACTTCTTTAGCATAATACAAAAAAAAAATAGCATAAAACTCTGGCTTCTCAGATTTCCATCCTGTTTAATCAGGTATGTGCGCTTTTTCTAGACAACAGGTGTGCTCTCAAAAAATAAAAAGTCAACCCCCACTCCTGGCTTATGTAAAAGACAGCAGCTGCAAACACAATGCACATGACACGAACTGTAAGATGCAAAAGAAATAAGTTATTTGTTCAACTAAAGGTAGCACACAGATGGACTTCAGTAGTTCCATTATATCCTATAAAAACACACTGCCTAAACTTTCAGAGGAGAGCTGGGCTTTTTTCAAACACATTTTAAGAATGTCACCAGGAAAAATCAGTAACATACAGCTTGGCTGTTCATAATCTTTTATTCTGTCCTTTCACAAATCCTTCCCAAATAGAACTGCATCAGTTACACAAACCAAGGCCCGAACAGCAAAAAACCAAGGTCGCCCACATGGTAGGTGGTTCTTCTCAGCGTGCCTTGCATTTTTCCGATAAACAAGAAACAAAACAGTACTGTACAAGCCATCCAAATGCTGGATCTGCCAATGTTCTAGGCTTTTTCCTGAAATTCATTCATTCATTCATTATTCAATTGTATTTACTGAGCGCTTACTGTGTGCAGAGGACTGTACTAAGCGCTTGGAATGTATAATTCGGCAACAGATAGAGACAATCCCTACTCAACAATGGGCTCACAGTCTAGAAGAGGGAGACAGACAACAAAACCAGTAGACAGGCCCAATAGCAATTGATATCCTGAAATAATCCTTGAGGGCAAGAATCATGCCTACCAACTCTATTGCACTGATCTTTCCCTGTAATTTATTGATTTGTATTAATGTCCATCTCCCCCTCTAGACAGTAAGCTCCACATGGACAGGGAATGTGTCTGTTTATTGTCATATTGTACTCTTCCACGTGCTCAGTACAGTGCTCTGCACACAGTAAGCGCTCAATTGACCAACATCCCAAGTGCTTAGTACAGTGCTCTGCTTGCAGTAAGTGCTCATTATAACCACTGAGTGAGTCTCTGGGCTTTTGTAAGGAATCACAAATGAGAATTATTGAAAAGCACTGAGTTAATCCGAAGGGAAAGATGAATGCGGGCTGGGGGTTCAGGATATGCTTGAGTCCTACAGGTGTGGGTGACAGTGGGATTCAAGAGTAAGCAGGGAGGAGGCAAGGCTAGAGGTAGGGAATGGTCATAGTAATAATAATGATAATAGTAATAATCACACTGGTGGCATTTGTTAAGTAAAAGACCCGAGATCAGGAAGTTAAAGGCTTTTGCCATTACGGTGAAACTGCATGAATAGCTATAGTAACAGAAAAAGTGAAGGGAGAGAAGGAGCGGGAGAAAGATGGAGGACCTGAAATATAATTCCAGTTTCGCCACTTGCCTGCTGAGGGAAGCAAGTCACTTGGCTTCTCTGTGCTTCAGTTTCCTCATCTGCAAAACAGGGATTCAATACTTGCTCTCCTGCCCCCTTAAACTGTGAGCCTCAGAAAGGATAGGGACTATGTCCAATTCGATTACCTTGTATCTTCCCCAGCACTTAGTACAGTGTTTGGCACATAGTAAGTTCTTCACTGAAACCATTATTATTATTATCACCATAGCGCTGGCACAGCACATCAGAGGCACTTGAAGGTTTTTAGTTAAGGTAATTCCAGTAATAGAACCCACATGGTGACAATACAGTCTCAAAGCAGCATGACAGTGAGAAGAGCATGGGCCTGGGATTCAGAGTATCTGGATTCTAATCTTGGCTCTGCCATTTGCTCTCTGTATGACCTTGGACATGTCACTTCAATTCCTTAGCCTGAGTTTCCTCAATGGTAAAATGGGGATTAAATCCCACTCCCTCCTTCTTAGTTTGCGAGACCTATGTGGGACACGAACTGTGACCAACCAGGTTAACTTGTATCTACTCTAATGCTTAAAACAATGCTTGAAACATAGTATGCGCTTAACCAATACCATAATCATAGCACTGTGTGCAGGGAAAATGTGATCTCATGCCACTGAGGTTAGCAGTGGCCACCTCTGTTATGCACAGATTCTCGTGGGACCGAGGAAGGAAAGTACTCACATGTGTTTGCACATCCCCAGCGAGAATCTTACTGTTCCTCAAAAACTCAGCCACTATGCCATTCATCAGCTGATCAAATGCTTCCACGTAGGGTACAACACCTTAAAAAGAAAGATACGGGTGTTACTTGCTGATTAGTTCAGTGCAACAGCTGGGGCTTCTTGGAGAGGGGGGTTGAAAGCTGAACCGATTCATTCATACATTTATTCCAACTCTCATTTATAATGCCTGAAGATTCACAGCATGTCTGGCACCTAAGAAAAGGACCATGACCTTTACAGTTCAATTCTCCGCCACTTTGAAGGGTCTAAATTCTGGCAGTGGGGCTAGGCGGGTAATGGTGGCAATAAGCGTAAGATATCAGTCAGCAGATAATATTTATACAACTTCCCCTGCACACCTTCCTTGCAATCTGGCATTTAACTTTTTTAAAGAGGGAGAGTTAAGAAACAGCTGCTGAGAAGCAGCATGGCGTAGTGGATAGAGCACAAGCCTGGGACTCAGAAGGTCATGGTCTAATCCCGGCTCAGCTACTTTGCTCTGTGACCTCGGGGAAGTCGCCTCACCTCTCTGGGCCTCAGTTACCTCATCTGTAAAATGAGGATTGAGACTGTGAACTCCATGTGGGACAGGCACTGTGTCCAACCTGATTTGCTTGTACCCACCCCAGTGCTTAGTGCAGTGCCTGGCACATAGTATGCGCTTAACAAATACCACAATAATTATTATTAATATCCTGATTTCCTTTCCTTTTCTCATTTCTCTATGCCACAGTAACAGTTCACATGCTCTATTTCAACCTTGCAAATAGCTATTCACTTACTAAGAGCATAGTAATGTATGCCTAGCATGAGGTCTATAGAATGCCAATAGCACTAATTTTTTTTAATGTTATTTGTTAAATGCTTAATCTGTGCCAAGCACTGTTCTAAATACTGGGGTTGATATAAATTTATATGATTGGACACAGTCCCTGTCCCTCATGGAATTCACAGTCTAAATTGGAGGACGGAGGTTTCAATCCTATTTTAGAGAAGAGGTCACTGAGGTACAGAGAAGTTAAGTGACTTGTCCAAGGTGATGCAGCAAGCAATTGGTAGAGCTGGGATTAGAACCCAGGGTCCTCTGACTTCCAGGCTTGGGCTCTTTCCACTAGGCCAAACTACTTTTCATCACATCTTCTGGAGAAGGTCTCAAGAGTGAAGGGGGTCTTGGCAAAGAATGCTGGAACCTGGAAGGAAGCAGTTCCTGACTGCTGAAATGGCCAACCTTCCCTGGTTTTGACGCTGAGGTCAAGGGGTTTGGGATTACAGTTTAGGAGAAGGCTGTGGTTGACTTGTCAGCGAGTTTGCTTGTCCACTTTTAATTCTAGCAAAGGGCTGGGCTTTCCTCTGAGGTCTTCCAAGGCAAACCCTTGGTGGAGATTCACAGTTTCTTTCCTCTCATCCTAGGTCTCAACTGTCCTTCGTGGAATGTAGTATCCTCTAAAACTAGTGAAAACATGCTTTCTGCATAGCAGCTTACTTGACTTTTGTATGAAACCAGAGAACATTCCAGCCAACAGAACTCTGTCCCGCTGGCCTCTGCATCAATAACGTTTTGTTTTTTTGTAGAGTGCTTTAATTTTCCCAAAGCACTTTCACAGATTATCTCATTGGGCTCACTGTGGGCAGGGAATGTGGCTGTAATTTTCCTGTGTTATACTTCCCCAAGTGCTTCATACAGTGCTCTGCACATAGTAAAGACTCAAAAAATACCATGATTGAGAGATATTTTTGACTGTTTCATCACAACAGTCCTGTAAGGTAAGGGAGAGGCAGGTATTATTACTCCAGCTTGAAGGGTAAAGAAACTGAGGCTCAGAAAGGCTAAGTGACTTGCCCAAGGCCCCACAGCAGGCCAGAAGTGAGATTAGAACCCAGATCTCCTGACTCTATGATCTTTACACTAGGACGTGTTGAAACCTTTGCATCTCTGTCATTCTCTCCTGCACTTTCACTTTACAAAAGATGTGCAGGGCCTTGGGGATTTCCACAGATCTGACAGGAGATGCATACAGTTATTTATAGTTTGATCCCCCTCCAAGCGGATTGCTCTGTGATCTAAAACAGTTGAGCAGGGATTGCATAGTTTCTGGCTCCTAGCATAAACGCAGCATAAAGCCCCAGGGGCATTCTGTGCCTGATTTGGACATTCACCAGAAGGATTTTAAAGAAGAAATATTAATGATTGAGGTTCCTGCCTAAAGTTGCCCAGATAAAATTCAGCTTTTTCTAAATAAGTCTCTAAAGTCATTAGAAAGCACAGTAAAAAATTAGGGAGGTTTTACAGCTGATAAAACTGACATCATCTTTTGGAATTATAGAGGTTCAAATCAGTATATTCAGATGACCACTCAACATATAAGTGAACATATTAGAGAAGCACATTAGAGAAGCAGCATGGCTCAGTGCAAAGAGCACGGGCTTTGGAGTCAGAGGTCATGGATTCAAATTCCGGCTCTGCCATGACGTTGTGACTTTGGGCAAGCCACTTAGCTTCTCTGTGCCTCAGTTACCTCATCTGTAAAATGGGGATTGAGACTGTGAGCCACCCGTGGGACAACCAGATCACCTTGTAACCTCCCCAGCGCTTAGAACAGTGCTTTGCACATAGCAAGTGCTTAATAAATGCCATTATTATTATTATTATTATTATTATATAAACAGAGGCTTTGAAAACACCCCAAATGTAAGACAGCATAAAGATACTTCCTTATGAGGCAACTTTACTGAATCTCATATACCAAATGGAGAGAGAACCAAAAACACTTGCTGAAATTAAAAACAAATCTTGCTTGATCAATCAATCAGTGATATTTGCTGAGTGCTTACTGTGAATAGGGCACTGTACTAAATGCTTGGAAAAACACAATAGAGTTTGTAGACTCAATACCTGCCCACAAGGAGCTTATAGTCTTCAGTGGGAGAGAGACATGAAAATTGACTTGTACTTCCCAAGCACTTAGTACAGTGCTCGGCACACAGTAAGTGCTCAATAAATACGACTGAATGAATGAATGAAAATAGATTAGGGATAGAAGTGGTAGAATACATGAACATTTACAAAAGTATTGTGGAACTGGGTGAGCATCTACGTATTGACATAAACCTCCTTTAAATAACATCCTTTTTCAATCCATTTACTTTTCAAGTTCCTTGAGGGCAGAATTTCTGCTATACTTTCCCCAGTGCAGTGCTCAGAACCCAGCTGACACCCAATAAATACCGATGAAGATGAATGAACTAAAGAACGTTTTTATTTATGCCCTGTGAATGATGAAAAAAAAAAACAAACAAAACAAACACCTGTCCTCATGGGTTCTTGGAGAATTATTCCTCTCAGGCTATGTGATACGAGAACCAAAAGCCTGAAATCCTAGAATCACTAATATAAATCTTGTCCTGGGAGGAGGTTTTTTGACTCCTGGAACTTTCCTCAACTGAAGTCAGCTGATAGGCTTCATGAAGGGCAGCTCACCGACTGCGAACAGCCACCTGTCTGTCTGTGTGGCCCTGGGACAGCTGTCTGCCTCATGGCAGGGCCGGGATGGGGTGGAACAGAAGAAAGATATAGCTGGGGCCACCTCCTGCTGTGGGCTGATGGAAGACAGCCCGCAGCGTGGCTTAATGCACAGAACCCGGGACTGGGTGTCAGAAGGATCTGGGTTCTGATTCTGTCTCCGCCATGTCTGCTTTTGTGTGACCTTGGACAAGTCACTTCACTTCTCTGTGCCTCTGCTAGCTTACCTGTAAAATGGGGATTAAGAGTGTGAGCCCCATTTGGGACAGGAACTTTGTCCAATCTGATCGATTTATATCTACCCCAGCACTTAGAACACTGCTTGATGCATAGTAAGAGCATAACAAATATTATTCTTTTTTTAAGACAGCCTATAGAGGAAACTCCATTATACCACCACCTTCCTTCCTGCTCTCCCTTTTGATAGTACTAATTAAAAGCCAGCCTGATTACTTCTGCTATGTCTACAATGGTTTGAGGCTGCTGAGGAATACGGCTGGGAAGTCAAGAGCCACCACCCTGTGGGACTGTAAACTCACTGAGGGCAGGAAATATGTCTGTTATATTGTACTCTCCCAAGTACTTAGTACAGTGCTCTGGATAGAGTAAGCGTTCATAATCTGTCACTGTCTCCACCTCACTTCTTTTTCTGCTTCCCTCCTCTCCAATCTTGGGCTCCTTAGATACCCTCCCACTAACAATCTTTCTAGAAGAAAATAATGGACTCTGATGCACCACTTTCATTTCATTTTCTTTTAATTTTTTTGGTATTAAGTGCTTACTGAGTGTCAAACATTGTAACTAAGCCCTGGGGTAGACAAAAGCTAATCAGGGTGGACACAAGCCATGTCTTCCATGGGGCTCGGTCTTAATCCCCATTTTACAGATGAGGTAACTGAGAAGTGAAGTGCCTTGTCCAAGGTCACACATCAGACAAGTGACAGAACTGGGATTAGAACACAGGACCTTCTGACTCCCAGGCTGGTGCTCTAACCACTAGACCATGTTAAATTGCTAACAATTATAGAGATAATTTCTTACCAATTTACAGATTTTTAAAAGTGCTGACAATAAATGGATAAGTGGGTATGTGGTCCAACCATTAGAATGATTTTGATCTGCCTGACCAAAGAAAAACCCTCTCTATTTTGAACTAAGTGCAGCCTGGGGAATGCCAAGAACCTAGATTTATAAACACCCCAAAATTGTTGCAACTTACACGCATTTCAAAATGGTGGGGTGGGAGTGAGGACTTACAACATTCTGAGCATTCCTTTGAGAAGTAATTACCTTCTCCTGACAAGCTTTCACAGTCCTGAAGATATATTTGCTTTTGAACAGGTGAAAGGGAAAACGTAGGACTTCATGGAATCATCACAACTGAAGGTCCAACGGAGCTCCCGGGGTGAGGCAAATATAAAAATAGAAACTTCTCTTTTCCTCATTCTGAACTGCCCTCAAAGTCAATGATATTTATTGAATGCTGTGTGCAAAGCACTATACTAAGCATTTGGGAGAATACAATAGAGTTGGTAGACACAATCCCTGCCAACAAGAAACTCAGAGGAGAAATCCCTCACATCATAAGGGAGGCAATATGATGTCAAGGAAAGAGTACAAAATTTGGAGGATTCTGAGAATCAGAATCCCAGCTCTGTGACTGGTTTGCTGAGTAACTTTGGGTAAGTCATTCCAACTTCTCTGGGCCTTAATTTCCTTACCTGCAGAATGGGAAATTATGATACCTGCCTCTCCCTTCCTCAGAAGGATGTTGTGAGGAAAAATTGAGATAAGTAATGTGTGCGCAGCTGGGTAATAAAATCACTAAAAAAATTTCAAGGTATTCTTTATATTATAAAGAAAAGGAGTAAAAATGAGGTGGAAGAGAGGAAAAGCTTCCAAATGAGCACATGCTGGTTTTCCCAGCTTTGAATGGAATCTCTCATTCTGCCTAGAAAATACAATCAATATTGCATTTCCTCGGGAACAGTCATTTCTTTCTGCTAATTACTCAGGAAATCTTTCCAGCCAGGAAGTACAGAATAATGACCCAGAAAGTAAAATTAACCTGTACTTACCCCACTGCTCTGAATAGTATTTGATACATAGTAAGCGCTTAAATACATAAAAAAAATGGAAGGATCAGGGGGTCTGGAAACATGTGTGTTTAAGAAACAGGACCAAATCAAGCCGATTAATAGGGAGGGTTAATTGATGATTTGCATTCAAAATGCTATATGATATTTTTCTGAATTATTATTATCATTATTATGGTTCTTGTGAAGTGCTTACTAAGTAGACATGTGGCTGAGCTGGGATTAGAACCCAGGTCCTCCTGATTCCCAGTCCAGCGCTCTATCCACTGCTGCTTCTCTATGGAATCTTAGGTCATTTTTCCCTCTTTCTGTTTGTGAAGAGTTCACTTTCAGGTTTCAATATTTCCCACTGGTGGAGGGGAAAAACAAGTTTGACTGTTTCTCCCTTTTTGGGACAGAACTATCCATTCAATTGCCGGTAGTCTGCCAGAGAACACCCTGGGTCCTTACCTCCATTGAATCCATTGACGACACATTTCTCTCGAGGTGGGCAGGAATTTGAAATTAAGGATTCCAGATGAATCACGGCTTGTTCTAGGCGTTCCATCAACCCCTCCATGTCTGCCAACCTGGAAGGAAACAAAAATGGAGTCCATGTCAGCTTTAAAGCCAAATGGCATCCCGTTTTTACAACAGCCCAGTGGGAAGAAAAGAAACAACCCTGTGAGCACGACATTAGACTCTCTCATGGGTTTTAATCCTGGCTCCACCACATCTGCTATGTGACCTTGGGCAAGCCACTTCACTTCTCTGTGCTTCAGTTACCTCGCTTGTAAAATGGGGATAGAGACCGTGAGTCCCACGTGGGACAGGGACTGTGGCCAACTGGACTTTCCTGTGCCCACCCCAATGCTTAGTACAGTGTCTGGCACATAGTAAGAGCTTAACAAATACCACAACGATTATTATTATCTCCCCTCTTCACCCTCCACTGGTTCTTATAGTCTCTTCAGAGTATGAAGACTGTACTATCAGTCAGTGTTATTGACTGCATGCTTACTGTGTGCAGAGCACTGTACTAAGCTCTTGGGGGAGTACAATACAATAGAGTTGGTGGTAGTGATCCCTGCCCTCCAGGAGCTTACAGTTTAACTGTACCTCTCCCTCTTGGTAAGACTGGATGATGTAATCACTTCCAATAGTGGACAATCCGACAGGGACGATTTCAAAATCCAGAATCTACCTCACTTCACGATTCAGATGCACATCTTAGCCTCAATGCTGTGAAGATGCATTCCGTCTCAAAGGAGTGGATTCGATTTCCTGCTAATAGATCTCTGCTAAAATGCAAATCCTCAAGAGAGATACCAAGCCAGCTGGTACTCCTTGAGTTCCACAAAGTTGCACTGGATTGAGCAGCGAAAGCAACGAGGACTATTACAATGAGGCTAGAGGCACCATTGGTTTAGAAAATTATGCTTCATTGGTACGTCAGTGACAGTGATCCAAACATGAACACATTGTTTCTTGTCGGTAGTCTCCCATACAATTTATACAGTGGGAAGTAGCATGGTCTAGTGGACAGAGCACGGGCCTGGGAGTTAGGAGGACCCGAGTTCCAATCCCGGCTCTTCCATTTGTCTGCTGTGTGACCTTGGGCAAGGCACTTCACTTCTTCGTGCCTCAGTTCGCTCATCTGCAAATACCTGTGCTCCCTCCTTAGAATGTGAGCTCCATGTAGGACCTAATTATTTTGTACCTACCCAGTGTTTAGTACAGTGCTTAGCACACAATAAAGGCTTAACAAATATCACAAGTATTATTATTGCAGTGGCAGCACATCCTAGGGCAAAGAGCAATGGTCTTTGTCATTTTTTCCTCCACAAGTTTCCCCTCCTCCAAAGCCTCTAGTGGTTACCCATTCCTCTCTGAATCAAAAAACTCCTGGCCTTTGGCTTTAAGGCATTCCATCAGCTCTCTTCCTCCTATTTTTGGTGACTTTGGGCAAGTCACTTAACTCCTCTGTGCCAGTTACCTCTTCTATAAAATGGGGATTAAAACTGAGAGCCCCCCGTGGGACAAACTGATCACCTTGTAACCTCCCCAGTGCTTAGAACAGTGCTTTGCACATAGTAAGCGCTTAACAAATACCATCATTATTATTATTATTTATCGACTCTCTCCTCACACTACACCTGAGCTCGCACTCTTAGTTTCTCATAAGAGAACCTATTCACCGTGGCACACTCTTGCCCCTTTCCTTTACCCTACCGCTGGCTTACATCCATTCTCTTTCCTTTTCTCCCCCTTCAAGTCTGGAAGACCCCAGTGCTCTCCATGAAATCACCAGTAAAAACCAGCAAGACCAAACCATTGTACTTCTCAGCAGAACTAGGCAGCACCCTGAAGAGACTGGATAGAGCAGCTAGAAAGAGCATGGGCCTGAGTGTCAGAAGACCTGGGTTCTAAACCTGGGTCTGTCAATTACCTGCCGTTGAACTGCAAGACACTTCATTTTCTGGGCTTGTTTCCTCATTGGTAAAATGGGGAATAAAAATCTGTTCCCCCTCTCCACTTAGACTGTGAGCCCCATTTGGGACAGGACTGTGTTCTACCTTATTATCTTGACTCTGCTCCAAAGCTTTAATACTTGGCACATAGTAAGCACTTAAATACCACCGCTTAAAACTTGGGCATTTTTCCCACTTCTGGAAATTTGCAAAGCTCTACTCAAAACAGACTAATCCATATAGATGAAACTCTGTAGGAAATGCAATGTGCAACTATTTCATATGGCTGGAAATTAACCAAATGATGTGCTTTCCCCCCCATCCCCCCACCTCATTCATTGGATCATATTGAGTGCTTATTGTGTGCAAAGCACTGTACTGAGCACTTGGGAGAGTAATAATAATAATGGTGGTATTTATTAAGTGCTTACTATGTGCCAAGCACTGTTCTAAACGCTGGGGTAGATACAAGGTAATCAGGTTGTCCCACGTAGGGCTCACAGTTATAATCTCCATTTTACAGATGAGATAACTGAGGCACAGAGAAGTTAAGTGACTTGCCCAAAGTCACATAGCTGACTAGTGGCGGAACCAGAATTAGAACCCACGACCTCTGACTCCCAAGCCCGGGCTCTTTCCACTCAGCCACACTGTACAATAGAATAACAAACAAACATAGTCCTGCCCAAAACAAATTTACAATCTACACACTCACAGCATATTCTCTTCAATGGGGCATGGCTAATCTCATTTATCCTAACATTTTTGGTGACAACTTGCCACTAAAAGCACTTCGATAATTAGATTTGTTAAGCACTTATGTGCCAAGCACTTTACTTAGCACTAGGGGAGATAGAGGATAATCAGGTTGGACCCAGTCTTTGATCCACTTGGGGCTCACTGTCGAAGCCAGAGAGCGACCTGATGAGGAAACTGAGGCCCAGAGAAGTTGTGATTTGTTCACGATCATATAGCAGACAAGTGGCAGAGCTGCGATTAGAACCCAAATCTTCCAACTTCCAGGCCTGTGTTCTATCTATTAGACCATGCTGCTTCCCGATTATGCTTATGAAACCCAGACGGAACTCTTTCCTTTCTAAGGCCAAGAAGCAGGTCTATTTTTCAAAATAGAAAAGTCCTGCTGTTCTTGCCGTAGCCAAGAGAATGTGGGACGATTAGTGCTGCTTTGCTGAAATTAGAATATGGCCCCAGGAGTATTCTGAATTAGAAAGTCCTTTGGTTTATTCTCTTCTCTTTCACGTCAGAGCTCGCGCTGCTATTTCGTGCTGCTATATAGGTGGCTGGAAAGGAATTGAGTCCTTTACATCATTTTTAGGGTGTGGAGGGGTTGGGACCAAGTAAGAAATGATGAAAAGCCTCCAGGCTTTGGAGAATGAACCATCTGTTCACAGTTGTTGGTACTCCTGGTGATCTAAACTGCCCAAATGACACAGAATGTCAGGGTCTTGGGGACAGAGACTTGGAGGGGATTTCAAAGCAAAGGCTTTGCAGACCTTCTGCAGACAAACACACCCACACACACTCACAAGCTGTTTCAGCTCATCATTAAGCAGCTAAGTTTGAAAGAGGGTGGATCCATGGGCCCTGGATTCCACTACCTTGATCACAAGCTCCCTGTGCAGAAGGGCTTTTCCAAAGAAAAGAAGGGGGAAGGAACAGCAGAGACTATGTGAGCAAGTCAGAGGCTGAAAGCATCTACATCTTGCTGAAGGGGAAAGAGGCCAAAAATCAATACAGACCCCATACCTTGCAGCCATTGTTGAGTTCACTCAAACCTAGATCAGACTCCCTGCCAGGGACACTTTGAACTCCCAATTCATTCAATCGCATTTATTGAGCACTTACTGTGTGCAGAGCACTGTACTAAGTGCTTGGGAAGTACAAGTCGGCAACATATAGAGACGGCTCCTACCCAACAACGGGCTCACAGTCTAGAAGGGGGAGACAGACAACAAAACAGAACATGTAGTCAGGTGTCAAAATCGTCAGAATAAATAGAATTATAGCTATAATTGGGAACACCCAATTGCTCCTGAATCTTTGCGTACTTCCCAAGAGCTCTTAGTACTGTGTTTTGCACACGGTAAAAAAACAACAACAAATGATTGAATGGATTAATGAAAGACTCCAAAGAGAAACCCTAACTTATTTGGATTATTAATCAATAACATTCATTTTGTAAATTCATTCACATCCTCTATGGCATTCCTACTGGTATTTCACTAGGGCCTCCGAGGACGATAAAAATCACACATTCATTCATTCAATCATATTTATTGAGTGCTTACTGTGTGCAGAGCACTGTACTAAGAGCTTGGAAAGTACAAGTTTTTATCTATTGAATTCTTCTTTGCCTACACAAGAAATGGAACAGCAAAAGGAAAATCGTTAGTATGAGATTCCAATGCCCAAGTCATCACACATGGGCTTGTGTCTGTGCCAAGCAAATGTCTTCTTTAAAGGTAATTTTTCATAAGAAAATGCCAGCTTACTTAATCAGCCTGAAGCAAACCTCACTTCAAATGTCTATAACTTGTTATTTATATGAGAACCATTGGTTTCTCTTATAATAATATTGCTGTATTGTACTCTCCCAAGCGCTTAGTACAGTGCTCTGCACATAGTAAGGGCTTAATAAATACGATTGACTGACTGACTCCTCCAAGCCTCTCAGGGAGTCTGACATCAGCACAAGGAGTGCTGAGTGAGTCGGAAGCACTGTGCCACTGGCTTGGGAGTGTTGGACAGAAGCAGCGAGGTCTAGTTGATAGAACATGGACTTGGGATGAAGATGGAATTTGTTAAGTGCTTTCTACGTGCTGGGCACTGTTCCAAGTGCTAAATCAGAGGGGGCTAGACCTGGGTTATAATCCTGCCCCCCCCCCCCACTTCATTCATTCAATTGTATTTATTAAGTGCTTACTGTGGGCAGAAGAGCACTGTACTAAACTCTTGGGAAAGTACAATAAAACAAAAAACAGTGACATTCCATGCCCACAACGAGCTCACTTGTCTGCTGTGTGAACCTGGGAAAGTCACTTCACTTCTCTGTGCCTCAGTTCCCTCATCTGTAAAATGGGGATTAGGACTGCGAGCTTCATGTGGGACAAGGACTCTGTCCAACCCGATAACCTTGTATCTACCCTAACACTTAGTACAGTGAGTGCCTGGCACATAGTAAGTGCTTAACAAATACCACAATTATTATTATTATTATTAAGCTCATTATGGGTAGGCAACATGTCTGCTCATTCTCTTTGTACTCTCCCAAGTGCCAACGACAGTGCTCTACACATAGTAAGTGCTCAACAAATACCACTGATAGATTGAATCAAATGTCTAACTGCCTGATAGTCAGGGGGAATTTAAGGTTCTTCCCTTTCCCAGCCCTGCCCCCTCACCCCACCTGGAATCCCCTGAGTCGAGGCTGGAATAATAATAATAATAATGATGGCATTTATTAAGTGCTTACTATGTGCAAAGCACTGTTCTAAGCGCTGGGGAGGTTACAAGGTGATCAGGATGTCCCACGGGGGGCTCACAGTCTTCATCCCCATTTTACAGATGAGGGAACTGAGTCACAGAGAAGTTAAGTGACTTGCCCAAAGTCACACAGCTGACAATTGGCAGAGTTGGGATTTGAACCCACAAGAGTAGTGTACTACTAAGTGCTTAGTACAGTGCTCTGCACACAGTAAACACTCAATAAATATAATTGAATGAGTAGAACCAGGAGGTTCATTCAAGAGACCTCCCCCTCCCCACCACCGCAGTTCAGAGAAACAGATTTCCAGAGATCCAGAGCATTCCAGAGAGCCCAATCAGGAAGCACCCACAGGTGACCTATCTGAAGGAGTAAAACTTATCCTTTTCATACTCTGCTGTGCTGATCTGCAACAAAGAGACGATTAGCAAATCCCCAAATCCTCAGCTGGCAAAGCAGGCAAGGTCTGGCTAGTGCCACCCAGAGCATGTGGTATCTGTGAAACTTTCTCAAAGAGCTGTGAAGTCTCCCTGCCCAGACCCATTCATTCATTCATTCAATAGTATTTATTGAGCGCTTTCTGTGTACATAGCACTATAGTAAACGCTAGGGAGAGTACAGTCTAACAATAAACAGACACATTCCCTGCCCACAATGAGCTTACGGCCTAGTTCCAAAATAGAACATTCAATCACTCAATTTAATACGAAACTCTTTTCAGTTTTCCTTTCTGCTGCATATCCTTGGGAAAGTCACTTCACTTCCCTGTGCCTCAGTTACTTCATCTGTAAAATGGGATTAAGATTGTGAGCCCCATGTGGGACATGGACGGTGTCCAACCTGTCTACCCCGGCTCTAAGTACAGTGCCCTGGCACGTATTAAGCGCTTAACAAATACCATAAAAAAAGCACATAAATACCACAGTTATTACATGATGCCAGGCATGATGCCAGGATTACATTCTGTTCCTCCTGCTGGTTGCCCCCATTAAATACTGCTGCACTGACATGCTTCCCCTAAAATCAATCATCCTTATTGAGCACTTACTCTGAGCTGAGCACTGTACTGAGCTCTTGGGAGAGTATAGTACAGGATTGGTAGACATGATCCCTGCCCACAATGAGCTTATAGACTATATTATTTAGTAACATTTGCTCTGCACTAACTTGTAACACCAAAAAAGGTCTTCAATTTCATATCCATATTTTTGTTTCTATTTTTGAATCATGTAAATAGCAGAACCTTCTGTGCAAGAGTGTCCCCTCATCCACCCCAAAGCCAGTCACTTCTCTTACTCTGTGGGAAATATTTGACTTAACTAATCTCACACTCAAAAGCTAACATCTACTGCAGCTTGGTACATGTGTGAAATGGATCCCATATTTTTCCTCTGGGATAAGACATTCTGAACTTCCTTCTACTCTTCTGGTGAAACGTCAAATTCACTAGCAGAGTTTGCACCTCGCTTTGAAAAAGGCAAAGAACAATCCTTCGCTTTGCTCGTGGAGGCACTATCACAGATTTTCGTTAAGGGAAGCATGACCGTTTAGCTTAAAATAACCAAGGTGCCCTCGTCAGATCAAACCTTCCCCTCGGATCCCTCTGTTTGCTTTTATGACTCCTGCCACCGATTCTATCTTTATCCTTTGTCCAACTGCAGTAAGTCCTCTCTATGGCCAGTGAATTGGAAGATTTTCTACGGCAGCACCTCCAACAATGGCGAGATACACAATTCAATTACGCTGAATTCACAGGGAGTTAGCATGGCGTTTCTGCTCGTGATCCAGCAATTTAAAATGCTGGCAGGTGGCTTAATCATATGCCATCCAGACAGGGGATGCTTGCAGGGGTGTCGTGTCTGGCCAAATCTGTCAGGGAGCAATAGGAATGAGCTGTAAAATGTTGGGGGAGAAAACGAAATTCAATTGAACATTGCTGCCAGTTTTGCATTCTTGGAAAGCTGCCCTGATCGGAGAAGCTATTCTGGAATTGGCCCAGGGAGGAAAATCCTCCGTGCATGCGGAGGGGCAAGGTTCTGATTGTTGGGATGGATTCAGATGTCATCCTTGGCAGTGCCCTGATTTAGGGCCAGGGGTCCTGGTAGCCAGGCTGAGCTGGTGCCACTCCAGACATAATTGTATTCTCTCTAGATTGTAAACTCAGTGTGGGCAGAGACCGTGTCTACCAACTCTGTTGCACTGTACTCTCCCAAGGGCTTAGTACAGTGCTCTGAACACAGTAAATGCTCAACAGATACCACTGATTGATCGATCAATTCAGACGGATTTAGGCAGCCCACTGGCTACTATAAGCCCACTTCAGGGTTTCCGGGGGCAAGGAGAAGCAGCATGGTCGAGGGGATTGAGCTCAGGACTGGGAGTCAGAATGACCTGGGTTCTAATCCCGGCTCTGCCACTTGTCCGCTGTGTGACCAAGGACAAGTCACTTCACTGGGCCTCAGTTACCTCATCTGTTAAATGGGGATTAGGACTGTGAGCCCTATGGAGGTCAGGGACTGTGTCCACCTGATTATCCTGAATCTATCCCAGTGCTTGGCACATAGTAAGCGCCGAACAAATACCACAGTAATTATCATTATGGGTTTCCAGCTGTGGTGGAATTGAATTAGGGATTGAACAAGCACTGATCTAGGTGCTGGGGTGGATACAAGATAATTAGTAGGGCTCCATATTTAATTACTCCATAGGGCCCACAGTCTTAATCCCCATTTTACAGAGGAAGTAACTGAGGCACAGAGAAGTAAAGTGACTTGCCCAAGGTCAAACAGCAGGCAAGTGGGAAAGCCGGGATTGGAACCCACATCCTCTGACTGCACTATTCTGTGCATGGTTTTGCAAGAGGGGCCACAAGATAAGGGTCTGAATTTCTGCTTCTCTTACAATATTTTCATGGCCTAATGGATAGAGCACGGGCCTGAGAATCAGAAGGACCTGGGACCTAATCCTGGCTCTCCCACTTGACTGCGGTATGATTTTGGGCAAGGCACTTAACTTCTTCGGGTCTCAATTCCCTTATCTGTAAAATGGGGATTACAACTAGGAGCCCTATGTGGGACATGGACTGAGTCCAACTTGATTACCTCGTATCTACCCCAGGGTTTAGAACAGAGCTTGGCACATAGTAAGCGCCTGAGAAATTCCATAAAAAAATTACTATTGATACAGCCAAGGATGTTCAGAGGAACATTGTAATGATGGCTTCCTTATATCCTTCAAAGCCGTCACCCCGGTGATCCTCCAGGCATCCAAATGGTTAGGAACTCATCATTGAGAAGCAACTTGGCCTAGTGGAAAGAGCAGAGGCCTAGAAGTCAGAGGACGTGGGTTCTAATCCTGGCTCTACCACTTGTCTGCTGTGTAACCTTGGGCCAGACACTTGACCTCTCTGTCCCTCAGTTTCCTCATGTGTAAATGGGGATTCAACACCTATTCTCCTTCTTACTTAGACTGTAAGCCCCATGTGGGACAGGGACTGGGTCCGGCCTGATTAACTTGTATCTACCCCGGCACTTAACACAGTGCTTGATGCAGAGTAAGTGCTTAATACCACTAAATAGATCAAAAAATAGAAATGTCCAAGTAGAAGATGATTGTGTGGGTGATTTGGGGGGAGGGGGCTGTCGTATCAGGGGAAGGGGCAATAATTTTCAAGAGAATACAAGGAAAGGGCAAGGTCTCATTCAGAGGAAGGAGGTTAGTGAGGAGGCTAAAAGTTCTAGGCCAGGATATGTCTCTCAGATACTTTCAAAGGGTTGAAGATAAGGGCTTCTAAAACAGGCGATTTTAAAAAAGCACAGAGTTGGGGGAATCTGAGTCTCCAATCCGGTTTCCAGTACCGGGAACTTTATAAACTCTTTGAGGTCAGGGAATGTCTTTTGCTCCTGTTTATTGTTATGCTGCACTCTCCCAAGTGCTTGGTATTATACTGCACTCTCCCAAGTGCTTGGTACAGTGCTCTGCATACAGTAAGAGTTCAATAAATCCTATTGACTGACTAATAATAATAATAATAATAATGGCATTTATTAAGCCCTTACTATGTGCAAAGCACTGTTCTAAGTGCTGGG
The DNA here is from genome assembly GCF_015852505.1 of Tachyglossus aculeatus. Classification (NCBI taxonomy): domain Eukaryota; kingdom Metazoa; phylum Chordata; class Mammalia; order Monotremata; family Tachyglossidae; genus Tachyglossus; species Tachyglossus aculeatus. Next base: position 27,029,137 of record NC_052100.1, on the reverse strand, counting down.
GAGGTTACAAGGTGATCAAGTTGTCCCACGTGGGGCCCACAGTCTTTATCCCCATTTAACAGATGAGGTAACTGAAGCTCAGAGAAGTTAAGTGACTTGCCCGAAGTCACACAGCTGACAAGTGGCAGAGCCGGGATTTGAACCCATGACCTCTGACTCCAAAGCCCGGGCTCTTTCCACTGAGCCACACTGCTTCTCTAATACTCCCCCAACCCAGGAAAGTGGTCTGGTCTAGTAGAAAGAGTTTAGGCCTGGGACTCAGAGGATCGGGGTTCTAATCCTGGCTCTATCACTTGCCTGCTGTGACCTTGGGCAAGTCACTTCCCTTTCTCTAAGCCTCAGTTCTCCTTCCTATTTAGACTGTGAGCCCCATGTAGGCCAGGGACTGTGTCCAAACTAATTCACTTGCATCTAACCCCAGTGCTATAATAGTGTTTGACAAATAGTAAGCTCTTAAATGCCATTAAAAAAATAAAAAAAACAAAAGCAGTAGTGTTCTGCACCTAGAAAACACTTAAATACTGTTGACTGATTGAAGCATCACAATACTTAGGGAAGAAGTATCCTGAGAAAACAGGTGAGAATTCTAGAAACATAATGGGGATGAAGACTGTGAGCCCCACCGTGGGACAACCTGATCACCTTGTATTCCCTTCCTCAGCGCTCAGAACAGTGCTTGGCACATTGTAAGCGCTTAACAAGTGCCATTATTATTATCATTATTACTTGTCAGCTGTGTGACTTTGGGCAAGTCACTTCTCTGTGCCTCAGTTCCCTCATCTGTCAAATGGGGATGAAGTCCCACACAAGGCTCAGAGTCCAAATAGCCTCGGGGAAAAAGACATGGGCCTGGAAAGTCAGAGGACCTGGGTTCGTATCCCACTTCTGCCACTTGCTTGGTGTGTGAGACCTTGGGCAAGTGACTTCACTTCTCTGTGCCTCTGTTTCTTCAACTGTAAAATGGGGACTTGGAACCTGTTCTCCCTCCTATTTAGACTTTGGACGAGATCTCTGTCCCATTTGGGGTTCAACTTGATCAACTTCTCTTCTAGACTGTGAGCCCACTGTTGGGTAAGGACCATCTCTATATGTTGCCACCTTGTACTTCCCAAGCACTTAGTACAGTGCTCTGCAAACAGTAAGCACTCAATAAATACAATTGAATGAATGAATGAACCCAGGTGTCAGATGAGCACTTAGTACAGTGCTTTGCACATAGTAAGTACTCAATAAACACAATTTGAATGAATGAATGTTCTATGGATTAAGGTTCACTCTGGGAATAAGAAATCCTTCAATTAAAGACTGGGGCAAAACAGCATGCAACCCAGTAAAACACAAATGGCTTACCCTGCACCTAAGGATCTGTTCATAGACCCAGATAAAAATAACTGTAAACCAAACTGTTCCTTTCTAGATACTCTAGGGAATGTTTCTGGGGTAAACCCAGCTGGGATAATGCCCTTTAAAAACCACAGCAAACTGGGGTGTCTAATAAATGTGAAACAGCCATACTAGTGGCACAAATTAACTATATACTAAGAACAAGAGTAGCTGAATCAGCTGTCCTGTTGTCACCTTTTCCCCCTTGCTTTTTGACACATTCTTCTCCATTTCAGTAGGTTATTTCATGGTTTGTGTTTTAAGTTATGCTTTCATCATATTACTTTAGCAGAATGTTTTGTAGCTACAAGCTACAGGAAAAGGAGTAACTTTTCCTCCCAGAATGTATCTACCAAAAGGAGATTCTTTACTCCAACATAACCAATACACCCAGCAAACAAATTTACATTTTCACCATATTTTCCAAGTTGTCTTTCCCCAAACCCAAATGTCTATATTAGGGCAACGACACACTCTCCTAAATTCCTGTGGGTTTGACATTCCATCATATGGACCAACTACTTCTGAAGGTTTTTGTAGCATCCCTGTTACAAATAGCTTGGACCTGATCCCAGTTGCCTGATTAAACCCTTCAAATCCTTACATTTATTTACTTGGAGAAAAATCCCATCAAGGGCAAATGCTTGCATGATCCATTGCATATTTCAGGCTCTGAGTGTTTGCATATTACATGATAAAGTTGTATAGTATTTTCCCAACTGGGACCATGGAGGACTTAAAGAAAACAGCAAGCATCTTCTCTATCCTTAGTGACATTCTATGAGGTTACATTCAGAATCACACCCTCTACACTATAAGCTCCTTGTGGGCAGGGAACCCATCTACTAACTCTGTTACTCTGTACTCTCCCAAGCGCTTAAAATACCATTCTCTGCACACAGTAAGCACGCAATAAATACCATTGATTGGATGACTGAAGGAAGGGGTGTTGTTAAAGGAGGGTCTGCATTGGTGCTAACTGTAGTGTTATCAGCATAGTAGTAATAATAAAGCCATTATTATTATTATAATGATAATTGTACAAACGCCTCATCGCCCCCAATCCTGGGCCAAGTGCCTTGGTGATGTTCAACTGTAGTTTGTGCCTTACATCTCCTCAGTCCTTCCCTCCTCTTCGTGACTCAGTGGAAAGAGCCCGGGCTTTGGAGTCAGAGGTCAGGGGTTCAAATCCCGGCTCCACCAATTGTCAGCTGTGTGACTTTGGGCAAGTCACTTAACTTCTCTGTGTCTCGGTTACCTCATCTGTAAAATGGGGATTAAGAAAGCGAGCCCCCCGTGGGACAACCTGATCACCTTGTAACCTCTCCAGCGCTTAGAACAGTGCTCTGCACATAGTAAGCGCTTACTAAATGCCATTATTATTATTAGTAATGATAATAATAATTTCCAGACTAGTGCTCAGGAATCAGCTTTTTCTTGTGTTTTGATGCTGTCCCAGGTGAGAAACTGGAGAAATCGAGGAAGCCGAAAAGAGGCGGCAAGCAACCGGGCCAGCAGATGCAGTATATGTAGTATAGTATAAAGTATAGCATATATAAATATATATTTATTTATTTCTATTTGTGGTATCTCAAGCACTTACTATGTGCCAGACAGTGTAGTTGGCACTGGAGTAGATACAAGTTTATCATGTTGGATGCAGTCCCTGTCCCACATGGGGCTCACAGTCTTCATCCCCATTTTACAGATGAAGTAACCGAGGCCCAAGAGAAGTGCAGTGATTTACCCAAGGTCACGCAGCAGACAAGTGGTAGGCCAGGGGACCTAAGCACTCAGGTCCTTCTGACTCCCAGCCCCTTCCTCTTTCCCCGGGGTTCAACCGCTTCTCTCTTCTCTTCCATTCTATTCTCTCTTCCCTTCTCAGCAGCATGGCTAAGTGGAAAGTGCCCGGGCTTGGGAGTCAGAGGCCCTGGGTTCTAATCCCACCTCTGCCACTTGCCAGCTGCGTGACTTTGGGCAAGTCACTTCACTTCTCTGGGCCTCAGTTCCCTCATCTGTAAAAAGGGGGTGAAGCCTGTTAGCCCCACGTGGGACAACCTGGTCACCTTGTTTCTACTCCAGCGCTTAGAACAGTGCTTGCCACATAGGAAGCTCTTAACAAATACCATTATTATTATGATTATTATTGTCTCCACCACTAAACCATCCTGCCACCCGCCCACAATGCGAGCATGGCTCACCCAGGGGAGGTAGAGGAGGTTGTTGGGGAAAGGAGGTGACCCAGATAAAGGCAGCGAGGCTGGGACTTTGGGGACTCCCCTCTGCCAGGTTAGGACCCCCGGGGGTCTGCTCAGGGGTACGTTTTTCCCTGGATCCCCCTTTCCTCTACCTGCATCCCTCTCAGGGGGCCCAGGCGCCCCCCACCCACCTCCAGACACACAGGCACACAGGCAAACACAGATGCACACACCCCAACACACATGCACCCATCCTTTCCTTTCCTTTATCTCTCCACCGCAGCCGGGACCCCCTCCCATCCCAGGCCTGGCTCAACTCCAGGAGAGGATTGGGGGTGGGTCTGCCTTCTGCCGCCCCCCAAGAACGAGCTGCTCTTAAATTACCTGGTCCGATGGCCCGCACTCCCGATTTCTCTGCAGGGAAAAATCCGTGTCTGGCCACTCCCGGCCTCCTCCCCCTCTCTAGGAGACGGGACAGTCGCCTTCCGGGACCTCCAAATACGGACAAGTCCGGGTGGGGAGAAAAACAGAGGAGGAGGAGGGGGAAAAAATAGCCCCAGGGGGGTGGAGGGAGAGGGAAGGGAAACGAGACGGCTGCAGCCTGGCTCTTGCCTCTGCTCACGCTGCCAAGCAACCTAATCTGGCAAAGGAAATGATGCCCCCAGCATCGGGATGTTGCAAAAAGCTTAGTGCCAGGGGTGCCTCCAGTCTCCCAGCTAATAATCAGGGGAGAGGTGCAGGAAGAGGAAAGAGAGACAGAGGTGGGCACTGGTTAGGATGCCAAGGACAAAACCTCTCCTTGGCACAAGCCAGAGGAGAGGGAGGAGTCTCCTCCCCATCCTTTTTGCTAAGAGAATTTCCAAGGGCCTAACTAGCTCAAAGCACTGGGCTTCAAGGTTGGATGCTTCGCCTGCCCATCAGGTTCTGACTCTCCTCTGCAGGGATGCTACGGGGATGCTCAGAGAATTCTTCTGCTGCTCCACAAGGCCAGCTTTTACAGAGTAGGTCTTAAGAGAAAAAAGCTTGGTCCAATTTTTTCTTTAATCCTTTACAGAGTAGGATTTAAGAGAAAAAAGCTGGGTCCAATTTTTTTTTTCATCCTTAACAGAGTAGGTCTAAAGAGAAAAAAGCTGGGTCCAATTTTTTTTTTTTCGTCCTTAACAGAGTAGGTCTTAAGAGAAAAAAGCTGGGTCCAATTTTTTTTCATCCTTTACAGAGCAGGTCTTAAGAGAAAAAAGCTGGGTCCAATTTTTTTTTTCATCCTTTACAGAGTAGGTCTTAAGAGAAAAAAGCTTGGTCCCAATTTTTTTTTTTAATCCTTTACAGAGTAGGTCTTAAGAGAATAAGACCTGATCCGAGTTTTTTGGGAATCCTAATTCAGAGAATTCTTCCTCTGCTCCAGAAGGCCAGCTTTTGCAGGGTAGGTCTTAAGAGAAAAAAGTTTGGACCGGTTTTTTTTTTTTTATCTTAATTCACTCGCATCCGGCTGGTATGGTTGGCTACTTTCTTTACTCTGCTAAACGATCAGCACTATGAAACGTTTGAGAGAAAAAGGTGGCGAAGTCCACGCAAAGCATTCGGAAAACAAGGAAGGGAAGAAGCCACAATATTGTCTTTTCATGATTATCATTGTTGATTTTAGTTGGAAACCTATATTGTCGAGGGAAGCTGATGAGGTTATTGGATGACTGAATGCCAAGATAATAATAATAATGATAATAATGATAGGTATGAGAAAGAGGAGGAAAAAGAATTAACACTTTTTCTTAAAAAATAAAAGCAAAACAAATCTTTCATTCCTTCTCCTTGTCTCTATTTCTCCCTGCCTCACGGCATTCCATGCCCCCTTGGTTTCCGTGGGAGGGAAGTAGAAAAAATATCAGGTAGAAACAAATTAAAGACCCAGCAGTAGAAGCACAATTTTTGTCAACATCACTTGCCTTCCTTAAACGTTTACATTGTGCAGAGAATCAGAGAAAGTCACATGAGGATTAATTAAACCATGGTCTCTTGCGCACCAGGGGCTCACCATCTACAGGGTAAAGACAGAAACATAGAGAAAGGTCAGCAGTTAGGATAGCCATCACTGCTGAAAGACAAATAAAAATTCAAAATGCCCATTAAGTTTAGTTAGAAGAAAGAGGGCACAGAAACAGGGGAAGAGAACATATGCTGTACAAGAATAAAAAAGATAATATAATAATAATATCTGTGGTATTTAAATGCTTACTATGTGCCAGAAATTGTACTAAGCACTTTCATTAATTCAGTCATATTTATCGAGCACTTATTGTGTGCAAAGCAATGAATTAAGCACTTGGGAGAGTACAATATAAAAACTGACACATTCCCTTCCCACAGTGAGTTTACAGTCTAGAGCAGGAGGTAGACATTAATATAAATCCATGATAATTGGGTTGGACACAATCCCTGTCACACAGTGGACTCACAGTCTTAATCCCCATTTTACAGGTGAGGTAACGAACACAGAGAAGTGAAGTGACTTGCCCAAGGTCACACAGCAGACATGTGGCAGAGCTTGGATCCCCTTTTTACAGATAAGGAAACTGAGTCACAGAGCAGTTAAGTGACTTGCCCAAGGTCTCACAATAGACAAGTGACAGAGCCATAATTATATTGGATTAGAACCCAGATCTTTTGACTCTCAGGCCTGGGCTCTTTAAAACAAAGTCTGAGTTCCCAGGCAATAAACTAATATAGTCATCAATTTCTGATCTATTTTACCTTCAACTCACACTTATATATTCAATAGCCCTATTTCTATATTTCATTTAAACCTAGTTTTTAAGAAAAAATGTACATATACACAAGAGAAAATTTTTTGTTGGGAATATTATTATTGTAAGAATGAATTAGATAATTTAGAAGATGTTCAAGCTATCAGACCTTGCTTTATCTAAATTTCCCTATTTATCCAAACATATCTAAGCTATCATATTTTTATATAGGGGTATAGGTACATACAGAGAAGCAATATATGTATCCAGTTGTCAGAGAGCTTAAAATGGAGAGTCATGTATCCATGAAATCTTGCTAAATAAATCAAACACCCTCAAATTAGTAGCAATTTAATTCTATACAGCCAGATAATGAATTTGTGTCATTAGGAATTAGAAAGATTCAATTAGGAAATTCAGAGGTTTGTTTGGAAAAACAGTAGAGAGGGGGCTGATCTCAAGTTTCTGACTAAATTAAATTTATTATGGTTTGATGCAGTTCATTTGGAAATGATGTAAGACCCAATCAGGCAATCAAAGCTAACCTGAGACTCTGCTTTATGGAAAAATCTCTTCCCCTTCTTCTAATTGGAAAAAATTGGGTAATACAACACTTTTTATTTTTTATTATTTTTGTGACAGATTACCTCTATCCAGATGATTCCAGCACTTGGCACATAGTAATCATTTAAATTAATTATAATAATAATAATAGCCACTTGTCTTCTCTGTGACCTTGGACAAGTCACTTTACTTCTCTGTGCCTCAGTTTCCTCATCTGCACAATGAGCATTTCATATCTGTTCTTCTTCCTAGACTGGGAGCCCCAAGAGGGACTGATAATCTTTTACCTACCCCAGCCCATGACACAATAAGTGCTGAACAAAAACCATAATTAGTATTAACAGCTGATGAGGGGAGGGAGAGAAGAAACATGTGTGTAGGGGGAAGGGGGAGGGCAGAAGGTCATTTTTACTAGATGTTGAAAAGTACCTTGAGCTCTTCTCAACAAGATTCATTCAACTGTATTTATTGAGCACTTACAATGTGCAGAGCACTGTACTAAGCTCTTGGGAGAGTACAATACAACAATAAACAGACACATTCCATGCCCACAATGAGCTTACTGGTTGGGGGTGTCAGGGGAAACAAGTTGCAACAATAATACAAAAATGTAGATGTTGATTAATGCACGTAATTCACTCCTAATTCATTCATTCATATTGAAATGTGTTGTCCTAGTAACCACTATTCGAAAATATCTAAAGCAGAACATAATTGCACTCTTTAAAGCAGGGAAAAGCCTTCAAACATCATTTTAATAAAGGGAAACAGATATCTCATCTCAATCTATGAAGTCTAAGCAAGTTGAACACATATGGAGTTTTTCCTCTTTAAACACACACTAATAACTCTGCTCCTACCTATATTTGACTCTATTCCCTTTCCCCTGTGGGTCTCAATTAAAAAAGAAACAACTGATGTTTGAAAATCCATGCCAAGATGGTTGAATTTTTCCCTAGGACTTGATTGCCCAAAGGAGAAATTTGTGAAGAGAATCATGCACTGTTCATGCAGATTTCTCAGTTTTTCAGAACCATGTATGCCCAGATATTTTTATGGGTTTCTTTGCATGGGTGAGTCCAGTCATTCACAGCTAATTTACTTCTCCAAGATAGTCTTTACACCATTTTATTGTAAGAACATTCATTCAATCATATTTATTGAGCACTTACTGTGTGCAGAACACTGTACTAAGCACTTAGGAAGTACAAATCGGCAACATATAGAGATGGTCCCAACCCAACAATGGGCATCATTAGAAACATCCTGCTTTCCCATTGATACTCTGAATTATGCTCAATTCCTGCTTTTTTATGGTATTTGTTGCACACTATGTTCCAGGCACTGTATTAAGTACTGGAGTAGATACAAGATAATCAGGTTGGACACAGTCCCTGAACTATATAGGGCTCACAGTCTTAATACCCATTTCACAGATGAGGTAACAGACACAGAGAGGTGAAGCTACTCACCCAAGATCACACAGCAGACAAGTGGCGAAGCCAGGATTAGAACCTAGATTCTCTGATTCCCAGGCCTGTGCTCTTTCCACTACACTATAATACTTCTCTTGTGAGAAGCTTATGCTTATGAAATTTTAATGCTTATGAAACAGAAAGCAACACAAAATAAATGGGAGAGGTATCAAAGAACTCGGGAAAGAATCTATTTACTGCAGGATGCAAAGATGAAAGGTAATATTTCAAAATAAATAATAGGTAAAGAATGATGGCATTTGTTAAGCACTTACTATGTGCAAAGCACTGTTCTAAGTGCTGGGGAGGATACAAGGTGATCAGATTGTCCCAAATGGGGCTCACAGTCTTCATCCCCATTTTACAGATGCACAGAGAAGTTAAATGACTTGCCCAAAGTCCTACAGCTGACAATTGGTGGAGCCGGGATTTGAACCCATGACCTCTGACTCCCAAGCCCGTGCTCTTTCCATTGAGCCACGAGGCTTTTTATAAATGTGTGCATCAATGTGGACAATGCCCCACTCTCACAAAACTGGCAAATTAGCCACAACTCCCGTTTCAGACTACTGTTGCCCTCAAGTCACAGCTTTACCTAACTCATTCTTCAGCCTGCTTAATGATTACATCTAACTCCTAAAAATAAACTGATGTACTTCCACCTCTCACCAGTTTCTCTTGTCACTTTTGCCAAATTAGGATTAGGCTTTCATTAAAAATCAGAAAGACTCCTTTTTATCTTCCATGTTTATCACGTAAGCTCAACATGACGTTATACAATGATCGCTCTTCTCAAACACTGATTTGATAAGCTATTTTATAAACTATAAGCTATTGATAAACTACAGAAACAGCATGGCGTAGTGGATAGAGCGCGGGCTTGGGAATCAGAAGGACCTGGGTTCCAATATCGGGTCTGCCACTCGTCTCCTGGGTGACCTTGTGCAAATCACTTCAATTCTCTGTGCCTCTGTTACCTCATCTGTAAAATGGGGATTAGGACTGAGAGTCCCATGTGGGACAGGGACTTTGTCCACCCTGATTAGCTCAAATCTACCTCAGCCCTTAGTACAGGACCTGGCAAATTAGCACTTAAAATACCATGAAAAAAAGCTATTTGTTTCTAAAAAATTCCTCAGCGAAGACCCAAAGAAAAATATTGATATTTCTTCTAATGTACGTGTTTCCCTTGTAATATTACTGTATAAGGCAAATTGCAAAGGGGTGGTTTTACTGGAGAAAAATGATCCCCTGAATTGCACAAATCAGACTAACATAGTCAGCTAACTAGTCAGCTAACCCTAAATGGGTCCGTATAGTGAAAGTGCTTTTCTGAGGAATAAATGTTGCCAGCAGGGTTGGGGAATGTTAACTGCTCTTTCTTTGCCATCACCTTGGATTTTGACAGAGGTCAGAGATGTCCTGGTGGGAAGGTTTCTCTTCCCCTCCTGTACTATCACCTCGCTGTTTGTCCAGAACAAGCTCAAGTCCATCTATCTTCAATAATTTCTGCAGGCCTCTGTTTTCTAAGTCCCTTTTCTGCCTATTGCTAAGATGCAATTTTCCAGGAGGAAAATCCAATTTTTCCGATTAATAAAAGATATAATCCCATTTGCCAAGCTTTAAGAGGATGGCTACGAGATTTAGCTGATAATCAAGTAATTCGCTCTTCAACCTGAGCCTTACAGCTAAAACCATCAATCAATTGTGTGCACTGCATTAAGTACTTGGGACAGTATAATACAGCCGAGTTGGTAGACACGTTCCTTTCCCACAAGGAGCTTACAGTCTAGAGGGAGAAATAGACATTTAAATAAATGTTATGGATATGTACATAATAATAATAATAATGGCATTTATTAAGCACTTACTATGTGCAAAGCACTGTTCTAAGCGCTGAAGTAATGTGGGGTTGAGGGAGGGGTGAATAAAGAATGCAAATCTAAGTCCAAGGCTGACACAGAAGGGAGTGGGAGAAGAGGAAAGAGGGTTTAGTGAAGAAAGGCCTTTTGGAGATATGCTTTTAATAAGATTTTGAAGGAAAGAAGAGTGATTGTCTGTCAGATTGATTGATCAGTTAATCCATTGTATTTATTGAATGCATACTGTGTGCTGAGCACTGTATTAGCACTTGGGAAAGTACAATAAAACACAGTCAGTAGACACGCTCCCTGCCCACAATGAGCAGTTTAGAGAGGAAGAATCAGATCTGAAAAGGGAGGGCATTCCAGGCCAGAGGCAGGACACTGGCATCAGCAAAGGGCAGACCCGTGAATGTGACATCTACTCATGACAAGGGATTCTGTGAAGAATCCTTGGAAATCTTTTGGATCCAAACTTATACCTTCTGATGTCACCTCCCTACTTAAAAGGGGTGGTCCAAATAGTTTGCTGTGTATGGCATTTGTTCAGTGCTTACTCTGCGTCAAACACCTTTGTAAGCACCATGGTAGGTACAAGTTGATTAAATCAGTTGCAGTCCCGCAGTTCTTCAGGCATTCTCAACCCAAGAAGTTTGGTTCAGGCCGGATGCCACAGGCACAGTGGAATCCTTGATGGGATTGATCAGGAGGCAGGGAGATGTTAAGCAGATGAGTCAACCTCTAAAACCGTTAATCACCCAGAGTATCTGCTGACACATTGTGGAAAGTTCAGGTTGCTGCATCACGGTGAGCATATTCAATTACCTCAGAATTGGGCCATCTTGGTTCGGTCTTCTCCAACTAACACATTCTTTATTAATGGAGTTCTCCCCATGGCCATGGATTATTGATAGCATTCAATGATTCAGACAGCATGCCATTCTAGGCAAATTAGGCACTGGAAACTTTCTCATTCACACCCTTCAGTGACCCTACAGAAGTTGTAAAAGATTCCCCCAACAGCAGAAGGCAGGTTTCCCTAGAATGGGTGACATGGGTTCTAATCTCCACTCTGCCGCTTGTCTGCTGTGTGACCTTGGACAAGTCACTTAACTTCTCTGTGCCTCAATTACCTCATCTGTAAAATAAGGATTTAGACTGTGAGCCCAATGTTGGGTAGGGACTGTCTCTATATGTTGCCAATTTGTACTTCCCAAGCGCTTAGTACAGTGCTCTGCACATAGTAAGTGCTCAATAAATATGATTGATTGATTGACTGTGAGCCCCTGGTGGGACAGAGACTGTGTCCAACCCAATTTGCTTGTACCCACCCCAGTGCTTAGTACAGTGTCTGGCACATAGTAAGCACTTAAAAAACACCACAATTATTATAAGTAACCCTTGAGTTGCACTGGCTTTTGGTTTCAATGGAAATCAATGATCCAGATTCACTTTGCTGCCTCTAGGTCCACAGAACCTGACAATTGTCCCTTTTCCCAGATTTCTCTTCCAGTAATAATAACAATGATGGTATTTGTTAAGTGCTTACAATGTGCCAAGCAATAGACACACTGGCTAAGGTAGGAGAGATTAGAAACTCCCTAGGGCAGGAACTGTGTGTTTTGCTCCTGTTTTTCCCAAGCATTTAGTACTATTTATTTATTTATTATTTATTTATTTATTTTACTTATACATATCTATTCTATTTATTTTATTTTGTTAGTATGTTTGGTTTTGTTCTCTGTCTCCCCCTTCTAGACTGTGAGCCCACTGTTGGGTAGGGACTGTCTCTATATGTTGCCAACTTGTACTTCCCAAGCACTTAGTACAGTGCTCTGCACACAGTAAGCGCTCAATACGATTGATTGATTCGATAGGCACTCAGTGGATGACATTGCTATGACCACCTTTAGAGTGTAAGCTCCTTATCATCATCATCATCAATCGTATTTATTGAGCGCTTACTATGTGCGGGGAAAATGTCTAACGACTCCATTATATTGTACTCTCCCAAGTGCTTAGTACAGTGCTCTGCACATGGTGAGTGCTCAGTAAATACTATTGATTGATTGGCCACCTGCACAGAGCAAGGTGGAAGTATCTCCTCTAGAACAGCATTCTGGGTTGCTTTAGCTGCTCTCCAGACATATAAACCATCCAATTCCAGGCCATAAAACAATTAATATTTGTGGTACATATTAAGTACTTACTATGTTCCAAGCACTGTATTGAATACTAGGGTAGATACAAGATAATCAGATCCCACATGGTCTAAATAGGAGGGAAAACAGACTGAATGAATGAATGAATATTGAATCCCTATTTTGCAGGTGTTGGAACTAAGGCACGGAGAAGTGAAGTGACTAGCCCAAGGTGACACAGCAGGCAACTGGCAGAGTCAGGATTAGAACCCAGGTCCTCTGACTCTTGGACTCGTGCTCTTTCCATTTGCCCACATTGCTCCTCTACTTACATCAATCAAATTCATTGAGAGTTTACTGTGTGCAGAGCACTGTACTATGCACTAAGGAGCATACAACATAACAGTTGATAGACATGTTTCCTGACCACAGTGAGCTTGCAGTCTAGAGATAGGTCAGAGTTGACAAATGGTATTTGTTCAGTGCTATGTGTCAAACACTGTTCTAGGCACTGGGGAAGATACAACTGAATTAATTGGGATACAGTCCCTGTCCCACATGGGGCTCATGATTTAATTAGGTGGGAGAAGAGGAGAACTGAGACAGAGAAGTTAAGTTCTTGCCCAAGATCACACAGCAAGCCCTTGGCAGCAGTGGCATTAGAATCCAGGTCCTCTTGACTCTCAGGACCACAATCTTTCCACTATACCATGTTGCTTCTCCATGTACTTTATTCCCCCTTCCCAAAGGGTCCCTGCCTCTCCCTTACGTCTAGAGGAGTTCTTCCTTTCCCCTCCATTTTTCTCTGTGGATGGGGCAGGTAACTATAATCCTTTTGCAGATCTTATGCTCAGTTTAACTGAAGTTTCATAAAACCTCTCATCTTACGCTGTTGAGTCATCTCTGACCCATAAAGCCTCTCTACCCCAATCCAAAATGTGCACAGTACACTCCTGGTAACTGATTTGTCTTCCGCCAAAGCCATGGAATTGGTTAGAATTTTATGGTGAATTTGCTATGCATATTCTTTGAGATTATTTCAGACATACGGATAACTAGTCTACAAAGCACAGGGACTTTTAATTTTAAGAATGCTTCTCTACAATTGGGCAGCCCGTCTTAGTATGACTAAATCAGAGATAAAAATCATCTTTGCATTCAGAGCCTTGGTTTGCTTCCTTAATATAAAACAAGCTCGTCTTGGGCAGGGAGCCTGTCTGTTCAGTTGTACTATACTCTCCCAAGTGCTTAGTACAGTGCTCTGCACACAGTAAGCACTCAAATTCTGCTGATTGATGAAATGCATTTGCTTGTGTACATGCACGCACACACATGTAGTGGGGAGAGAGGACAATGAGTAAAGCTTGATTGAGATCGACTTGCCCCAAAATGGCAACACCACAAATATCTCTCCAAGGGAACCAGATTCAGATCCAAATGCCGGTGATTTTTCTGGCAAAAAACCAAACTGTTCTCCTGAAAGAACCACAGAAACCATTTGGGAAATGCACAGCAATTAGACTATTTTTAAGGTCGTATCTGAAAGTGTCACATGGATTTCCACACGGATTTCCAAATTGGGATGAACAAATTTCAGATGGCTGATTTTTTTGGGGGGGTTAATCTGGGGAGAAGAGGATGACTCAGTTCTATTTCCAGTCCAGCAGCTCTCTTCCTGGGGTCAGAAATGGTGGTCAAAGTCTCCCCTTTTTCCACTTTCCCTGGATTCAGAGAAGGCAAATTATTTCTAGTTCTCTTTATAGGGGTCCTTGGCTGAAAAACTTTTCAACAATCTGAAAATGCGAATGTCTTAGATTTAGATGTGAGTTTAGAGTAGTTGCCTGGTACTAAAGGAACACGGTCTTTCTTAGCCATCTCTATATTACAGCTTGTGTGTGTTTGCCACAGAGGAGTGTTTCCTTCCTGTCACCATAGATGGATAGCCTGCTTACCCAAGGATGGATTAATTGACAATATACAGGTAGGAATGTTTCTTGGATTTGGCCCCAAATGAGAAAACAGATACAACTTCCTTTTTTATATCCCTCACCCCCATTAGATTGTAAGCCCCTGTGGGAAGGGCACACCTCATTTTTCTGACATACTTTCCTGAGTGAATTGCATCCATCTCTACATCAAGCAGAAACTCCTGACCTCCAGCTTTAAGGTAGTCAGCTCTCTCACCCCTACTTATCCTCGCTCCTCTCCCACCGCAATCCTGCCCATACATTTCATTCATTCAAATTTATTGACCACTTACTGCATGAAAAGCACTGTACTAAGTGCTTGGGAGAGTACAATATAACAATAAGTGGATACATTCCCTGCCCACAACAAGCTTACAGTCTAGAGGGGGAGGCAGACATTAATATACATAAATTATAGATATGTACGTACATGCTGTGGGTCTGGGAGGGAAGGATAAATGAAGGGAATAACTCCCCTAATGCCAACCTATTCACTGTGCCTCGCTCTTTGGGCTCTTGCTGCTGACACCTTGCTCTCATCCTCCCTCCTGCTTGGAACTCTCTTCTGCTTCGTATCTGCCAGATTGGCGCTCTCCCCATATTCAAAGCCTTACTAAAAATTATCTCTCTTCTAGGAAGTCTTCCATCACTAATCTCACCCCCCACACACACACATTCTATTTTTCCTCTGTGCTGCATCACTTAAATCTGAACCCCTTTAGCATTGAGATGCCCCCCTGGACTTATTTACATATCATTATACTCAGTTGCTTTCCCTGAATGTAATTTATTTTAATGTCTGTCTCTCCCACTAGCTGATAAGCTCCTTAAGGGCAGGTATGGTGTCGGCTTATTCTTTTGATTCTCCCTATTGCTTAGGAGTCCTTAGGCTGCTTGCAGTTCCCTAGAGCTTACAGTTCTTTAGACTTTAAGCTTGTTGTGGGCAAGGAATGTTTCTGTTATTGTTGTAATCTCCCAAGCACTCAGTAAGCGCTCAATAAATAAAATTGACAGAGTGACTGACTTGAGAGTGCCCAGTAAGCAGTCAATGAATACCCTTGATTGAGCTAAAATACCATGATTGCATTTTTCCTGTCAAAGTGTTCCTGGCATCATCTCAAGTCTTGATTCAACTTTTGGGAATTTAGATGTGCTCTGGATTTGCCTGAAACTTTCAGTGGGGAGGAAATGAGGGTTTCCCCGAAGACTAGAGAAAAGAGAAAGGAATATGAAGAACAAGAGGAACAAGGCTTTCAGTGAAACTTGAAACCACCTTATTCTTCCGTGTGTGTTGCGGGAGCTGGGGGAAGCTCTTACCGGAGCCTTTGAATTCCATTTTTGGCATGGCTAAATCCATGTGAAGAAGGGCTAGCCTTTTAGGGAGGAATCCTTTCAAAAGAGGGAGTCTTCCTGAGACAGCCTTCACTACACTTGTTTTAGCGAGCATGGAAAGCTTTAAATCCATTATCTCCTGAGCTCCAGAATGGAATATCTTGTCTTTGACAATTGCACCAAGGGAATAATAATGATAGGAGTGGTATTTGTTAAGTACTCCCTATGTGCCTGGCACTGCATTAGACACTTGCAATCAGATTGGACATAGTCCCTATCCCACATGGGACTCATAGTCTAAGCAGGGGGGATAGAGAACAAGCATCTTATCTCCATTTGTCAGAGGAGGAAACTGAGGCCCGGAGAAGTGAAGTGAATTGGCCAAGGACATGCAGCAGGGAAGTGGCAGAGCTGGGATTAGAAGCGAGGTTCTCTGACTCCCAGGCTTGCTTGCAATGTGGTCTGGGGCAAGTCATTTAACTTTTCTGTGCCTCTGTTTCCTCATCTATCAAATGTTCTTCTTCCCTCTGTGAGTCCTATGGGGGATGGGACTATCTCCAATCTGATTATCTTTTATCCCCCTTTAGACTGTAAGCTTGTTATGGGCAGGGAATATGCCCATAACATATTGTTGTGTTGTACTCTCCCAAGCGCTTAGTACAGTGCCCTACACATACTAAGTGCTCATAAATACAACTGATTGATCCATCTACCTCAGCACTTAGTATAGAGTTTGGCACTTAAGGAGAACTTATCATTAGAGGAGAACAGCCAGCTGGCTGCTTTACTTTAAGGCACAAGATTAACCACCATTAAAAATCTAAAACTCCCACAACTCTCACTCCAAACAATATTTTAAATGTGAAGCTGTGGAATGACAAACTCTGGAAGCCCACATTGCCAGAGTAATGAGAGAATGTCAAGAGGGGTTTAATAGTTTTTAAATGCCATTTGAAGTTTCCTTTCAGCTCTCTGGACACAGTAGGGATTGAAGAGAACATTTAACCAACAGAGAGAAAGCAACTTAGAGTCTCACCTCAAGGCAGACAAATCCCATTTTTGATCATTTCCTGAAAATTCTCTGAATAATTCTCCATGGTAGCTTAGCTGAAACAAACTCCCAGGTGGATTCATGTAGAGCTGAACAAAAGCTGAGATAAATTTTTTCTTAATAGACTTCACAGCTAATTTTGAAAATGAATCATTACAATGCTTACATCTCCCCCTACCATCATGCTGAAATGCCTCGTTCTGGGAGGTTTGAGCCAATTCGGCAGCTGGGGAAGATAAAAAAAAAAAAAAAAAGCCCACAAACACACAAGAGGTAAGAGAGGCAGCTGAGAGATTTGATAGATGGAACTCCAAAACAGCTGAGAGGCCTTGGGCGGTCCAGAGAAGAGCAATCTGGGAAGTTGGTGGCTTTGTGTTTGCTGAAGAAGCATGCCAAATGAGAAGAGAGCAGCAGCAGTTGTGAGAGACAGCGTTTCAAAGACCTTAAAGGCTTGGAACATATATGCATTCTCTGTTACACTACCTGAAACAATAAATGCTGTACAAATTAGAAGTGCTCCTCCATTGTGCTGCAAATTTTGTCCTCACACCTCCCCTCTGAGATAAGGACAGGCAGCTATAATAATAATAATAATGATAGTATTTATTAAGCGCTTACTATGTGCAAAGCACTGTTCTAAGCGCTGGGGAGGTTACAAGGTGATGAGGTTGTCCCATGGAGGGCTCACAGTCTTAATGCCCATTTTACAGATGAGGGAACTGAGGCACAGAGAAGTGAAGTGACTTGCCCAAAGTCACACAGCTGACAAGTGGTGGAGCTGGGATTTGAACCCATGACCTCTGACTCCAAAGCCCGGGCTCTTTCCATTGAGCCACGCTGCTTCTCTATCATTATCCCCATTCTATAGCTGAGGAAATTGAGGACCAGAGAAGTGGATGATTTGCTCAAGGTCAGAATTAGTGTCCAGCAGCAGACAGCAGAGTCAGAATTAGAACCTAGGACCTTCTGACTCCTAGGCCTGTGCTCTATCCACTAAGCTATGCTGCTTTTCCCTATAATAACAATAATACATTTATCCAGCACTTGCTATGTGGCTTACATGTGGATAGCACTTACTATATGGGTGACCAGATCAAAGTCCCTGTCTCACATAGGGCTTAGAGTCTAATGGAAAGAGAGAACAAGTATTAAATCCCTTTTTTTTTTGCTTTTTTCCTTTCGTTCTCTAACTTTGTCCTGTCCAGCATTTTAATCCCCTCAGCTTTCTCCCAAGACTATAAATGGCAAGCAAGCCCTTGACTCACTTGTGACTTCGTTGAAAAAAAAAGGAAAACACCTGACTAGACAAATAGACCCCACTGAACTTTACCAACGAGAAATTAATTAACCCAAGGGGAAGCTTTAAGTTATTTTAACAAGGCATTGAGGGGCATCGGTTAATATGATTAGCTGCTAATTACAACAGCAAAACAAAGATTGCACAGTCACTGCCAGCTGACTGGAGTAACAATTTTTCTCCCTCGTGCTAGGACCTTAAAAAAAAAAAAGGCATGCAAACTTTATGGGTGGTTTCTGATAGGGCAATACCTCACATCTGGGCCTCTTAATTCACACATTTAGCTTTGTGGCCTCTAGAGTCAAAAGCTTTTAAATTTTTGAGAATTGCCTCTTGGAATATCAAAAAGGGTCTGGGGGTCAGAGTGATCATTAGGGTTCATTTTCTATGGATTAACACTACTGTGGTTTCTCCAGAAAGGACCAGTTCAGAGAAAGCTAGTGTCACTAAGGAAGGAGACTGAATAGCTAGTGCCCGGACTAAAGGTAACGAAGCAATAAATCATGGACCTAAAAGTGACTTCAAAAAAGTCATGTGGTCAAGCCCCCTGCCTCCGGGGAGAAGAATAAGTAAACCACCTAGGTAGCTGTGTTTATTTTAATCATCTCCAAGAGTAGAGGTTCCATAATCTTCCTTGGAAGCCTGATCCAATTAGACTGAAAGCCCCATGTGGGACAGAGATTAAGTGCTTAGTACAGTGCCCTGCACACAATACATGCTCAATAAATACCACTGGTGGTGTCCAATCTGATTATCTTGTATCTACTCCAACACTTAGCACAGTGCGTGGTACATAGTAAGGAGTTAATGACTGTTTCCAAACTGTGTCCGTGTCAACCTGATTATGTTGTATCCACTCAGACACTTAGACCAGTGCCTGGAACATAGAAAGTGCTTAATAAATACCTCCCAAAATGCCCCAGTTATAACTGTCTCAAAGATTCATTGAGTCAGAAGAACTCAGGGAACCAATCAGTAATATTGAGTGCTTACTGTGTGTCAGACACTGTATTAAGCACTTAGAAAGTACTGGGAAAGCCTGTTAGAATGATCAAGAGTATGTCCTTTTTTGGACAAAACAAAAACCCCTAATGAACACTAATGAATGCAGAGCTTGAAAACAGCATTAATTCAGAGCCTCATTTTAAAGAGTCAGACACAGATATTGGCTTTCTCACATCAAAACCACAGAAGGATAGAATTGAATAGAAAGGGAAAACACTTTGGCCACAGTTCATGTCCTAAACAAGAAAGCATTGCATGTATTACTTCTCACCGTGACAAAATGAAAAACAGCCTGTACCCTCTGACTTAATGTATTAATAGCTCAGTGGTAGCATTTTGGACTAAAGCAGTAATGATATCCATCTGCCAGAGAACTATTAAGCCAGTGGAGGGGAAGGGAAGGGCACATCTTGAGTTTTCCCTAGTTAAGATAGTGGTTAGAAATGACCAGACACAGCTATTGAAATGGAAATAATTAGTAGTACAGGGAAAGGAAGTCAGGGCTTTCTCAAAAGCCTAGCTTTGGGCAATACCTCAAATTAGTTCTCAGCCAACCCAAATGTCCAAACCTAACCATTTTCGGGTTAAACAGAAGAGAATTAGGCTAGGATAGGAAAAGAGTCAGTGGGTGCCATTTTAAATGGCACTGTAGCCCCTCCTCACCTCTGCCACCATCTCCCTGTCACCCCTCTTGAAGCCCTCACAGGAAACTGGGAAGATCGGGATCTTGCCAAGTACTTCTTTGAGAGGAGTGTTTTCCATCTTCTTCATCTCTAAATTCTCAATTTAGGGTGAAGACTGAAGATCAGGCTAGAGACTTAATACCTGCTTGGAAAAACCCCAGCAGCTGGTGAAGCCAGGCTGTAACCAACTCAACTCTTTTCTGAACGTTTTTTCTGCAGGTGATTGCCATTTAAACTAGCAAGATCACCAAATGTCTCAATCAGGGTCCTCACCTGCTGTGAAATTGGGAAGGAGTGAGAGGGTTTAGGGCTTTTTATTGCTCATTTCCACCTCACTCCTAATTAAAATACTGAATTTCAGTGCATATCAGAGAGAAAAACTGGGGTTGGCTTGACTTCTACCTTTCCTGAGACTTCCTCAGGAATACTAGAAACAGTTGAATACTAATGGAATCTGACACTTCCATTGTTTATTTGGAGACATCAGAAGGAAGGGGGGGATTTCCTAGTAAATTCCCAAGGCCTAATTTGAAAGACACTGCCACTTTTGAAGTACCTCACCCATGTGACTATTTGGGCATAATCTCCTGAGCCGGTTTTTTTCCCTTCTAAACAAACACTCATTCCAAGTATAAAGAGGACCGTCAAATCGGTCAGTGAAATCATACCATTTCCTTAAAAAAAAAGCTCATCTTGATTATAGTACACTGAACCAAAGAAGTAGGTAGAAACAGATTCCACGAGAAGCCAGTGCCCTAGTGTACCCTAGTGCACAAGACTGACAGTCAGGAGATTTGGGTTCTAATCCTGCTTCCACCACTTGCTCGTGTCACCCCCCCTCAGCCCCACAGCATTTATGTACACATCTGTAATTTATTTAATTAATGTATATCTTCCCCCACTGGGCTGAAAGCTCGCTGTGGGCAGGGAACCTAGCTACTAACTTTGTTATATTGTACTCTCCCAAGCACTTAGTACAGTGTTCTGCACACAGAAAGCTCTCAATTAATATGATTGATTGAGTAAAAGAAGTTCACTCCATGAATTTGCTTGAGTGCAGAGGAGATCACTCCCTCTCTCAGTACTGGAGAACAAGATGGGGAACATCTTTGATTCCATATATATATAGTGGGCTCAGCTGGCCTGCCCCAATTTCCTCCAGTTTCAGCTATGCCCCTTCTTCTCCCCTACTTTTCTCCTGGTACAGTCATATTTACTCCAAAAGCTCTTTTTGGGCATCCAATGTGTCTTGGGCCTCCATCATACTGTCCCGAGTACTTAGTACACTACTACATTGAGTGCAGAGTGCTCAATAAATCCCATTGGTCAGTCAGTGTTATTTATTAAGCACTTGCTGTGTGCAGAACACTGTACTAAGAGCTTGGGAGAGCACAATAGAGTTGGTAGGCATGATCCCCACCCACAAGGAGCTGGGTTCTAATCCCCACTCTGCCACTTCCCTGCTGTGTGACCTTGGGCAAGTCACTTAATTTCTTTGGCTTCAGTTACCTTATCTGAGGGATTAAGACTGCGAGCCCCATGTGGGATAGGGACTGTGTCCAACCTCATGAGCTTAGATCTACCCCAGCACTTAGTACAGTGCCTGGCACATAGTAAGTGCTCAACAAAAACTATAAAAAAAAACCTGACTGGCTACAAGGGGAGTAAAATAAATTATTATTATTAATGACTATTTAAAATAGTAATGCCAAGGGGCTTCCACAGCTTAACCATGGAAAGGAAAAGCACAGAAACAGGCTCATGGGCACCTGATTAGAGAATAAATTATTACTTCTCACCCCAGCACTATTTCTCCATCGGTTCAAAGCGATTAAGTTCACTCCACCCTCCAGAGTCCCTGAGGGATCTTTATGTTCCTCGGGGAACTTTACAGCTACATCACTGCAGTTCCGTCAGTGACAAGGAGAAATCTTTCCCCTTTATTGCATAATTATGCACAGTGAGACAATAGGTTTTTAAAATTATATTTAATACAAGTGAATAGAGTAGAAGATCTGAAATGTTATAAAGCAATATACGTACTGAATAAATAATATGCACAGGAGAGTCACGTCTACATTACATAACACTGGCTAGTATTTGGAATACTTAAAATAAATCCAGTGACGTTGGATAAGGTCCATAAAAATTCTATACGGTCTTGTCTTCCCTTGTATGAAATTGTTCAAGTATAAAAAAATCCAATACAGTGTAAAATATTCGTCAATTTCGGTTAAGAATAAAAATTGCAAGTATCGTAGTTTCACGAGGAAGAAAATGGTAAGCAGCATTTTAAACTACATAAAGAAGAGTAAAAAGAGAAACTCATGAATTTATGGACAATGCTGAGAAGAGGTCTATGAGGAGGCGAAAGTATTTAAGAGAAGCAGGAACCTAGCAACATAGTCTGTAAAAACCTAAAAAGTGTTCATGTAAGAGTACCCTCTCATACAGTGCACACATTGAACTTAAATAAATCCAAGTCAACATCTTCAGTTGAATAGGTTAATATTTAATATGCTACATCTAAAACCTACTAAATAATTTATGCCATGAGATGAATACATAATTTTACAGTGTCACGTCTAAAGTTCCTTTCTTTAGAGTGCAGCGTAGTAAAACTTCAAAATAAATATTTTTAAATAGCATTACAATTAAGGCACAGTATAAACCACAGATCATTAACCTTTGAACTGCCACCTCAGTGATATCGTCGTCTCCTGTACTGCATCCGCTAATAAATACTTTTAAATACGTCTCTGAAATAGATACGAAAATTGTACAAACCCTCTCTGAAGGAAAAAATAAATTTCCTTAAGACAGTTCTTAAAAGGTTGAAATTCAGCAAGCGTTCTTTCTGCCTTTATTCACAAGCCAGGAATCAGACGCAATAAATAGACAGAGAAGGCTGTTGTAGTAAAGGCTGATCCTATTTCGGAATCAGAATCGCTGATGCCAGCAGTTGAAGTTTCCCAAAATTGAAACAGGATGGGAAGAGGGATTAGGATGTGACAGGCTCAAATGAGCACAAGTGATGTGTCTTTCCCAGAAGGGTCTGGTCTGTGTTATTGTCTGCCTAACTGCTGCCCTTCTTCGTTCCACAGTGCCACACATCTCCTGACAGATGAGAAGATAGCTTTGGTGTCCCTGTCCACCCACCATTTTACCACCACCATTCTTCCCAGATTGTTCGGTGCCCATGACGAATTGTAAGAAAAAAGGACTTCCTTCCTTAAACAAGTTCTATAGGATGTACTAGAAACAACGATCAGTGCTTTCAGTATTTTTCCTTAAAAAAAAATATATTTTTCTTTCGATACAAGCTACATATTGCTCACTCTGGATTGGTTTCTTTGCCCTCCCCGGGTTCAACTGCCTCACTTGTAAAAGGCAGTTTGTTTCCCTGATACTGTAAAAAAAATACTTCGTTTATGAAAACAAAGTCCCACGTTCCTCTTGCCACCGATTCGTGGCAGCGCGCTGTTTATTCAGCGTCTTCTAGACCACCGAGTCCTGAAACTGGCTCTCTCCCAGCTCCCGCCCCTTCCTCCCCTCTCGACGCGATTCGGGTTCCAAGGCAGTGGAATAAAAAAAAATCTTCTCCTTCGCAACAGCACAGCCTTTTCTCTTTTTAAAGCTACTTAGTGAACGCTACACGGTCTCTGAGCATCTACGGGAAACCGGAAGGGGGAGGCGGGAAGAGGAGAAAGAGCTCCAACTCCCTTCGGCCGGCCGGTCGGTCGGTCCACTATTGCATCCGGTCCGTCTGCAGCTGCTGGGGCTGGTACTGGCCAAACGCCGCGGCCGCGGCAGCCGTCCCGGGTGCCGCGGCGGCAATCGGCTGCTGGACCGCGTAGCCGTAGCCACCGGCCGTGACGTAGCTGGCCGCGGCCGGAGAGGCCGCGTAGGGGTATTGGTCGTAGGCCGCCGCTGCGGCCGCGGCGGCCGCGGCGGCCGAATACTGAGCGTAGGCGGCTCCGGTGTAATCGATGTACGGCGTGGTGGAGGCCGCGGCGGCCGTCGTGGGTTGGACGTGTGGGATTACAACTCCGGGCTGCACAAAGGCCTGTGGGTAGACATAATGGGCGGGGATCCTGTTGAGAGACGGAAAGCAGAAGTCAGAAGGCACTGGATTCCCGTGAGCGGCGGCAGCCGGGTTCTCCCAGATCAAACCAGACTCAATTTAGTGGTTATTACGGGGATAGGGTTGCCACAATAGCTAGGGTCGAGCGGTCCAATGAGTGAAGCGTAGCTGGAGCCTGAAACGGATGCACCGACCGTCGAGCGATGGTATTTAGCGAGCGCTTATCGGGTGCAGGGCACGGTGCTAAGCGCTGAGTGTTGCTCCAAGAAAGTTCGCACTCGAGCCACCCCGGGCAGTCGAGGAATCCTTGGCCGGGTGTTTGTTCGACAAAGGCCCGGGGGATGCTTTTCATCCGCGAAAGGAGTCATGTCTTAAGGGGACGATTAAACCACTTTGTCAAGCAGTATGCTCCACAAAGGAAAAACCAAGTGATTTTCCACCAATAACTGATTAACAGATTAAAAAGCTCTGGGCTGCTGCAAACATTGGACTCGAAAAGACACCTGGCGTCGTTAAATCCCATGGGATGGGTGCAAGTTTGCCCATATGAAGTGACTCTAGGAAATTCCCACAAAAGATCTGTCCTAGAAGTCAAACCACACCGATTATCGTGGCAACCCTACTTAGGATCGCTATGCAGACTCGGCACACATTAATGTCTCTGCAACCTCAATCAGCCTTATTAAAAATACAAAGAAAATAAAACGCAGGCGACAAAAAAAAAAAGTTTAAGAGTTGACAGGTGTGGTACACACAGCAGAATCACACTTTCCAAACAAACTATAGTGCAGCTCACTCTTGTCACAGGAGGCTGTTGTGGAAAGCTACGGAAATGCTATAGACATTCAGGGCAGTGAATCCCAAAGAGTTGTGCATCACACTTTGCAGGGACGGGGGGGATGGGGGAAGAGATTCAGAATTCAGGGGTCAAACCTGTAGGATTATCGGGTAACTGTAGTCATTCGGCTGGTTTATCTCTATGCAAGACAGACAGAGGAGTGTTTTGGGAAGGGGGTACATGGTGGTGTGGTAAGTTTAGACATACTTAGAATTACCTAAGCGCTTAGTACCGTGCTCTGCACACAGTAAGCACTCAATAAATACCACTGGTTGATTGAGTTGAACACCAGGAATTAGCTCTTAAAAATAATACAGGCAACGTTTCCTTGCAAATCCACCAGTTACCCATTTTATCCTTAAAAGTCAGAGAAGGTGCTGCTTCTACTTCATTCATGAACAAGGATGGCCTAAAGAAAAGTGGAGCAATAGGCTAGTCACAAGACACCATTAACCATGACCAACGGAGACAGTCCCTGTCAAGTGAAAGCAAAGACCCATTTTCATGAATTATCCATTTCCAAGTTTGTTCAAAGATGGAGACACTTTCCTTCCTGCCTCCTCATGGAGATTGGGAGTGCACGTGAGAAATGACAGCAGAGCAAAGGGCTTCAGTGAGGTCTAGCTAAAGAGGAGACAACAACGTCCCCCGCCCAACTCACTGTGGAACATTCATAAGTACTCAGTTAAAATACTTCAATTCAGTATTTGACTCAAAGTTTCCTCCTCTCTGTGCAACTACCGCAGTATCAAACAAGCCACACCAGAACACTATCAGAAGGGAGCTAAAGGGTCTCACAAGCACGCACACACACACACACACACACACACACACCACACAACACACATGCATGCACACACTCACCCCCATCCAGACCAAGCAACTCTGGTACACTGATATGATCCTCAACAAAATACATGGTCAGCTAAATGAGCTCTCTCCACGGGTTGATTTACCCCCATTCTTTGGGGCTTTGAGCAAATGAATAATAATAATAATAATGATGGCATTTATTAAGCACTTACTATGTGCAAATCACTGTTCTAAGCGCTGGGGAGGTTACAAGGTGATCAGGTTGTCCCACAGGGGGGCTCACAGTCTTAATCCCCATTTTACAGATGAGGGAACTGAGGCACGGAGAAGTGAAGTGACTTGCCCAACGGCTGACAATTGGTGGAGCCGGAATTTGAACCCATGACCTCTGACTCCAAAGCCTGGTCTCTTTGCACATGACTATTCACAAAGGGCTGAAAAGCTGACTTATGTAGGCTCTCTACACTTTTACCTACACTAAACCAACAACAACGAAAAATCCCATGGATGTTGACTAATAGTAAAGAGAGTCAGAGTGAAATTCACTAGACCAGTAGATCTTTGCTTAGGTCAACATCGACTCTCCTCAGGAGAAAGAACAGCCGGGATATTAGGAGGCTTCAAACCGTTCTTCGCTGTCCGTCAAGAACAAGTCAAGAGTGTGTCTGTGCAATTTGTCTTGAGATTTTTTCCCCCCGCTTTAAGTCGAGCGATGAGTCTCACTCAAGGAGCAGGTGGTGCCTGATGAAACTTTATCCTCTCAGCCGACCCTGCCTCCATCAGTTGGGGCCTTCTTCACCCTAGACCCCACAGCCATGCTGTTTCACATGTGGTGATTGACAACACAATCTGCAGCGGGGCTATTTTTGATCATGTCATGCGACAAGGGTTTCCAGCAGAGTAAAATGACTTTATATGGCCAAAGTAAACTTCTATCTGCTGCAGAAGCCAGCAAGCATGGATCTCACTGATACTGAAACATTGACTTCTTTGTCCTCTTACACGGCTGAGAGATAAAGGTTTTCTACAACACAGTGCTAATTTGGACAGTCTTCCTTACTGAGAGGCAGACTCAGTCACTCTCACCCCAGGCCCTTTCCCCACTTGAGAATTCTTATTTCAGGAAACAGCTCCGTTCCCTTTCTTTGGTCCCTTTCTTTTCTACGCTCTGCTTTCTTTGGTCACCCCAAGCTGCAAATACTCTGGGCTGGGCTTTAATTCCCTCTTTGCCACTTGCTTGCCGTGTCACCTGGGGCAAGTCTCTTAACTTTTCCGTGTCAGTTGCCTCATCTGCAAAATGGGGACTACATACCTGTTCTCCTTCTCCTCTCAGCTCCATGTGGGACAGAGACTGTGTCTGATCTGTTTATATCGACCCCAGTGCTTATTGCAGTGCTTGGCACATAGTAGGTGCTCCGCAAATAACCACAATACTAAGCTTACTTAACTGCATCTTGCTCACATCTCTCCTGCCTCCGATCCGTTGCTCATACTCTTCCTCTGGAACTCCTTCCCCGTCACTGCACAAAATCCACAAGACCTCAGCCCGCCTAAAAGCCCACCTCCTCCATGAAGGCATCTGATGAATTCACAACATCCCGGTCAGGCCAACCCCACAACCACTTTACAGCTCATGAATTTTAATTCATCTCCTCAAGACTTATGTACACAGGCCAATTTTTACTTGTGTATTCAATTATGTATTCAGTTATTTCATCCCAATATAGCTGTACTACTTCCTGTTATATCCTGGGTCTTTCTCCTGCGCCCATTGTTTGTAAATCCTTTTCTGTCTGCCTTCCTACATTAGCTTGTGGGCTCCTTCAGGGCTTCTCCCTTAGTTCATTGGTTTGCACTCGGGAAGAGGCTCAGTAAGTATTACCGGCTGGCTGACTGTAGCAGCAAGTTGGCGACTGGGGATGTGGGTGAATGAAGTTAGCCCTTTGGGATGGGGGGAGAGGGTGTGACTGCCACCCACATCCTAAATCTAGAAGAAGCGGAGGAAGCAGAGCAAGATTGGATTGGCCAATGAAACCAAATTGGTTCCTATGTGAAGGGGATGGTTTTGTAGCCCCAGTCTGTGTCCAGTGACCTACTAGCCAATCCAAGGGCCTTTCCCTTCCATCCCAGTCTAGCCTGGGTGTCAACAAAAAGGAAAAACACCCACTTTTTCGCCTCCCCTCTTTCTCTTTCTGCTTCTTGTCTGGTGTCCCAGCCCCAAACACTGCTCTCCATCCCTGCCTCCCCACAACGTTTCTAGTACCTCTCCCTCACCTTCCTCACACTCAAATCCTGGGAAGGAAAAAACCTCCTGCAGACTCTAATAGACAGAGTTGTGAAATGTGGAAGGTAAGCTCCTGACAGACCACACCTGGGGGCCTCCACACTACTGATTCTTCTGACACTGGGTTCCACCCAGGCAGGCTGGGCATTGTCGGAAGAAAATACTCTAATTCCCTAACCAGAAGACGGAGTGAAAACACCCATTTTGGACGAAGAACATAAAAAAAGTTATCTGACACCTGACTCTGTGAGATAGTAGAATAATATCTATTAAGCGCTTACTTTGTGCAGAGCACTGTACTAAGCGCTGGGAAAAAGTATACAGGTAGGTGTCCGGCACCCCACTAATTTCTGTCAGAGAGATAGGCCAATGAGAAGCAGTGTGGCCTAGGGAGAAGTGCACAGGACTGGAAGCCAGGAGTCTTGGGTTACATTGCTGACTATGCCTTTTTTTAAAAATGGTATTTGTTAAGCACTTACCATGTGTCAAGCACTGTTCTAAGCAGTGGGGTAGATACAAGTTTATCAGGCTGGACAAAGTCCCTGTTCCACATAGGGCTCACGGTCTAAGTTGGACTGCTGGGCGATCTTGGGCAAGACACTTCTCTGTGCCTCAGTTTCCTCATCAGTAAATCGAGAATCAAATATCTATTTTTCCCTGTCCCTTAGACTGTGAGTCCTGTTTGGGACAGGGAGCATATTGGATTTGATTATCTTGTGTCTACCCCAGTACTCAGCACAGGGCTTGGTATATATTTTTATTATTAAGATCTTCAGGGAAAGAACCCTGTGAGTGCTGATATTAAATAAAACAGAAGGATTTATTCGGTGTACTTTATACCACTGTTAAATAAGGAATTTCAAACAGCTCTTGTTTCAGTGATTGAAAGAGATAATTGAGGGGGCCGACTAGGTTTATACTACTGTTCGATATAGTCTCACTTTGATTTACATAATAATAATAAGTATGGTACTTGTTAAGAACGTACTATGTGCCAAGAACTGTTCTAAGCATTAGGGCAGATACAAGTTAAGCAGGTGGGACGGTCACTGATCCACATGGGGCTCACATTTTACAGATGAGGTAACTGAGGCCCAGGGAAGTGAAATGACTTGCCCAAGGTCACACTGCAGACGCATGGAGGAGCCGAGATTAGAACCCAGTCCCGTGCTCTTCCCACTAGGCAACTGACAGTAAATATCCCTCAGCTTCAAAGCAGCTGAAAGTCTCGGTACGTTTTATTCAAGAACTAGCTAAGCACAGGACCCAGGGCCAATCCTGAGGCCCTCACTTTCTCCCCCCATCCCCACCAAATTGGACCCTTGCTCTCATTTCGAAGGCATGAGAGGCCGTTGCTGTCCCCTTCAGAGGGAGCTGGGCACACCCAGTTCTCTCTGGAACCTGACGATATCCGTCATTCACTCTCCCAAAGACAATGAACAACTCAGTCATCTGCAACTAGTAAGAGGTCGCCAAAATGAAGAGCACCAAAACAAGAAGCCACAGCCCCCAAAATCCTCAATTTCGGGTGTCTGCATCCAGTCCAGGGCAGAAGGTAGAGAGTACTTGGGGCGATCACTGCCGGGACAACTCACTTGAGTTTTGTAACTGTTTCAAAACAAGCAGTGGCCCAATGTGATTAGTTATGACAGATCTCAGAAGCGCTTGCCCCAACTCCTGCCTTAACTCTTAACTAACAAGGTGGATTACTTAACTCTTAGAACTTGCACAAGGAGTGGGACTTATCGGTTCATTCTTGGTTGCCCACGAGTTTGGGTCCCTTACCATCATTTCCCAGTCTCTTGGAAGAAAGATGGCCCTACCGTGTTGGGGAGAGTTGTTTGTGAAAAATTCAGCTGTAGTGGCGATGTCTGGCATGTTGAATACAAGATTACACCCAGAGGCTTAAGGAGTACATCTGATTCAAACACTTCTAGTCAGTCGCAGGAGTTTCCTCCAGGTCCCGAGTCAGGGACAGGGAAACAGGTCTGTTAGTCGGCAGCGTGGAGAGAACAAAATGATTCTTAACGACTAAAGGACTAGGGTGGTTATTAATAAGCTTGCCCTATGGCATCCCAATGGCAGGAATGTTGACCAGGAACGGAATTCCTATTCTGAAGGAAATCCACCCAGCAGCTGCTAAGTTTAGAGTTGGGTCATATCACTCCCTTATCACGGGTGAAAGGGGAGGCAGCAGGTTAAACAACCCCCCCCCACCCCCGGTCCCTGCCAGCCCCCCCGCAAGTTTCCATTAATCTGGGGCTCTGGATCTTGTGAAAGAGGGAGCAGCTGTTGATTTAAATGTCCCTTCTTGAATGAACAAATCTAAACGGACGCACATGGTTAATAGAAAGAACCCCATCCCCCTGGAAAACCAACCCCGACATGCAAGCATGAATCTGTTTTCTTACAGAAAGAAGTCACACCATTTAGCACTCACTACAAAAATGTGGTTAAGAGGAAGACACAGGCCACAGCTTAAAAGCAAGAAAAAAAGGCCCTTTTGCTCCCCATGGCAAGGTCAACACTGTCCAACACCACCAAAAACCAAAAAAGGAATCCTCACCCCGCCACCCCACAAAGAAACAAAAACCAAAAACCAAAAGAAAAAACAACAACAAAAAAACTTTTCACTACAGCTCTTCAATTAAGTCAAAAGCACACAGTTTAGCTATCAACACCACTTCATTACCGTAATAAAATAAAAAGCACACGGAGGTCTATGGACTATTATGAAAAACGGCAACAATAACACCACGACCAACATACATGCATCGTTAATCACCATCTTAGCTCGTGTGTTTGAGTCTACTGGTTACAGAGTTTAATTCCAAACAGAACTATTCCACCTCTTATCATCATAGCCTTCTGATCAGTTATCTTAACTGTATACGATCCCTGTCAGATTAGAAAGAGATAAATAAAATTGAGTCAAGCTGAGCAGTAAAAATAACTGGGGAAGGGGAGGGAGGAAGGGTCACAGTGGTGCTGGGCACAAGTCATACCTTACTCTTTTAATCATAAAGCTCAAAAAATGGGTCTGGATTGGAGAGCTGGGTGGTCACAAGACTTGACTCACATCTAAAAATATTTATACATTGCCGTAAAAAACGTAACAGGTGGTTTTTGGAAGTCGGGAAAGTTCGACAGCCCAGTGATTTGGCCTGATTTAAAAAAAAAAAAGGTAGGTTAAAGCAGGTTATATACATTTGGAGGACCTGTGGAATTGACTTACCCAAAAGGCCTCTGTATTAGAGCTGGATGAAGCTGCTGAACACCAAAGGCAAAACCTACCAACAAAACACATCATATTCTCTATATGAGCATTCCACCAGCGACTTAACAATCGCTACAAACTGTATCAAAAACATCACAACTCTTCATTCGGAGGTCTCAGCAAACACTGTCTTTCAACCAGGTAATTTGGAGAGCAGAGAAAAGTATTTTGGAAAAGGGAAAACCCCAGAAGCCGAGAACACTTATCTAGAAGGAAAAAATAAAACCCTGAATGAATAGCTTTTAGCCTTCGGGATTTACTCTAAGGGTAAGGCACTGGGAACAGAAAGCAAGAGTTTGGAGTTTCCTAGTTTTTAACGAACACTTGTAAACTCTGACTGTAAGAAAGGCAAACAGGTCCTAAGCAGGGGGGTGGGGGGAAGGATCTAATTCATAGTCCTGGGATACTTCAAACTGACAACTACAGAACTCCACGTTGTCATTTTCCCCCACTGCTCTCTCTGTAATCAGAAAGTCAAACTGTGTTTCAGGATTTGTGATCATCGATTTGGAAGTTTTGGTTGTTCGACACTCCAGAGGCGGGTTCACTTTCCAGTTAATGTAAAACACAAAAAGCCCATGGAGCAAATGTCATTCTCTTCGCTCTTTCTTTCGGGATATACACCCATAATTTATCTGACAAGATATATATTTTCCACTTTGCAACGAGATAAATGGATCAAGCCAAATTATTTATGGACCAGTTATTTCCACTCAAGGGATACTTGCTTAGCGATGGTCTGTCCTTGGCAAAGAAGGGAAAGAAGAGGACATTGTGGATGCACGTGGAAAGAGAGCTTTTTTGAGATTTTAAAAAAAGGTATGTGTTTTCAGCCTGAGCTCTTTAAAAGGAGGCAAATGATTTCTCCAAAGGGGTGTGGGTGTATTGGGGGATTGGAGAGGCAAAGAACGCTGGACTCTTCAAATAAATCGTATTTCGTCACCTTAAAAGGTTTTAGATATCGAGGGGGTGAGGAGAGTGTGTCTGGGTATACAGATGCACAGACCCAATCTCATGTCTTCTATTTATATACCCCCAGAGATCTTTGGTTTAAAGGAATGTCTCAACAGCATAACCAGATACAGTGACACATGACAAAAACCATGGACAGATTTGGGGGAACAGCTTGGCCGTGGACCGGCATTTCGCCCTCCTCGGCCGCTTTCCTCACCTGGCTGCATGATCCTTGGTTTGGCTCCAAGGTAGGCCAGGTTCACGTTAGCTTTCCTGCCATCGATGATGGGGTTGGGGTCCTTGCAGGCCCTCTCAGCAGCAGCCCGGTCTGCCATGGTGACCTTGACGACACATACAACGACACAGGTTATGTCATTGGAGGGAAGAAAAAAAAAACAGAAACAAAAACCCAGATCAATAAGAAGGAGAAACCAGTCCTTTCCTCGTCATACATCACCCCATGCCCCACATGGGCCAGGAGAAGGGTCTCACCTCAGGAAACTGACTTTTCTAGCCAACAGGGAGATGTCCCCTGAGGGTGACAAGAGCCACTGGCTTGAAAAGCATTTAAAAGCTGAGAAGCAGCGTGGCTCAGTGGAAAGAGCCCGGGCTTTGGAGTCGGAGGTCACGGGTTCAAATCCCAGCTCTGCCAATTGTCAGCTGTGTGACTTTGGACAAGTCACTTCACTTCTCTGGGCCTCGGTTACCTCATCTGAAAAATGGGGATTAACACTGTGAGCCCCCTGTGGGACAACCGGCTCACCTTGTAACCTCCCTGGTGCTTAGAACAGTGCCTTGCACATAGTAAGTGCTTAATAAATGCCATCATTGTTATTTACAGCGCAAGCTCCTTGAGGGTATGGAAGGTGCCACTCCGCTTTGGGCAAAGTGCTTAATCAATACCACATCGTATGTGCCAAACACTGTGTTAAGTGCTGGGACAGAAGTAGCAAGATAACGAAATCGCAGGGTTCACGGCCTAAGAGGACGGGAGAATGGGTGTTCTCTTCCCCGCTTCACGGATTAAGAAACTAAGGTTTAATTTGAGGCTTTAACAAAATCGCGGGGTTCACGGCCTAAGAGGACGGGAGAATGGGTGTTCTCTTCCCCGCTTCACGGATTAAGAAACTAAGGTTTAATCTGAGGCTGAATTGAACTTGAGCAATTTAAGGGACTTGGCCAAGGTCACACAGCAGGCCAGTGGGCGAGCTGGGACTACAACCTATTCATTCAGTTGTACGTATTGAGCGCTTACTGTGTGCGGAGCACTGTACTAAGCGCTTGGGAAGTACAAATCGGCAACAGAAGGAGACGGTCCCTACCCAACAATGGGCTCACAGTCTAGAAACTCCAGACTCGCGGTTTGGCCCTTAGCACTAGACCACCCTGCCTCTCATCCTTAAGGAAGTTTTTTTATACCCTCCAAGAGCTTAAGACAGTTCGTGGTACCCAGTGAGTGTGCAATAAATGCTTTTCCTGGTACCTCGGGAGGCGTTTGGAACAAAAAGCCACTGGGCCCTGCCTCTCTGGAGTTGGCTTGTCCTTGACCCTCTCGGGCGACGGGAAACCCGGTATATTTTTAATTGTCGGCTCACTTTGCTGCTAGTATCGTAGGAAAAGTAAGTTTGAAGGGTCTTCATTCTCACCCTCCCTCCATCCCCCAGGAAAAAAAACCTCTCTCCCCCATTCCCAGGTGCGCAGAGCTCCCCTCCTCTTCCTAGCCACAAACCCCACAGATTTACCCCCGGGGGAGCTGACAGATTCATTCAATCGTATTTACTGAGCGCTTTCCGTGTGCAGAGCACTGTACTAAGCGCTCGGAAAGTACAATTCAGCCACAAATATCCCCGCCCCGCTCCTCCCTTCCTCTCCCCAGGTCCAGGTTTCCATCCAGCCCCCTCCCCATCAACCATCATCAATCGTATTTATTGAGCGCCTACTGTGTGCGGAGCACTGTACTAAGCGCTTGGGAAGTACAAGTTGGCAACAATCAATCAAGCAATCGTATTTATTGAGCGCTTACTGTGTGCAGAGCACTGTACTAAGCGCTCGGAAAGTACAATTCAGCCACAAATGCCCGTGTCCCGCTCTTTCTTTCCTCCCTCGGCCTCTTCCCAGGTCCAGGCTTCTATCCAGCCCCCTCCCCATCAATCAATCAATCGATCAATCGTATTTATTGAGCGCTTACTGTGTGCAGAGCACTGTACTAAGCGCTCAGAAAGTACCATTCAGTCACAAACACCCGTGTCCCGCTCTTTCTTTCCTCCCCCCAGCCTCTTCCCAGGCCCAGGCTTCCATCCAGCCCCCTCCCCATCAATCGATCGTACTTATTGAGCGCTTACTAGGTACAGAGCACTGCACTAAGCGCTCGGAAAGTACAATTCAGCCGCAAATACCCGTGTCCCGCTCCTTCCTTCCTCCCCCCGCCTCTTCCCAGGTTCAGCCCCCCCCCCCCCCCGCCCCATCATCATCATCAATCGTATTTATTGAGCGCTTACTGTGTGCAGAGCACTGGACTAAGCGCTTGGGAAGTCCAAGTTGGCAACATCTAGAGACGGCCCCTACCCAACAGCGGGCTCACAGTCTAGAAGGGGGAGGCAGGGAACAAAACCAAACATACTAACAAAATAAAATAAATAGAATAGATATGCACAAGTAAACCCTCCCCACCAATCAATCATTCATTACTGAGCGATTAGTGTGTGCAGTCAATCATTCATTCATCATCATCCATCGTATTTATTGAGCGCTTACTGTGTGCAGAGGACTGTACTAAGCGCTTGGGAAGTACAAATCGGCATCATATGGAGACAGTCCCTACCCAACAGCGGGCTCACAGTCTAAAAGGGGGAGACGGAGAACAAAACCATACTAACAAAATAAAATAAATAGAATGGATATGCACAAGTAAAATAAATAAATAAATAAATAGAGCAATAAATATGTACAACAAATAGAGTAATACATATGTACCACTGAGCGATTAGTGTGTGCAATCATTCATTCCTATTTATTGAGCGCTTAGTGTGCGCAGAGGACTGTACTAAGCGCTTGGGAAGTCCAAGTTGGCAACATCTAGAGACCGTCCCTACCCAACAGCGGGCTCACAGTCTAGAAGGGGGAGGCAGGGAACAATACTAACAAAATAAAATAAATAGAATGGATATGTACAAGTAAAATAAATAAATAGGGTAATAAATATGTGCAACAAATAAATAGAGTAATAAATATGTACCACTGAGCGATTAGTGTGTGCAATCATTCATTCCTATTTATTGAGCGCTTAGTCATCAATCGTATTTATTGAGCGCTTACTATGTGCACTGTACTAAGCGCTTGGGAAGTCCAAATTGGCAACATCTAGAGACAGTCCCTACCCACCAGCGGGCTCACAGTCTAAAAGGGGGAGACGGGGAACAAAACCAAACATACTAACAAAATAAAACAAATAGAATGGATATGTACAAGTAAAATAAATAAATAGGGTAATAAATATGTGCAACAAATAGAGTAATAAATATGTACCACTGAGCGATTAATGTGTGCAATCATTCATTCCTGTTTATTGAGCGCTTAGTCATCAATCGTATTTATTGAGCGCTTACTATGTGCACTGTACTAAGCGCTTGGGAAGTCCAAATTGGCAACATCTAGAGACAGTCCCTACCCACCAGCGGGCTCACAGTCTAAAAGGGGGAGACGGGGAACAAAACCAAACATACTAACAAAATTAATAGAATGGATATGTACAAGTAAAATAAATAAACAGGGTAATAAATATGTGCAACAAATAAATAGAGTAATAAATAGGTACCACTGGGCGATTAGTGTGTGCAATCATTCATTCCTGTTTATTGAGCGCTTAGTCATCAATCGTATTTATTGAGCGCTTACTAGGTGCACTGTCCTAAGCGCTTGGGAAGTCCAAATTGGCAACATCTAGAGACAGTCCCTACCCAGCAGCGGGCTCACAGTCTAAAAGGGGGAGGCGGGGAACAAAACCGAACATACTAACAAAATAAAATAAATAGAATGGATATGTAAAGTAAAATAAATAAATAGGGTAATAAATATGTGCAACAAATAGAGTAATAAATATGTACCACTGAGCGATTAGTGTGTGCAATCATTCATTCCTATTTATTGAGCGCTTAGTGTGCGCAGAGGACTGTACTAAGCGCTTGGGAAGTCCAAGTTGGCAACATCTAGAGACCGTCCCTACCCAACAGCGGGCTCACAGTCTAAAAGGGGGAGGCAGGGAACAATACTAACAAAATAAAATAAATAGAATGGATATGTACAAGTAAAATAAATAAACAGGGTAATAAATATGTGCAACAAATAAATAGAGTAATAAATATGTACCACTGGGCGATTAGTGTGTGCAATCATTC
This sequence comes from Tachyglossus aculeatus, assembly GCF_015852505.1. Lineage (NCBI taxonomy): Eukaryota > Metazoa > Chordata > Mammalia > Monotremata > Tachyglossidae > Tachyglossus > Tachyglossus aculeatus. The sequence goes on along the minus strand of NC_052100.1, from coordinate 26,992,797 downwards.
ATTCCTGTTTATTGAGCGCTTAGTCATCAATCGTATTTATTGAGCGCTTACTATGTGCACTGTCCTAAGCGCTTGGGAAGTCCAAATCGGCAACATCTAGAGACAGTCCCTACCCACCAGCGGGCTCACAGTCTAAAAGGGGGAGGCAGGGAACAATACTAACAAAATAAAATAAATAGAATGGATATGTACAAGTAAAATAGAGTAATAAATATGTACAACAAATAAATAGAGTAATAAATATGTACCACTGGGCGATTAGTGTGTGCAATCATTCATTCCTGTTTATTGAGCGCTTAGTCATCAATCGTATTTATTGAGCGCTTACTATGTGCACTGTACTAAGCGCTTGGGAAGTCCAAATCGGCAACATCTAGAGACAGTCCCTACCCAGCAGCGGGCTCACAGTCTAAAAGGGGGAGGCAGGGAACAATACTAACAAAATAAAATAAATAGAATGGATATGTACAAGTAAAATAGAGTAATAAATATGTACAACAAATAAATAGAGTAATACATATGTACCACTGAGCGATTAGTGTGTGCAATCATTCATTCCTATTTATTGAGCGGTTAGTCATCAATCGTGTTTATTGAGCGCTTACTGTGTGCAGAGCACTGTACTAAGCGCTTGGGAAGTCCAAGTTGGCAACATCTAGAGACCGTCCCTACCCAACAGCGGGCTCACAGTCTAAAAGGGGGAGGCAGGGAACAATACTAACAAAATAAAATAAATAGAATGGCTATGTACAAGTAAAATAAATAAATAGGGTAATAAATATGTGCAACAAATAAATAGAGTAATAAATATGTACCACTGAGCGATTAGTGTGTGCAATCATTCATTCCTATTTATTGAGCGCTTAGTCATCAATCGTATTTATTGAGCGCTTACTATGTGCAGAGCACTGTACTAAGCGCTTGGGAAGTACAAACTGGCAACATCTAGAGACAGTCCCTACCTACCAGCGGGCTCACAGCCTAAAAGGGGGAGACGGGGAACAAAACCAAACATACTAACAAAATTAATAGAATGGATATGTACAAGTAAAATAAATAAATAGGGTAATAAATATGTGCAACAAATAAATAGAGTAATAAATATGTACCACTGGGCGATTAGTGTGTGCAATCATTCATTCCTGTTTATTGAGCGCTTAGTCATCAATCGTATTTATTGAGCGCTTACTATGTGCACTGTCCTAAGCGCTTGGGAAGTCCAAATTGGCAACATCTAGAGACAGTCCCTACCCACCAGCGGGCTCACAGTCTAAAAGGGGGAGACGGGGAACAAAACCAAACATACTAACAAAATAAAATAAATAGAATGGATATGTACAAGTAAAATAAATAGGGTAATAAATATGTGCAACAAATAAATAGAGTAATAAATATGTACCACTGAGCGATTAGTGTGTGCAATCATTCATTCCTACTTATTGAGCGCTTAGTCATCAATCGTATTTATTGAGCGCTTACTATGTGCACTGTCCTAAGCGCTTGGGAAGTCCAAATTGGCAACATCTAGAGACAGTCCCTACCCACCAGCGGGCTCACAGTCTAAAAGGGGGAGGCAGGGAACAATACTAACAAAATAAAATAAATAGAATGGATGTGTACAAGTAAAATAGAGTAATAAATATGTACAACAAATAGAGTAATACATATGTACCACTGAGCGATTAGTGTGTGCAATCATTCATTCCTATTTATTGAGCGCTTAGTCATCAATCGTGTTTATTGAGCGCTTACTGTGTGCAGAGCACTGTACTAAGCGCTTGGGAAGTCCAAGTTGGCAACATCTAGAGACCGTCCCTACCCAACAGCGGGCTCACAGTCTAAAAGGGGGAGGCAGGGAACAATACTAACAAAATAAAATAAATAGAATGGATATGTACAAGTAAAATAAATAGAGTAATAAATATGTACAACAAATAGAGTAATACATTTGTACCACTGAGCGATTAGTGTGTGCAATCATTCATTCCTATTTATTGAGCGCTTAGTCATCAATCGTGTTTATTGAGCGCTTACTGTGTGCAGAGCACTGTACTAAGCGCTTGGGAAGTCCAAATTGGCAACATCTAGAGACAGTCCCTACCCAACCGTGGGCTACTGGTGCGCGCAGAGCACTGCACTAAGCGCTCGGAAAGTCCAACCGGGCCACAACCGTCCTCCCTTCCACGTAGCCCCCTCCGCACCAGTCAAGCCATCAGTCCTCGCGCGCTCACTGGGTGCAGGGCACTGTACTAAACGCTCCGGAAAGAACCATATCCTAGAAGAGGAGTCGGTGGACGGTAAAAGGGGCGGTGGGCACCGCGTCTGCGCCCTTTTCCTTCCCATTCCCATCCCCATCCCCATCCCCATCCCCATCCCCATCCCCGGGGAGGACTCACAAATCCGTAGCCCCTGGATTTTCCGGTCTGGCGGTCGGTGATGACGACGGCCTCCTCGATCTCCCCGAAGACCTCGAAGTACTTGCGCAGGCTGGCGTCGGTGGTGTGGTAGGGGAGCCCCCCGACGAAGATCTTCGTATAGGTCGTGTCCTTCTGGGTGGTGTGCATCTTGGAGCTCCGGCTGCTCCCGCTGCTCCTCCCGCTGCTGCTCCCGCTGCCGGTGTCACAGGTCGGCCTGCCTGCCTGCCTGCCTGCCTGTCCCGGCCGGTGCCAAGGGGCGGGAGGAGGAGCCGGGCAGGGGGATGATGCCACGCTCGCCGTCCCCGCTGCGGCCCGTTGGCACGGCGCCCGCCCGCCCGGACGCCCCGGGGGCGGCGCTGCCCCCTGCCGGCTGCGCTGGGAACCGCCCGCCCGCCCGCGCGCGCGCTACGAGTCCCCCGGCTGGGGCTGCGGTTGGGGCTGGGGCTCCGGCCCGGGCCGGCTTAAAGCGCGCCCGCGAGCCCACCCGCCACGACACGCCCCGACACGCGCGGGGGGCGCTCCCATTGGTCCGCGCCCGCCGGAGCCACGCCCCCTCAGACCCGCCCACCCGCTAAACCCCGCCCCTCCACTCAAGGGGGCGCTCCCATTGGTCCGCGCCCGCTGAAGCCACGCCCCCTCCGACCCGCCCACCCGCTAAACCACGCCCCGCCACTCGCAGGGGGCGCTCCCATTGGTCCGCGCCCGCCGGAGCCACGCCCCTCCGACCCGCCCACCCGCTAAACCACGCCTCGCCACTCGCGGGGGGCGCTCCCATTGGTCCGCGCCCGCTGAAGTAACGCCCCTCCCTGCACTGGGGACGCTCCCATTGGTCCGCGCCCGCTGGAGCCACGCCCCCTCCGACCCGCCTACTACTCGCTAAGCCACGCCCCTCCCCACGCGGGGGGCGCTCCCATTGGTCCTCGCCCGCAGGAGCCACGCCCCCTCCGACCCCCCGCTAAGCCCCGCCCCGCCCCACACGGGGGGGCGCTCCCATTGGTCCGCGCCCTCTTGAGCCACGCCCCCTCCGATCCCCCACCCGCTAAGCCACGCCCCTACTGAGGGCTCACCTCCTCCAGGAGGCCTTCCCAGACTGAGCCCCCGCCCTACCTCCTTCCCCTCCCCACAGCACCTGTATATATGTTTGTACAGATTTATTACTCTATTTATTTATTTATTTTACTTGTACATATCTATTCTATTTATTTTATTTTGTTAGTATGTTTGGTTTCGTTGCCCGTCTCCCCCTTCTAGACTGTGAGCCCGCTGTTGGGTAGGGACTGTCTCTATATGTTGCCAACTTGTACTTCCCAAGCGCTTAGTACAGTGCTCTGCACACAGTAAGCGCTCAATAAATACGATTGATTGATTGATGATTGATTGATTGAGGGCTCCTCCCATTGGTCCGCGCCCGCTGGGGCCACGCCCCCACTTTACAGATGAGGGAACTGAGGCTCACAGAAGTGAAGTGACTTTCCCAAGGTCACGTGCAGACATGTGGCAGATTCGGGATTAGAACCCATGACCTCTGACTCCCAAGCCCAGGCTCTTTCCACTGAGCCTTAGATCAGTGCTTTGCACATAGTAAGCAATTAATAAATGCATTATTAAATGAGATGCAGCGTGGCTCAGTGGAAAGAGTACGGGCGGTGGAGTCAGAGGTCGTGGGTTCAAATCCCAGCTCTGCCAATTGTCAGCTGTGTGACTTTGGGGAAGTCACTTCACTTCTCTGGGCCTCAGTTACCCCATCTGTAAAATGGGGATTAAGACTGTGAGCGCCCTGTGGGACAACTTGATCAACTTGTAACCTCCCCAACGCTGAGAACAGCAATTTGCACATAGTGAGTGCTTAATACATGCCATTATTATTATCATTAGGGGCTAGAGCCCGGGCTCTAATCCCGGCTCCTCCACTTGTCTGCTGGGTGACCTTGGGCAAGTCACTTCAATTCTCTGGGCCTCAGTTTCCTCATCTGTAAAATGGGGATAAAGACTGTGAAGCCCCACATGGGCCAACCCATTCTCCCCAGCACTTAGATTAATGCTTAGTACATAATAAGTGCTTAACAAACACCATTATTATTATTATTAATAATAATAATATAAATACCACTGCTTTATTGATCCATTAACCTCTAAACTGTAAGCTCGTTGTGGGCAGGGGATGTATCTGTTTATTGTTCTATTGTACTTTCCCAAGCGCTTAGTACAGTGCCTCACACATAGTAAGTGCTCAATAAATACCACTGCTTGATTGATCGATTGACCTCTAGACTGTAAACTCGTTGTGGGAAGGGGATATGTCCGTTTATTGTTATATTGTATTATTATTAATAATAATGATGGTATTTAGTAAGCACTTACTATGTGCAAAGCACTGTTCTAAGCACTGGGGAGGTTTCAAAGCAATCAGGTTGTCCCACAGGGGCTCACAGTCTTCATCCCCATTTTCCAGATGAGGTAACTGAGGCCCAGAGAAATGAAGTGACTTGCCCAAAGTCACACAGCTGACAATTGGCGGAGCTGGGATTTGAACCCACGACCTCTGACTCCAAAGCCCGGGCTCTTTCCACTGAGCCACGCTGCTTCTCTATTATTATTCTCTATTATTATTATTCTGGTATCTAAGTGCTTACTACAATCACTTAGTACAGTGCTCTGCACACAGTAAGTGCTCAATAAATACGATTGATTGATTGATTAGTATGTGCGAGGCACTGTAGTAAGCACTAGGGTGGATGCAAGTACATCGGGTTGGACATAGTCCCTGTCCCACGTGGGGCTCACAGTCTCAATCCCCATTTCACAGATGAGGTAACTGAGGCCCAGAGAAACGACTTGCCCAAGGTCACCCAGCAGACAAGTGGCAGGACCGGGATTAGAAACCATAACCTTCTAATTCCTAGGCCCAGGCTCTGTCCATTACACCGCGATTGTATGGTATAATGCTCTGCGCAAAGTAAGCGCTCAATAAGTACCACTGAAGGGGCTCTGGAAGGAGACCAAGATGGTTCCCCTGGGGCGTGAAGGCCGGGGATTGGCCGGAGAGGCCTCGTTCTCGCCTGTCCCGCCGTCGACCCCCAGCCCACGTCATCCCCCGGGCCTGGAATGCCCCCAATCCCTCTGCCCCTCCGCCAAGCTAGCTCTCTTCCTCCCTTCAAGGCCCTGCTGAGAGCTCACCTCCTCCAGGAGGCCTTCCCAGACTGAGCCCCTTCCTTCCTCTCCCCCTCGTCCCCCTCTCCATCCCCCCATCTTACCTCCTTCCCTTCCCCACAGCACCTGTATATATGTATATATGGTTCTACATATTTATTACTCTATCTATTTATTTATTTATTTATTTTGCTTGTACATTTCTATCCTATTTATTTTATTTTGTTGGTATGTTTGGTTCTGTTCTCTGTCTCCCCCTTTTAGACTGTGAGCCCACTGTTGGGTAGGGACTGTCTCTATGTGTTGCCAATTTGTACTTCCCAAGAGCTTAGTACAGTGCTCTGCACATAGTAAGCGCTCAATAAATACGATTGATTGATTGATTGATTGACACGATAGGGAGAAGGGGAGAGGGAGGGTTGGATTTCTTGGGGAGACACTTCAACTCCAACCCTTGTTTGACCTAGAGAAAGAGTCCAGCGGTCCCAGGAGAAGCAGTGTAGCTCAGTGGAAAGAGCCCGGGCTTGGGAGTCAGAGGTCATCCCGACCCTGCCACTTGTCAGCTGTGTGACTTTGGGCAAGTCACTTCACTTCTCTGGGCCTCAGTTCCCTCATCTGGAAAATGGGGATTAAGATTGTGAGCCCTAGGGGGACAACCTTGATTACCTTGTATCCCCCTCAGCACTTGGAACTTGGCACAAAGTAGGCACTTAACAAATACCAATATTATTATTATTATTATTCCCAGCCCCCAACCACAATTTCCCAGCTCCCTGTTTCACCTCCATCCACAGAGCCGAGTCAGCGAAACGCTTCCCATCCCCAACTTGGGCAATTTCGGAAGCAGGAAGATTTCAGATCAGCATCCCTCCCCCTTCTTAGACCTCCAATCCTACCAATTCGACGAGAAGGATGATTAAAAGCGCTTAGAACAGTGTTTTGCACATAGTAAGCGCTTAAGAAATGCTATCATTATTACAAGATAACCCATATCTATTGGTTTTTGCCACCTATCTTCTTCTCCCCAGCGTTTAGGACAGTACTCCGCACAGAGTAGGCGTTCAGCAAATACTAACCGTAATAATAATTGTGGTATTTGTTAAGTGCTTACTATGAGTCAGGCACTGTACTAAGCACTGGGGTGGATACAAGCAAATTCACTTATTCAGTCGTATTTATTGAGCGCTGTGTGCAGAACACTGCACTAAGCACTTAGCACTGTACAAGCAAATCGGGTCCCTGTCACATGTGGGGCTCACGGTCTCGATCCTCATTTTACAGATGAGGGAACTGAGGCACAGAAAAGTGAAGTGACTTACCTAAGGTCACACAGCTACTTGTCAGTGGCCGAGCATGGATTAGAACCCATGACACCGGATCGATCGATGGATTGGAAACGGATTTCAGATCGGTTTTCAGATTTTGTGGCCCACCCGAGGATCCTTCCCTGTCCCTGGTCTGCGAATTTAGTTATCTGAGCCTATATATTATAAACTACTTATTTATATTAATGTCTTTCTCCTCCTCCAGACTAAGTTCCTTATGAGCAGAGATGTTGTCTGCTAATTCTACTGTATTGTACTCAATCAATCAATCAATCAATCAATCGTATTTATTGAGCGCTTACTATGTGCAGAGCACTGTACTAAGCGCTTGGGAAGTACAAATTGGCATCACATAGAGACAGTCCCTACCCAACAGTGGGCTCACAGTCTAAAAGGGGGAGACAGAGAACAGAACCAAACATACCAACAAAATAAAATAAGTAGGATAGAAATGTACAAGTAAAATAAATAAATAAATAAATAAATAGAGTAATAAATACGTACAACCATATATACATATATACAGGTGCTGTGGGGAAGGGAAGGAGGTAAGACGGGGGGATGGAGAGGGGGACGAGGGGGAGAGGAAAGAAGGGGCTCAGTCTGGGAAGGCCTCCCACTCTCTGAAGCGATTAGTACAGTGCTCTGCACATAGTAAGCACTCAATAAATATCACTGACTGGGGATACATTGAATTTTTGTCTTTTTTTTTCCCCCGGAGCCCAAATGGTCAGACGTGATGCTTAAGGTCTTCCACACTGCAGCGAAAAGGAGACACCGATTTTAGAGGAGCGATTTTAAGCACCCTGGGAGCTCTTTGACCTTTCTATCTTGGAGGACCCCAAAGACCCCCAGCAGTCTCTGATATACAACCTCAAAGGAGCCGATTTAACATTCCTCCGCCCAGAGGCCCAAAGCTCCTTGACGCCCCTTCTTTTTTTAATTATCAAATGGTCCCTCTTTATAAAATGGCCATTGTTATAAATACGTTGGTTACAGTTTGAACTTACTTTGAAATGTACCCAACATAACGCCTGGACTTCCTTTCAGCAAAGGAATTGATATTTCAGGGGATCGAAGACACGTCTTTGTCGCTTAAAAAAAAAAAAAGAAACATCTGTCTTTCGTAGGAGGCTGTGACACTAAGTCAAATTCAGGGTTGCAGAGGACACATGAGGAATTCTGCCAATCCTCAAGCTTATTTCAATCAACTGTATGTACTGAGAGCTTTCTGTGTGCAGAGCACTGTACTAAGCACTTAGAAGAGTTCACTACAACAGAGTTGGGGGATAACATTACCTGCCACGATTAACTTTTTTTTTATGGCATTTGACAAGTTACTTACAATGTGCCAGGCGTTGTTCTAAGCCCCTGGGTAGATGCAAGGTAATCACGTTGGACAGAGTCCCTGTCCCAAATGAGGCTCACAGTCCTTAATACCAATTTTGCAGATGAAGCAACTGAGGCGCAGAGAACTTGTGATTTGCCCCAGATCACGCAGCAAAGCGGAGGAGCAGGATTAGAACCCAGGCCCTTCTGATTCCCAGGCCTGTTGTTGCAAAGTGTTTGCCTAAGTGCATGGTAGAAATGAAAATTGCAAAAAGGCTTACAGGTATCTTGTATTGTTGGGAGGCAAGGTTTTTTTTTTTTGGGGGGGGGGGGTTGCTTCCTCTCTACCCCACCTCCCCAGTTGCTCTCCTTTAGATTATGATGTCATTGGGGGCCTCATTAGTGATTTAGAGGTGCTAAGCAGTTCGGAAACAAGGTCACAAAACCCTCACCATCATCCCTAAATTTTGTTAAACTGCAAATGAATAAAACATTTTACAGGTCTGGCCCGAAAGGCAGAAAGTGAAACTAGGCGGTCTGATTGCCCAGAGAAAGTGTTACTTCAAGTGGAATCAGTTAAAAATATTTGTTAGGGGAAAAAACAAAACAAAACAAAAATCAACTTTTAGTAATTCTGAGCAGGACTTTCTCTGAGATTTTTACTTCTCCAATATCTCTTTAAAAAACTGTCACACTATGTAATTACTTGAGTGAACCCTCTGGGTGCAAATGCATCTTAGAACATTATTTAATGATGCATAGGCACGCCAGAGATGAGAAAATGGCCCCCTACTCTGCTGATGTTTGCTTGTTTGTGTTCTTTCAGGGCTATCAGTAAACATTTTTCTGCACCTTATTTCTGAATGTATTTTGTATTAAAAAAAATCAGGGTGGTGATTGTCTTTTCTGGTGGAGTTAGAACAAAAAGATTGGAATGTCCTTAGGATGTTAGAAGATACAGCGTACACATGTCAGGGTTGCTGTCCTAGGTGTGATTGCACAAGTGTTTTTGGACATTTTGGAACACAGATGATTTGCTCAGAAGTGGATTCCTCTGAGGCCTCTAAGCTATTTATTTCCTCTTGGGATTTACGAATCCAAACCATTACTCCATGTAACCTTGGGGCCGCCAATATTTTCTGAATCCAGAGGGTCAAGGTTATTAAATAGCGAATCTTCTGGTACAATTTCCCTTAGTGATTTAGGTTTGAAAAACAATACCTAGATAATGTATTTGCTTTCTCAGCTGCTTGTGCAGAAATGTTCGTATAGTTCTGCCTGCATGCGGGGTGATTTATGCTTCACAGAAGTGAAAAAGAATACCAGAAAGCATTAGTTCTACTCTGCCAGTTTGGGCCACCTATGGGGTAGATAAGATTCATATTGAACCTTTGGTCCCTTCCAATATGTCAGTAAGATGATCTGCATATTAAAGCACTTTATAATGAGTATTTCTAGACAAACAATTAAGTGTATGGTACAGTGCCCTGTACACAGTAAGTGTTCAATATGTATCATTAAATGATTGATGGATGAGTGTTCTCTCCCAGACTTAGTACAGGGCTCTGCACACAATAAGTGTTCCATAAATACAAATGATTGACTGCCTACTATGTGACTTTGGGAAAGTCATTTAACCTCTCTATGCCTCAGTTTCCTCATCTGTAAAATGGGGAATAGATTCCCCACTCTCCCTCCCTCTTTAGATTGTGAACCCCCTTAGGGTATTGTGTATCAGTCAATCAATCAATCGTATTTATTGAGCGCTTACTGTGTGCAGAGCACTGTACTAAGCGCTTGGGAAGTGCAAGTTGGAAACATATAGAGACAGTCCCTACCCAACAGTGGGCTCAGTCTAAAAGGGGGAGACAGAGAACAAAACCAAACATACTAACAAAATAAAATAAATAGAATAGATATGTACAAGTATATATATATATACTTGTGTATATGTATATACTTGTGTATATGTATATACTTGTGTATATACATATACACAAGTATATATATATACATTGTGTATATACATATACACTATATATAGACATATACATATATACATATATACATACATAGATATATATATACAAGTGTATATCCCTGAACTCATCTTGTACTCAACATAGTGCTTGGCACCTAGTAAAAGCCTGTAAATACCATCACCTGTCGTCGTTATTTTGGTAGGCAGCGCATTTCCAAAAAACCCACAGACTGTCTATCAGCTACGTTTTCTAAACTAAGGTCATGGATGGTCCTTCCAGGCTGGGTTCGGCCGCCAGTTTTCAGCCAGCTCCGTTGCCCTGGGCTAGGAAGTGGGGGTTATTGGGCATGCTCCATCCAAATCCTAGAGATGGGACAGGAGTCTGGAGAGAAACCTCCTCCCCTTTGGAGGACAGGGCATCAGGGTGAGGTACGATAGGGGGGAACTCTTCCTGCTCTCCTCACCCCCCTGGAATTGAGTAGAAAGCAGAGAGTTGGCCATGGCCTCCATTCCCAGACTGGGTGGTCCCTTGAAAATGGTGGCCTAGTTTGACTCAAGTAACCAGGCAGATTGGCACTGACCCAGAGGTTTGAGGCGTAAAAAGAACAGAACGCAGACAAGCAAGACTTTGAACCCAGTATGAAGATTTACGTGGCATGGATGGTGTCCTGTTTCAGGTTGCTATAGTTCCAGGCCTTCAGCTGCCGTAAGACTGGTTTAGGTTTAGATTTAGGGTTTAAGCGGAGGCTGCTGTGTCCAGAGACTCACTCAAATATTTATTTTTTAAAAAACAGAGCCACATCCCAGAATACTTATGATTTGTCGAGAATGGATTAGGCACAGTACTCGAGACTTAGCTGGGAAAAAAAGATTGAAGCAGTTGTGACATCAGCGGAGTCCTTTTTTTTGTGGCATTCCAGCTTGCCCCTCTCTTGAGTATCTGGCAGGGACACGACTGAAAATCGTCATTCTGGCTGAAAATCGCGGTCTCCACTGGGGACCCAATCTGTGTTTTTCACAGCCCGTGGGGGCTTCCAAGCAAGGCCAGCAGGCTTATGGCCTTTGGAGAAGTCGTGTGGTCAGCTGCCATTTGTGTTACTCTATCTCCGCGGCCGAGAACAAGCCAGCGCTCAATAGGTTATGCTGCTATTTCGGTACAAAGAAGAGTTGGCAGGCACATCTCTGGCTACCGCAGATCGGAAACTTTGCACTCTGGGAGAATTCTATCCCTGATGTATTAGTTGAGACTGAGTCAAGCGCTTCCAAATGGGAGAGGAGAGTTTGGCTGAAATTGCTCGTCTATAAGGAGCTAAAGAAAGTATGAAAGATAAGGTATTAAAATAATCCTATTTATTGAACATCCCTGTGGGACAATGCACTGTACTAAGAGCTTGGGAAAGTCCAGCAGAAGCAGTAGGTATGTGTACCCTGCCCCCAGTGACCTTACACTCTAACAGATCCAGATGTCTGGGTAACGTATCACATGGTCTCCCTTTTAATAACAATTATGGTATTTACTAAGCCCTTACTATGTACCAGACACCGTACTAAGCCCGGGATGGATACAAGGAAAGTGGGTTGAACACAGTCCCTGTCCCACGTAGGGCTCACAGTCTCGAGCCCCATTTTATAGATGAAGTAACTGAGGCACAGAGAAGTGAAGAGACTTGCCCAAGGTCACACAGCAGACAAGTGGTGGAGCTGGGATTAGAACTAATGACCTTTTGATTCCCAGGCCTGGGCTCTATCTGCTATGCCATGCTGCTTTTACATTTGCCCATGTTCAGGAATCAACCTATCCTAGTGGAAATAATAATAATAATAGTATTTGTTAAGCGCTTACTCTGTGCCAAGCACTGTTCAAGAGCTGGGGGAGGAGGGATACAAGGTGATCGGGTTGTACCACGTGGGGCTCACAGTCTTAATCCTCATTTTACAGATGAGGTAACTGAGGCACAGAGAAGTGAAGCGACTTGCCCAAAGTCACACAGCTGACAAGTGGCGGAGCCAGGATTAGAACCCATGACTTCTGACTCCCAATCCCCTGCTCTTTCCACTGAGCCACGCTGCACAGGCCTAGGAATCAGAGGACCTGGGTTCTAATCCCCGCTCTGTCACTTGTCTGCTGGGTGATCTTGGGCAAATCACTTAACTTCTCTGGGTCTCAGTTACCTCATCTGTAAAATAGTGATTAAGCCCTTCTCCCTTCCATTTAGATTTTGAGTCCCATGTGGGATAGGGTTTATAGCCAACCTGATTATCCTGTATTTACCCTAGGGCTTAGCACAGTGACCTGGTACATCTTAAGGACTGAGCAAGTACCACAAAACAAATAAACAAACAAAAACTGAGTTGGTAGAGGTGTCCCTTGTCTACAAGGAGCTTCAGAGGAAGTTCCAAATATCTGATCAGCAAACAGCGTTATAACAATAAATCCAGCCTCTACCTTTCAGGACATAAACCCCTTCAGAGTCAGGACATGAACCCCTTCAGAGTCAGGATCACGGTGCTTGATATAACTGAAAATAGTAAGCGCTTAACAGTAGTACTAAAAAAAGAAACAAAAAAACTTAAGAACATCGCACGAACATTCTTCGTCCTTGTTTTGATTGACTCTAGCGCAACGATTATCCTTCAAATCAACGTGTTTGATACCCGGAAGATTCCCCCCCCCCCCAACTTTAATTCAAGTATTTAAAGGAAAACTTGTCAAAGTCACCATGGAGGGAACATCTTTCATCTGCAGAACTACTAGGCTTCACTCCACTGCCTAGGTTATTTTGGGAAATATAGCTATACCATCCAGCTATTTTGTGAAGCATACTAAAATGTGGAGAAAATAAATGTGGAAGGAATTATTTGGGGAAGAATATGTTCTCTGGGTCCCCAATGAGTATGTTCAAGGAAGCTACCAAAGAACTGAGATCCACCATATCCTCCTCCCTACCTCATCTTAAACAATGTAAAGCAGTGTGGCCTAGTGGACAGAGCAAGGGTTTGGGAGTCAGAAGGACCTGGGCTTTAAGCCTGGATCCTCTGCTTGTCTGCTGTGTGACCTTGGTTAAGTCACTTCACTTCTCTGTGCCTCAGTTACCTTATCTGTAAAATGGGGATTAAGACTGTGAGCCCCATGTGGGATTCGGACTGCGTCCAACCTATCTTGTATCTACTTCAGCGCTTAATAATAATAATAATAATAATAATAATAATGGCATTTATTAAGCACTTACTATGTGCAAAGCACTCTTCTAAGTGCTGGGGAGGTTACAAGTTTAGTCAAGTGCCTGGCACAAAATAAGCACTCAACAAATACCATTAAAAAAAAAAAAAGGCAAACTTAAAAGCAGGGACCACAGACAGACCCATAGTCCACCCAACCCAGTATTTTGTCTCCAATGTTGACATCAACGAGTGACTGAAGGAACCATTTGATGAATGGATGTGTCCTTATTATTATCCAACCATATACCTACCTCCTAAATCTAAAAACCCATTATGTTCCTCTTATCCATTCTTCTTCTTCTTTTTTCTTCTACTACCACTACTATTGTACTATTTCTTCTTCTACTATTACTGATACTATTTCTTCTTCTTCTTCTTCTTCTTCTACTACTACTACTATAAATGATAATAATAATAGTGGTATTTGTTAAGTGCTCACTCTATGCCAAGCACTACTACAATCAGATCAGACACAGTCCCTGTTCCCCATGAGGCTCACTAACACTGTAAATGTTCACTCTGAAAATGGCTGGAGAAGAAGGTAATCTTTCCCAACTTTGAAAGATGCTCTTCAAGTATTTTCCACAGATTTTCTGCTGTTGTAGTTAGTGACCCTTAAGAGATTGAAAGTGAAATTTGTTTCTTTTCCAATTTTGTCTCCCGTCTGTTGTGCACACACATACTTCTGGGTAGGAGGCTGGCATTGATGTATTCTTAGAAAGAGCATTGAGTTATTTTGCTTGAAAAACACAGAAGCACAAACTCTCCCAGAATGCCTTAGGCTTCACAAATGAGAAACAAGAGGGAAAGTGTTGCCGGGCAAATTAACACTGGTCTTCGAGCTGAAGATTTTTTTTTAAAGCTATTTGTTAAACACTTACTATGTGCCAGACACTGTGCTTAGAGCTGGGGTAGATACAAAGCAATCAGGTTGGACACAGTCCATGTCCCACATGTGGCTCACAGTCTTAAACTCTATTTTAGAGATGAAGGTAACTGAGGCACAGAGAAGTGAAATGACTTATCCATAGTCATACAGCATCCAAGAGGAGGAGCCAGGGTTAGAATCCAGGTCCTTTCAATTCCCAGGCCTGTACTCTATTCACTAGGCTGCTAGGTTCCCTGGGGTTCAGACGTGGTTTGGGAAATGTCAGGTTTAATGCTTGACATTCGGAAAAAAAAAAAAAAGAAAATATGGTCCCAGGCTAGCAAACCCCAGAACACGCCTCAGTGACCCACAAAACTTATTTTTTATATAAATCTATTGATGTTAATGGACAAAATCTTATGAAATTGTTGCAGAAGTTACCTCAGGCCAATCCAACAGCTGTCTTTAGTAACTGCATATTTGATTCCCCTCCACAGAATTTATGTCATGTAATTTTATGTATGTTTTTACTTGGATTTTATTTGTATATTTCATTATTTTATTTCACGAGTGAACTATTTCCTGCGTATTCTTTTTTCATCTTGCTCTTTTTATTTGTAAATAGTTTTTGTCTATTTCCCCATCAGATTGTAAGGTAGGGAACATATGTCTTGTTTCTGTTGTACTCTACCAAGTGGTTTGTAACTTGTTTCACACTAAATAGGGACTCAGTAAATACCACCAATTGAGATGTCCAGCCAGAAGCGGCCTAAATCCAGAATACTTTATGGAACTGCTAGGCTTTACCCTCAGTCCACATATTTCCCCAGGATGCAGCAGTAAACATCCTGTTATCCTGGTCCAGACAACTGGTTTCCCCAACATATTTAAGGCTTAATGAAGAACTTAGTCCCTCAATTCTTGGCCAAATGATACCTCATCTCTAGGCCAACGGAAACCAAAGCCCCTTGATTCTAATTCCTGGATACTTCACAATAATCATCACTTCGAAGGTTCATCAGTCACCTATCTCCTTCACATATGGATCGAGGACCCCTTTGTAGCTTCTCTTTTGTTAGTCCATTTTATCTTCTCTGTGGTTAACAAACATTTTAATCTCCTCATGGTTCAAATTAAAGGATGAGGAGAGAAAAAGGAGCTATAATAGAGAATGAGAAGGAGAGGTTGAAGTGGTGGGATGGGAATCAGAAGAGAACTTTGTTAAATGAGAGCGAGGGGAGAGAGCGAGAGAGAGAAAGAGAGAGAATGAATGAATTGGGAGGTGAGGGAGAAAAAGGGAAAAAGGGAGGTAGATAAAGAGATGGAGAGAAATAAAGAGGAGGTGTTAGTTTTAGGGAGAAGGAGGAGGTCAAGAAGGGCAATTGGAAAGGAGAACAGAGCATTAGATTTGGCTAGAAGGAGATCGTTGGAGATTTTAGTGAGAGTAGTTTGGGAAAGCTAGATACAAGTGATATGGCAGTGGATACATTAATTTTAGGCCAGTTATTGTGGGCACTTTTTCATGCAATGTGAGAAGACAATTAGCAGAACTATTTTAGGCCAGGAAAAAAGAATGTGCAAACCCTTCATAACCAAGGCAACTGAAACACATGAAGACATCCTCTGAAGAACTGGGTGAAAATCAAATCTTCTCAAATGCTAAATGGCAGCTATTAAAAAGAAAGAGCTGTGTCCTTTTCCATGAAGGAAGCAATGATTACCCAGCACCATCCACTGAGGCCAAGTCAAAGGAGAAGGACAGGGTTTTACAGAAAAGGATGAATCAATGGCATTTATTGAGCGCTTACCGTGTGCAGAGCACTGCACTTGGGAGAATGCAATACAACAGGGCTGGTAGCCACGTTTCCTGCCCACAAGAAGCTCACAGTCTAGTGGATACCATGAGTTATGTCTGTTAACTCCTGTGGCTCTTGGTACAGTGTTTTGCACCCAGGAGACACCCAATAGATACTACTGATTGAGAAGGGGCGTTTTGGAGAACAATTTAGTCCTCGCTGGGAGATTTTCCCTTTGAATGTCTTTTATATTTTGCAGTGGAGGGAGGATGCTGAGGGTGGTGTTTGTCATTTTGATTTTAATAGTTTGCAGAAAGTTATAATTAGTAACATTGTGTCAGAGCTAGCTGGACTGTGAATAGCTCCACGCTGAGCTCCTCTATTCCCAGGCTGTTGCTATTTCTTAAGGCCCTTCCCACTAAGTACTGATTGAAGATTACCTTGTAGTGTAATTTAAATAATTTATCAGCCTACATCTATGGCACAAGTTAAAACCTAACCTGATCTTTCTTTGGGGAAATCCAATAACGGGGTTTATTAACTGAAAGACAACTAAAGGCTATCATTTACCGTGAATAGATTTTATGGGGCTGCTTTATTTTGTTCTGACTTCCAGGATAAAGAGAGGAGCAGACAGTTTTCCAGCTTACCAAATGTTACCAGTTCCTGAGTTCCATGGTATCGACGTAATTGTATCACCAGCCTTTTTATTTATTGATAAGCACCATATGCCCATCATGACAGGGATCAGGGGGTAAGTTGTAAAGACAGCATGATTATATTGTGAGCCCCCCGTGGACAACCTGATCACCTTGTTACCTCCCCAGTGCTTAGAACAGTGCTTTGCACATAGTAAGCACTTAATAAATGCCATTATTATTACTATTATTATATTGACTATATTGCACTTTATTCATTCCAGATGGTCTTTGCTTCTGAAAACATGGAGTCTCTGGGGTATTTAATTCAATTAGTGTTTCATTGATGGTTATAAACCCTCCGCTATGCCACCAATCAATCAGTTAAACAATGGTACTCTTACTATGAACAGGGCACTGTTCTAAGAGCCTGGGAGAGTACAATAAAACAGAATTTATAAATTTATTTATCTATTTATTTATCTACCTATTTATTTATATTAATAAAATAAATAAAAAATTTTATATTTGTATTGGAGAAGCAGCATGGCTTAGTGGAAAGAGCCCAGGCTTTGGAGTCAGAGGTCATGGGTTCAAATCCCGGGTCTGCCAACTGTCAGCTGTGTGACTTTGGGCTAGTCAATTAACTTCTCTGGGCCTCAGTTACCTCATCTGTAAAATAGGGATTAAAACTGTGAGCCCCCCATAGGACAACCTGATCACCTTGTAACCTCCCCAGTGCTTAGAACAGTGTTTTGCACATAGTAAGTGCTTAACAAATACCATTATTATTATTATTATTATTAATCTCTGTCTCCCCCTCTAGACTGTGAGCTCTTGCTGTGCAGGAATGTGTCTGTTTCTTGTTGTACTAACCCAAGCACTTAGTACAGTGCTTTGCATCATCATCATCATCAATCATATTTATTGAGCGCTTACTGTGTGCAGAGCACTGTACTAAGTGCTTGGGAAGTACAAGTTGGCAACATATAGAGACAGTCCCTACCCAACAGTGGGCTCACAGTCTAAAAGGGGGAGACAGAGAACAAAACCAAACGTAACAAAATAAAATAAATAGAATAGATATGTACAAGTAAAATAAATAAATACAAACACAGTAAGTGCTCAATAAATATGATTGATGATGAAGATGATGATGACACTGCTCAGTATGTTGTTCAATAGCCAGATATGGCCCAGGGTAGAGGTGGGTGGCTTCTTCACACACCAATTGTGTTGCACTGAATTCAAACAATGTGCTTCTGATGTAGCCTTATAAAATAATATTGGAAGCAGCCTAGTGGAAAGAGCCCGGGCCTGGGAATCAGAAGGACCTGGGTTCTAATCCAAGATCTACTACTTGTCTGCTGTGTGACTTTGGGCATGTCAGTTAACTTCTCTGGGCCTCAGCTACCTCAACTGTAAAATGAGGATTAAGACTGTGAGCCCCTTATGGGGACATGGACTCTGCCCAAACTGATTAGCTTGCATCTGCTCTAGTGCTTAGAGCAGTGTCTGGCACAATGAAAGTGCTTAATAGATACCATAAAAAAAACCCTAAATAAAAAAAAAATTAAGCCAGCGATATCAAAACCAGGATGAACCACACTTGTGTTTATACTGAAATCCTTGGGTAGAGGGCTAGTGTGGGAGTTCAGGAAATCTGAGATGCTTCTCCATTTTGCTCTCACTTATTGAGTGACTTTGAACCAATTTATGGGGCTAAGATACCTGCTCTTTCTCCCTCTTAGACTGCACCCCTGTCTCCTGTTCCCTCATCTGTAAAATGGGGATTAAGACTGTGAGCCCCATGTGGGACAGGGACTGTATCCAACCTAATTTGTTTGTGTTCACCTCAGTGCTTAGTATAGTAGTGCCTGGCACAAAGTACCACGATTATTATTATTTGATGTCTTGTATCTTACACAGTGCTTAGCATAGTGCTTTGGTGCCTAGAAATCTCTTACTAAATACTGTACTAAGTACCAAACTCTTTAACCAAATTCTTTCACCACCTTATTCATGACAGAATTCCCGAGGGACTTTAAGAGAACTCTGGTCCAGCCTCAGGCAGTGTGCAAGAAATACTCTCTCCATGACATTCAGACTCCCCCATAACAATCTCACTGTCAGCAGCATCGTGTCTGAATCGAAAGATGGGAAAGATTTTTGAGAGAGCTGAATGAAAAAGCACTTCATCAAGTCAAGGAAGGGTAGAATTATCCTTAAAGAACTAAGTGATTTTTTCAGTCTTCAGAAATGTCACCCTGACTTTACCTATGGAAAAAAAAAAAGTATCTGAAGCTCAGGAAAAACCAGGAATTGAATGGCATGGAATCTCCGAAGCATGAAAGTGTGATTTTCATGTTGAGATGCAAGTCCAGGATAAAAATATGGTTAGGACTGAATGTTATCTTTATGCATCCTGGCTTACTAGAGCAAGAAGTTTTATTATTATTATTATTATTATTGTGTTTGTTAAGTGATTACTATGTGTCAAACATTGTTCTAAGTGCTAGGGTCAGTACAAGTTAATCAGGTTGGATACAGTCCCTATCTCAGATCTCTTGACTCCCAGTATCACACTGTTTTCAATCTTTCCTCAAGATTGTAAGCTCAGTAGGGGCAGGGAACATGTCTGCTAATTCTGTTGCATTGCACTCTCCCAAGTGTTTAGTACAGTGCTCTGCACGTAGTAAGCATTCAATAAATACAATTGATTGATAGTTTAATAGGGCACACTGTCTCTTTGAGTTCTCCCTTCAAGGTCCCCGTGGGATATAGAGACATATGTGGGATACGCAAGTTGATTATGTATGGCAGGAGACTATACTAACAGTTTTAAACTATTAAACATTCAGACAATTCTTTTAGCATCCATTTAGCTACTCTGTCAAATTCAATCCCCACAGGGAAGAAGCGCTGTCCCCATTGAACTCTTCAGAATGGTGATCGTTTGACGGATTGGTTTAATAGTATTAAATTACCTGTCCTTGCAATGTGACAGCTGAAGCCGTAATAACTTCAGTTAAAATTACAGTAGGTTTAACCGTAGGAACCCAAAACATCACTTGACTGGGAAGAGAGGCCTCTGGGATGTTCCTGAGGTGCAGCTGAAGGAACAAGTACAGTTTGTACCCTGCAACTTAGACTCATTAATACAGAGTGTTAGTGAATTTAGGGTCACGTTGAGGGCTGTAGAGTTGAAAGGAAAGATTGGGTAATTGCATTTTTCAAGGTATTTTCTTGGAACAATTGGCAACTGGCCCTCGGGCAACAACAGTTCTCCTTCAACTAGGGGAAGACCCCCTAGGAGGTCTTTTTTATAATGGTATTTAAGAGCTTACTATGTGCCAGAAACTGTACTGAACACTGGAGCAGTTATAAGCTAATCGAGTTGGACACAGTCCATGTCCCACCTGGGGCTCACAGTCTTAAGCCCCATTTTATAGATGAGGTAACAGAGGCAAAGAGAAGTGAAGTGACTTGCCCGAGGTCACACAGCAGATAAATGGCAGAGCTAGGATCAGAACCCAGGTCTTTCTGATCCCGGGTCTATGCTCCAACAGCTAGGCTCTTGAGTGGTGATTGCAAAAACATAGAATGTGTCTGAAACACGATCAAATTTAGAGACAATGCCAAGAACCTTTTTTCTTTTTAGCTAGTGAGCATGCCTTGTTTCCATGGGAAGTCTGATGGCATCAGTCTATTTACTGCTGTTGATGCCTTTCTTTTCAATTTCATCATCTTTGAAACCCAGGAAGGCCATGAGATACCAGCATAAATAAAACAAGATGGCTTTTTGATACTCAAGCTGGACTGAAGAAACCGTATCCTTTGGCCCTTTACTTATTGATGACGTCCCCTGTCCAACTAGACCCATTCGGAAAGCTGGGGGATTGATTTTGGGTGGGTTTTTTTTTATGATATTTGTTAAGCACTTACTATGTGTCAAGTACTTTTCTAAGCCCTCGAACAGATACAAGATAACCAGGTTGAACACAGTCCCTGTCCCACATGGGACTCATAGTTTAAGTAGGAGGGAGAACAGGTATTGAATCCCTGTTTTACAGTTGAGGAAGCTGAGGCACAGAGAAGTTAAGTGACTTGCCCAAGGTCAAACAGCAGGGAAGTGTACTTCCCAAGTGCTTAGTACAGTGCTCTGCACACAGTAAGCGCTCAATAAATATGATTGAATGAAAGTGGCCCATCCAGAATTAGAACCCAGATCCTCTGATTTCCAGGCCCATGATCTTTCTATTAGGCCATGCTGTTTCCCAAAGGACTGGGCTTTGTGGCAAGATTCTTACTAGTCACTGAGGCCAAGTATTATCAACAGAGGTATGCGAATCAGAGGACAAGGATTCTAATCCTGCCAACGCCACGTGCCTCTAGACTGTAAATTCTCCACTAGACTGTAAGCTACATCTGGGCAGGGAATTTGTCTATCAACATCGGTATATTGCACTCTACATAGTTACAGTGTTCTGCACACAGTAAATACCCAAAAAACACCACTGGTTGGTTGCCTGCAATGTGACCTTGGGCAAGTCACATAGCTTTTCTGTGTCTCCATTGCCTTATCTGTGAAATGGGGATGAAATACCCGTTCTCCCTCCTAATCAGACTGGAAAGCCTCTCATGGGGCAGGGATTATGTATAATTTGATTATCTCCCACTAAATTGTAAAATCCTTGAGGGCAGGGATTGTGTCTTCCAACTCTATTGTAATGCACTTTCCCAACCATCATCATCAGTGGTATTTATTGAGCACTGACTGAGGGCAGTGCAACGTACTAAGCGCTTGGGAGAATACAACAGAGTTGGTAAACACATTCCCTGCCCACAATTATCTAGAAACCCAAGTCTAGACAAGTCACTTTTCCTCATCTGTGAAACAGAGATTAAAGGTTTGTTCTCTCTTTCTCTTGGATTGTAAGCCCGTGTAATAATAATAATAATAATAATGGCATTTATTAAGTGCTTACTATGTGCCAAGCACTGTTCTAAGCGCTGGGAGGATACAAGGTAATCAGGTTGTCCCATGGGGGGGCTCACAGTCTTAATCCCCATTTTACAGATAAGGTAACTGAGGCTCAGAGAAGTTAAGTGACTTGCCCAAAGTCACAAAGCTGACAAGTGGCGGAGGCGGGATTCGAACCCATGACCTCAGACTCCAAAGCCCACGCTCTTTCCACTGAGCCACGCTGCTTCTCTAAAAGGCATAAATGTACTGGTATAAGGTATAAGTGTACAAGGTATACATGTACATTTTATAATTATAATGATTCAATATATTTTTATTAATGATGTGTACATATCTATAATTCTATTTATTTATAATGATGCTACTTAGGCCTGTTTACTTGTCTTGATGTCTGTCTCCCCCCTTCTAGACGGTGAGCCAGTTGTGGGCAGGGATTGTCTCCATTTGTTGCTGAACTGTACTTTCCAAGTTCTTAGTACAGTGTTTTGCACACAGTAAGCGCTCAATAAATATGATTGGATGAATAAATGAATTAAAAGGACTATGTCCAATGTAGTTATCTTTCACTGGATTGTAAACTCCTTGAGGGCAGGGATCATGTCTTCCAGCTCTATTGTATTGTACTTTCCCAAGTGCTTAGTACAGCACTCTGCACTCTTTAAGTGCTCAATAAATACCACTGTGACTAGGGCAAGGATTATGGCTCTTTCTGGGCCCTGCACAAACCATTATCACTCAAACCAGACCCTTCAAGAAGCAGTGTGGCCTAGTGGAAAGAGCACAGCCCTGGGGGAGGGGGGCAGGGAACCTGAGTTCTAATCCTGGCTCTGCCACTTGCCTGTGGTATGGCCTTGGGCAAGTCACTTAACATCTCTATGCCTTACTTTCCTCATCTGTAAAATAGAAATAAGATATTCATTTATTCATTCAATCGTATTTATTGAGCGCTTAGTGTGTGCAGAGCACTGTACTAAGCACTTGGGAAATACAAGTTGGCAACATCTAGAGACGGTCCCTACCCAACAGCGGGCTCACAGTCTAGAAGGGGGAAACAGACAACAAAACAAAACATCTACAAAGCATCAAAACAAAAGATATCTACTCTCCCTACCTGAATGGGCCAGGGACTATGTCTGAAATGATTATCTTGCAACTATCCTGGATTTAGCCCAGCACTTGACACATAATATGGCTTCATAAATAACCGCAATCAAAGGTCTAAACAGATTCACAGGTACGCGAGTGGTAGGTATATCTTGATTTATAAGGTGGAAAAATGACTTCACCTTGAAAACATTACTAAGGCCACATCTCCTCCAAGAGTCCTTTCCCGATTAAGACCTCCTTTCCCCAGCTCGCTCTTGGTTCTGTGTCATCCATGTACTTCAATCTGTAACCTTTGGACTTAATATTCGCTTATGTACATATCTTTAAATTATATATTATAAATTATTTATTCATATTAATGTCTGTCTCCCCCTCTAGATTGTAAGCTCTTTATGGGCAGGGAACATGTCTGTTAATTCTGTGGTGGTGTACTCTTCCAGGAGCTTAGGATAGTGCTGTGCATGCAGTAAGTGCTCAATAAATGCTATTGATTGATTAATAATAATTATAATATTATTATTATTAATGATAATAATGGTATTTGTGAAGTGCTTACTATGTGCCAAGCACTGTTCTAAGCACTGGGGTAGATGCAAGATAATCAGGTTGTCCCACCTGGGGCTCACAATCTTAATCCCCATTTTACAGATGAGGGAACTGAGGCCCAGAGAAGTGATGGGACTTGCCCAAAGTCACACAGCTGACAAGTGGCGGAGCAGGGATTAGAATCCACTACCTGTGATTTCCAGGCCCGGGCTCTTTTCACTGAGCCACGTGGCTTCAATTCTTGACTTTTGTTTGATATGCCCTTCCTGAAGCCACACTTTGTTGAACTGAAGATTTGAAGGAACTTGACACTGATTCCCAAATTTCTTCTATAATTTGGAGGCTGAGAGGGATTGGGTGATTTTTGTGGTTAGGAAAACATAATAGACTAAAGAGCAACATTCTGGACAAGGCATTGGACTCCGATTCTAATTCTGACCGTACTGCTAGATTGTCTTGTGACCGTGTCAGGGGACTCAATCAATCTCCTAGTTTCTCCCAGGGAGAGATTAGAATTTCCCATCTGCCTTTTTGGGGTCCCTTGAGGATTAATAAAATGGCTAGGTAACATGGTTGGGGGTTCTGGGATTCTGATGTCACCTGAGCAGAATGAATAGAAGCAGCGTGGCTCGGTGGAAAGAGCCCGGGTTTTGGAGTCAGAGGTCATGGGTTCGAATCCCGGCTCCGCCACATGTCTGCTGTGTGACCTTGGGCAAGTCACTTCATTTCTCTGAGCCTCAGTGACCTCATCTGTAAAATGGGGTTGAAGACTGTGAGCCCACATGGGACAACCTGATGACCTTGTTATCCCCCCAGCAGTGCTTAGAACAGTGCTTTGCACATAGTAAGTGCTTAACAAGTGCCATTATTATTATTATTATATATAATATTATATATTGAGATGCAAGTGCAGGATAAAAATATGGTTAGGACTGAATGTTATATATTATATTATATTATATTATATTATATTATATTAATAATAATAATAATTGCATGGCCTAGTGGACAGGACACAGGTCTAGGAAGTTCTAATCCTGGCTCTGCCACTTGTCTGCTGCGTGACCTTTGACAAGTCATTTCATTTCTCTGTGCCTCATTCATCTCATCTGTAAAATGGGGATTAAGATTGTGAGCCCCAAATGGGACAGGGACTATGTCCACTCCACTTTGCTTGTATCCACCCCAGTGCTTAGTACAGTGCCTGGGAAAGTAAGTGCTTAACAAATACCACAGTTGTTATGCTTCCTGCTAGAATGTCATGGTGAGTTATAATTGTTGTCTTCATTGAGGGGATGGACACTGCGTTGCCATTTTGGGAAGTCTTGGTCTTTCTCTGAACCTACTTGTAAAACCCATCGAAGTTCACTGTGCCTCAAGATTTATTGTGTAGGGGAAAATGAGCTCAAGAAAGCAAAAGAGAATTTGGAATTAATGCCTAGGTTCACCCCCTATACCATGGTATTTATTGATAATTTACAGTGAGCAGAGCACTGAACTAAATGCTTGGGAGAGTACAGTATAGTAGAGTTGGTAGGTTCAATCCCTGTCCACAGGGAGTTTGCAGTCTAGAGGGACTGGGACAGAACTGAACTTCGATCAGTTGTCTATTTTGAGGATTTCATTCTTAAAATGTGGGCCTGACATTGCAGACCTTCCTTCCTTCTTGCCTTCCTGCCTTCCCTTCCCTCCTTCCTTCCTTCCTTCCTTCCTTCCTTCCTTCCTTCCTTCCTTCCTTCCTTCCTTCCTTCCTTCCTTCCTTCCTTTCTTCCTTCCTCCTTTCCTCCCTCCCTTCCTTCCCTCTCTCTTTCTCCCTCCCCCCTTTCTTTTTCTTTCTCTCTCTCTCTCTCTCTCTCTCTCTCTCTCTCTCTCTCTCTCTCTCTCTCTCTCTCTCTCTTTTCCAATGAGATCCTTGGGCCTCCCTGGAACCAGCGGCCAAGTTTGAAGCTTGAAAGTGGACTGTTCTTGTTTACCCAGTTTGCTTCCCTCTCCCAATCTGACTTCCACGCCCATTGCTAGGAGATTTCCCCCTTCTCATCTCTCCATCATCTCGTCCTTCAATTCCTCCCACCACCGCCAACCCAAGAAGCCCTGCAGGAAGCTTTAGGAGTCAACCGAGTCATCGATCTTTCCTTTATGATTGCTTCTGCCCAGCATAGAGTAACCGAGTGAGAGCAATGCTCGGAATAACGGATTTTCAATTAAAGCGGAAAAAAAGAGTAAATAGACAATCAGACGCCACAGGCATGCAATAATTCTGGGCTCTCTGCTGAGAGAATACAAAAATACATGCGTGAGATACTAGTTCCCATGGCAACCACAATTGCAAGACTTTTTTTTCTCCCCATGAATCTGAATTAATAACTGTTTATAAATAGCCCCCCAAAGTTGAGTCACAGGGAATGAAAAGTACAAGCCCCCCCATGCCCCTGGATATTGGGGTATGTGTCCTGGGAGCAGTGGGTGATAATTTCACACAGGAATCAGAGCTCTCCTACATCATATTCCTAGCATAATAGCCTGCCTAGAAGATGACAGCTGAAAAGACAACTCATTCATGTGCTTTGAGTCAACAAGGGATTCAAGGTGAGCACAGATTAAGAGCACAAAGACATTATTTATTAAGATAAGCAGCATAGCCTAGCAGATAGAGCAAGGGCCTGATAGTCAGAAGGACCTGGGTTCTAATCCTGGCTCTGCTACTTGTCTGCTATGTGACCTTGGGCAAGTTACTTAATTTCTCTGTACTTCAGGTACCTCATCCTTAAAATGGGGATTAAGGCTGCGAGTACCATGTGGGATATGTCTGACCTGGTTAGCTTATATCTATCCCTATGCTCAGAACAGCGCCTGGCCCAGTAAGCTCTTAACAATAATAATAATAATGATGGCATTTATTAAGTGCTTACCATGTGCAAAGCACTGTTCTAAGCGCTGGGGAGGTGATAAGGCCACGGGGAGCTCACAGTCTTAATCCCCATTTTACAGATGAGGTAACTGAGGCACAGAGAAGTTAAGTGACTTGCCCAAAGTCACACAGCTGACAATTGCCGGAGCTGGGATTTGAACCCATGACCTCTGACTCCAAAGCCCGGGCTCTTTCCACTGAGCCAAGCTGCTACCGTAAAAAAAATAATGAGCACTCACTAGGCACAGAGTATGGTGCTAAGCACTTGGGAGAGTACAATAGAGTTGACAAAGATTATTCTAGTGCTTGGAGAGATTGCAATCCAGTGGAAGAGTTTAAAATCTCACTTCCGAAGCAGTTTCACTAGCACCACCTACAAGCCCTGCTAAATGGCCAGAGAAAATACCAGACCCAAGATCTTGGAACAGTCGGCTAATCGGCATCGAAGCAATTCTCTGCACGATCCGGTTCTACTGGGAGGTTCATGGGAGGTGGATGGATGACGGCAAGATACCACACAAACTGCTGTGTGGGAAACTGGATTGCAATTGCAATTCCCGGAAGCTTTAAAGACAAGGTGGAGCACGCTCTCAAAACACATGGATGAAATCCCGGCAGCGGACAGACCAGCCTGAAATACGGCAACAGGGAGAGGGAGTGTCCTCTTAGAAAAAGGGCTTCGCGGAGATCAGGCTACCAAAAGGCAGGCTCGACAGGGGAAACAGGCGTTACCAGGGGACAAACCAGCAATCCTTCAATGCAAATAATTCTCCATGATCTCGTGTTGAGTCACACTCACCCACGTGGATGAGATCTGTACATATTTACTAATCTATTTATTTTTTTAATAATGTGCATCTAGCTTTATCTCTATTTGTTCTGACGACTTGACACCTGTCCACATGTTGTATTTTGTTGTCTGTCTCCCCCTTCTAGACTGTGAGCCTGTTGTTGGGTAGGGACCGCCTCTATATGTTGCCAACTCATACTTCCCAAGTGCTTAGTATAGTGCTCTGCTCACAGTAAGCGCTCAATAAGTACGATTGAATGAATGAATGAATGAAAGTAGGACCATCTTGAAAAATGGAAG
This sequence comes from Tachyglossus aculeatus, assembly GCF_015852505.1. Classification (NCBI taxonomy): domain Eukaryota; kingdom Metazoa; phylum Chordata; class Mammalia; order Monotremata; family Tachyglossidae; genus Tachyglossus; species Tachyglossus aculeatus. The sequence continues at coordinate 26,965,433 of NC_052100.1, read as the reverse complement.
ACAGTTCCATTATGTTATGCTGCCATCCACAAATAGCCTCCTTTTGGTTTGCACTCATCCATTCATTCTATCGTATTTATTGAGCGCTTACTGTGTGCAGAGTGCTGTACTAAGCGCTTGGAAAGTACAATTCAGTAACAGATAGAGACAGTCCCTAGGTGTTAATACTTCTCCAAAGGGCAGAATTTAGTCCAGGGACTTCAGTTTGCTCATCTGTAAAATGGGGATTAAATACTGTTTCCATCACCCTCTTAGACTGTGAGTCCCACGTGGGTCATGGACTGTGTCTGACCTGATTAGCTTGTATCTGTCCCTTTGCTTAGCACAGGTCTTGGCACATAGTAAGTGCTTAACAAATACCACAGTTATCGTTATTATTATTATTATCAGGCCCTGGTCTTGTGCTTCATATCTGTGAATCCTCACTGCTTAGTTCTGTTGGAAGATAATAATAATATCTTATTTATTTATATATATATTAATAATATCTTATCATTACCTCATGATTACTTTCTATTATTAGAGAAGCAGCATGGCCCAATGGAAAGAGTATGGGCTTTGGAGCCAGAGGTCATGGGTTCGAATCCAGCTCTGCCAATTGTCAGCTGTGTGACTTTGGACAAGTCATGTAACTTCTCTATGCCTCAGTTACCTCATCTGTAAAATACAGATTAAAACTGTGAACCTGCTGTGGGACAACCTGATCACCTTGTAACCTCCCCAGTGCTTAGAACAGTGCTTTGCACATAGTAAGCACTTAATAAATGCTATTATTATTATTATTATACAATTATCTTGTATTCTACATTAAGAAGGAAAATTGTGAATATATCATCCAATTCTGGGCTTGGGATTAGTGGTGTAGATTGGGTTGGTGCCCAGAAAAAAAAAAATCTAAATACCTTCCCTTGGGGAGCTTGAAGGAGAAACTCCATTGAGCTCATTAACCCAGAAGGAATAAGATAAATCACTTCTCACTAATTCCTGTAATTTCCCCTTTAGCTCATTTAGCACTATTGTAAATATTCTCCTCCTTTTTTTATGGCTTTTGTTAAGTGCTTACTGAAGCCAGACACTGGGATAGATACCAATCGGGTTGGACAGAGTCCCTGTCCTACATGGGGCACACAGTCTTAATCCCCATTTTATAGATGAGGTAACGGAGGCCCAGGGAAATCAAGTGATTTGTTCAAAGTCATACATTAGACAAGTGGCAGGGCCAGGATTAGAACTCAGGTCCTTCTACCAGGTCTGTGCTGTATTCACTAGACCACACTTTCTTCCTTTGGTTAGAACCCATGCTTCCACTTTGCAAGCAGGTAATTAAAGGACACCAAGTTCTTCCTTAAACCAATAACTTTAGATTATAAAATCACTGTGGGCAGGGAACATGTCTACCAGCTCTGTTGTACTGGACTCCCTCAAGCACTTAGTACAGTGCTCTGCACACAGTAAGTGCTCAAAAAATCATTGATCGATTAATTGAAAACTTTCTCCCCTAAATGACCAGCAATGTGTTGAAATCGATTTACCTCTAAGAGGGTTCCGGGCAGCAATTGGGTTAGTCAGTCAGTCGATCAACCATATTTATTGAGCACTCACTGTGCGCAGAGCACTGTACTAAGCACTTGGGAAGTACAATGTAACAATAAACAGACACATTCCCTGCCCACAGCGAGTTTACAGTCTAGAGGGAGAGACAGATATTAATATAAATAAATAAATCACAGATATGGACATAAGTATTGTGGGGCTGGGGGGTGAATAAAGGGAGCAGTCAGGGTAACACAGAGAGAGCACAAGTGAGAGTACTATGTGCTCTGCACATAATAAACAGATAAAACAATAATAATATGATAATAATAAACAGACACAGTGCTCTGCACATAGTAAGTGCTGAATAAATGCAACTAATTGACTGGCGGCCTCCAACTCAACCCCTTTGAGCAGCTGACCTGTTGCTTGGGGTTGGGACCTGCTGGGATTACCCTGGCAGAGGTGCCACAGAAAGATGGGTACAGAAAGCCAACCCTGTGGATGTCATCGCCTCCATGGGGTATCCTCCTCCCTGTCTGGGGCAGAGGTGCCATATGCCACTTGGCATTACTTCCTACCTGTTCACACTTGCGCATTAATAACAGAAGCCTGGAAAAGAGGAAGAAAATCCAACCTGGTAGTTGTTTCTTGGGTTGCCAAATCCCCAGATCAGGCTGTCTTTAGGCATTTGCGAAACCCATTAAGCACACACTTAATGGATGGGAAAGCAATGAGTGGGTGGCACAGAGTCTTCCCAGAGCTCTGGAGCTTGGAGCCAAACCCTGGCAGTGGAAAGGAGCCATTTGACAAAGGTGATCGCCAAGGGAAGCGATAGAACGGTGAAAAAGATGCCCACCGGGACAGGCAAAACATCTGCCACTCGTTCCCAGACCCAAGACCAAACAGGCGTTTGGGAGGGGAGAAACAGGACCCCGGAAAGAAGGGCACACAAGAGGGACAACGGAGCAGCTGCTTGCAGAGGCTGACTGCGTTGACAAAGCAGACGGCTGCCATCCTGACTAGGAGCTGGCAAGGGGAGGCTAGGTGTCAGGTGAGTGGGCAGGTGTGACAGAAACGCACCTGCCCTCTTTCTGGAGGCTGCGAGCTGAGCTTGGCCACCTGAGAGATGCACACATTTCATCCCGTATTTGCTTTCTGCTTTGTTATGTCTCAGAGGCCAAGCTTTCTTCTCCTTTGTATTTCCCTGGGGCTGCAAGAGCTTTGGGGTTTTGGAAGATTAGTAAGCAGCCATGGTAGGCCGGCAAGTTTAAATTTCAGATTAGGAGTTAATTCTGGTTTATCGTGTGGCCTAAACAAGTTAATTAGCCTCTCTCTCTCTCTCTCTCCCTCTCTCTCTTTTTAGGGTATTAATCAAGTGCTTACAAGGTGCCAGGTACTGTAATAAGAACTGGGGTAGATACAAGCTAATCAGGTTGTGAGCCCACAAGGAGCTCCCGATCTTAACGTCCATTTGACAGATGAGGGAACTGAGGCACTGAGAAATGAAGTGACTTGCCCCAAGCCACACAGCAGATAAGTGGCAGAACTGGGATTAAACCCGGGTCTTTCTGACTTCCACTAGGCCACGCCGCTTCTCTACAGTTCATACCTTAAATATTATTACTTGACTACTATCAGTCTCCCCCTTCTCGAGTGCATGCCTTGTTCTGCTGGGAAGATCATTTTCCTAAAAATTCATTCTGCACCTATCCCCCGACTCTTAAAAAGCTTTCAGTGCTTACCTGTTCCTCTCCCTCCTGCTTACCCACTTTTTTCTGCCACTACACCCCCTGGTACTCAATCAATCCAGCAATGGTCTTCACTGAACTCTTACTCTGTGCATAGTACTATACTAAGTGCTTGGGGAGTACAACACAACAGAATTCATAGGCACGTTCCCTGCCCACAAGGAGTTTACAGTGTAGAGACTCTTCATTCCTCTTAAGCTAACCTACTCACTGTGTCTGCTTCTCATCACTCATTTTCCTTTCTATTTTCCCTTCCTTCTGTGTCACCTGGATCTGTATCCCCTAAGCACTTCAATACTCACTCCACCCCCACCCAATCTCCTGGCACTCTTCCGCTGATCTCTCCCTGATCTGTAATCTATTTAAGGTTTGTCTCACCAAACAACCTGCAAGTTCCTTGTGGTCAGGAATTGTGCCTACTAACTCCATTGCATTGTACTCTCCTAAGCACTTAGTACAGTGCTTTGCGTGCAGTAAGCGCTCAATAAATGCCACTGATTGAGAGATGGATCTTGCTCCCTTCCTCTCTTCTCCCTGAAACTTCATCCTCCTTCACCTCTGGCAGGCAGATGTTCTCCCCATCCTCGAAGTCCTTCTGAAATCACATCTTCCCCAGGAAGCTTTCCCCAATTCATTTCCAGTTTCTCCAACCACCACTTCAGGGTTTCCAGGTACCTAAGCACTTGGGTATTCAAAACCCCGGTAGCCCTTACCACACATCTCTTACTCTCTTACTTATACTCTTACGTACATCTATTATGTCCATTCTGCTCTCCCAAGTTCTTAGTCTAATGCTCCTGCACACTGTAGGCGCTAAATAAATACTACTGATTGATTGATTGACTGTTTTCAACTGTCTCACATAGTGGATAGAGCAGGGGCCTGAAGTCAGAAGGATCTGGGTTCTAATCCCAGCTCCACCACTTGTCTGCTGTGTGACCTTGGTGAAGTCACTTCACTTCTCTGTGCCTCCGTTACCTCATCTGTAAAATGGGGATTGAGACTGTGAGCACCACGTGGGGTAGGGACTGTGTCCGACCCGATTTGCTCCTATCCACCCCAGTGCTTAGTACGGTGCCTGGTCCATAGTAAGCACTTAAAAAATACTACAGTTATTAGAAGAGCAACTCAATCATGAAAGGAGTCTTTATGCTTCTACTGTTTTCCCCACTCTGACCATCCTGAGGGGGATGAAGAGGCGGGATGGAGAGGGAGAGGGGAGGAAAGGTCTCCATTTTGGATGGGGCAAATTTGGGTTTGGAGCTGCTTTGCTTCTGACTGTGCTAGTGAGGGAGGTCACCGCTCAGCTGTGCTCTAGGCTCCTAATTTAGGCTGCACTTAGCAACGTGGCCAGAGAATGCGAGATTGGCAGGACTCTTGGGAGCTTCAAAGGACCCGGCCTCAGAGAAGAGAGGGGAGGAGCGAATCCGGCCCTGGCTTCGAACTCAAAGAAATGGTTTCATTCTGAGACGAGCATCAACACGAGTGGGTCAACACGAGTGGATGCTCTCTCACCTGCGGTGATCTCCTTGGGTCCCTCTGCTCCCAGGGGCAGGACTATTTACCTCAGGGAGCCCCCGGGCAAGGGGGACAAGGCCACAGAGCCACCTCCGTCGAAACCAACATTCCGACCTCTGACCCTCCGTTCTCTGCCGATGAATACCCACATCCCTTAGAAAAATAAACCACAAACAATAAATCTCAAAAAAAATATCTGGCTCAACCGGAGTGCAACAGTTTCTGAGTTTTCCTGGCTGGGAGGGTATGCTTAGCTCACCCTCATTTTCGATCACCCCCTCCTTTTTTGCTCTGGTCTCTCCCCCCAGCTCCCTCCCGAAGGGTTGTGAGACTCCCTCCTCTGAGGCCAGCCAGCAGCAAGTTAAAATAATCTCATTTTAAGTATGTGACAAAAGCACAAAGAATCATCTGAAGGTCTCATGGAAAGAAATATTGGCCGGAGCCTGCCAGGACTCCTTAGATGGTCATGAAGACACTCAGGCTAACTGCTGGATTTTGATGCTTTTCTAGGGAAAGACAGTGTCCAGGCTCATTGTGGACATGGAGCCAGGCAGGTTGCCGACTGAAGTTAGATGAGATAAGGGACAAGAGCCTTTGAGGAAGAGTCTCTGGTGGAGTTGTGATGTTTTAACAGTTTTTTTTCCTTCCCTTGTCCCTCAGACCTGGTGATTTCCCTGGACCCTTCCTCTCATGTGGGTTAGAAAAGGTTCCAGTGCCAAAAAAGACTTAGCAGCAGTGAGTCTGTGAGATCTGATATGAATTGGGCCTTGGTTGTTATTATTTTTCCTGGCATTTATTAATCATTTAGTCAATCAACGGCATTTAAGGAATGCCTACTGAGCACTGTACTAAATACTTGGAAGAGTATTTACTTGGAAAAGCAAACACATCTTCCCTGCCCTCAAAGAGCTTACCCTTCAAGCTTTATATTAGCTACTCTACTCTGAAAGAAACAAGCCTTCTGTGTGTTTGCTGGAAATTTCAGAGGGCTTGCAAAAAGTTCCACTGTGCTCTTCTGAGGCTGTAATAACTGTGGTATTTGTTAAGGGCTTAGTGTATAACGAGCACTAGGGTAGATGCAAGATGTTCATTTAGGACACAGTCTTTGTGTCTCCAGTCCAAAGGGCTCCCAGTCTAAGGAGGAAGGGCAGGGAAAATGCCCCCCGTTTTACCGATGAGGAAACTGGGCATAGTGAAGTTAAGGGAGTCATATAGCAGCCAAGTGGCAGAGCCGGGATTAGAACCCAGGTCTTCTGACTTCTGGTCCCATGCTCTTTCCACTAGCCCGCACTACTTCTCTAGTTTTAAATTCTGACAACCTCGGCCTTTGCTCCTCACCTCTCAGCTTCCACTCGGCGGCCTTTCTTTTGCCTTTCTTTTGCACTTCTAAATTTAGTGTAATCTATTGTTCTGTCTCAATTATTCTGACTACTGTATCCGTAAATATTTTTGTCTGGGTCCCTCATTAGAGGGTCTATCCCTCTTGCTTCTCTTGCATTTTTCCAAACAGTTTAGTACAGTGCACTGTACTCAGTGGGAGCTCAATCAATCAAGCAATCAAATTTATTATTTACTGAGCTCTTACTGTGTGCAGAGCATAGTATTTACTTGGGAAAGTAAAATGTAACACAGTTGGTAGACAATGAGCTTGCAATCTAGCTCAATAAATACCACTCCAACTCCTCTCTTTTTTTAAAAAAAAATGACATTTGTTAAGTGCTTACTATGTGCCACACTTTGTACTAAGTGCTGGGGTAGATGCAAACTAGGCAGATTGGAAACAATCTATGTCCCCCATGGGACTCACTGTCTTAATCCCCATTTCACAGATGAGTTAATTGAGGCAAAGAGAAGTGAAGTGACTTGCCGGAGGTCACACAGCAGACAAATGGCAGAGCGGGGATTAGAACTCAGGTCCTTCTGAGTCCCAGGCCCATGCTCTATCTACTAGGCTATGCTGCTTCTCCTTCTCCTGCTCCACTCTTCCAAAGCCTCAAGATCTCCTTCCCAATGCCCAGCGTGAGAGATTATGCCCAATTATACTCTCACTTGATCCCCCATTGTATTTTGGGTGACCTAAGAGCATGATTTATCCAGAGGTGGGTCAGCTCTTTTTGCAGTCTGCAAGCTGCACACTGCCTGTTCTGCTCAGCACGGGACCATTGGATTGATTGGTGTTGGAAGTAAAATAATTCAACCTCTCAGGGCTGTGGTTAAACCGATCTCCTCATACCCGAGTTGGGGACTGTGAGGATGTCCTTATAACGGAACCAAAGTGGTTTAGAAAACTCTTTGGGTAGAAGACACAGACAAAGCCTCAGTGGGAGACCCTCTCCCAGGAAAACCACTTCGGCAGATCTGGCGGGAGGGAAATATTCAACGGCAAGGAGGAAGAGGCTCATTAAATGGGAGAAATGGTATATGCTAGAGCAAACTCTAGAAAGCCATAAACAATATCGTTAGGAGGAAAGGCCATAGAGATCTTCTATTAGAGTGGAAGCTGGCCCAGAGGCTAGAAAAGCGGAGCGAAAACTTAGAGAGAAAGCCCAACCCAGATACAAAGCTGCTAGAAAACAAAGTGGGTGGATGGGAGAGAGGCGAGAGATCAGGGCAGGAGATGAAGAGTGGGAGAGGAGGAGAGAGGGTCAGGGGGAAGGGGAAAGGAGAAGGAGGAGAAAGGGAGAATAAGAACAGATGATGTTCAGGATAACAGAAAGGGCAGAAACCTGACTTTCTCCCTTCACCTTTCTTTAAAAATGGTACTTGTTAAGAACTTACTACATGTCAAACACTGTTCAAAACGCTGTGGTGTGTTCAAGTTAATTAGGACGGACACAGTCCCTGTCCCTTATGAGGCTCACAGCCTAACTTCCTTCCAGAAAAAACAAAAGCAAGTCTTAGAGGAGCATTATGTTTACTAATTCTACTGCTCCCTCTTGAGGGTTTAGTACAGTGTTCTGCCCACAGTAGACACTCAATGCCACTGATTGATTGGTTAACTGAAAGCTAGATAATGAGCCTGGTCTGAGGGAAATCAGAAATAAGGAGCCTAGGTTTGCTCAAACTCCCAATGGGGCTGCCCTCAAAATACAACCAGCTTCCCACCACCCAAGCAGACACCGCTTCCTCGAAGTCCAAGGCCACTTGCCCTTCGGCAGGTGTTCACACAAATACAACACAGACCCACAAAGAAGACAGGCAGAGGGAAAGGGCAAGGGTCTGAGGGAGGGACACACCAAACCCTCAAACTGGGAAGTCACCGTTCAAAGCTACCAAACAGCTCCAAAAAAAGGAAGAGATTAGATAATGATGATAACAGAGAAGCAGCATGGCTCAGTAGGAAAGAGCCCGGGCTTTGGAGTCAGAGGTCATGGGTTCAAATCCCAGCTCCACCATTTGTCAGCTGTGTGACTTTGGGCAAATCACTTAACTTCTCTGGGCCTCAGTTACCTCATCTGTAAAATGGGGATTGAGACTGTGAGCCCCATGAGGGACAACCTGATAATCTTGTAACCTCCCCAGTGCTTAGAACAGTGCTTTGCACATAGTAAGCACTTAATAAATGCCATCATTATTATTAACAGTTATGTGTTGCCAACTTGTACTTCTCAAGTGCTTAGTGCAGTGTTCTGCACACAGTAAATGCTCAATAAATACGATTGAATGAATAATTGAACAGTGGATTTTGAGTACTTACTATGTGCTAAACACTATGGAGAAGCAGCGTGGCTCAGTGGAAAGAGCACAAGCTTTGGAGTCAGAGATCATGGGTTCAAATCCCTACTCTGCAAATTGTCAGCTGTGTGACTTTGGGCAAGTCACTTAACTTCTCTGGGCTTCAGTTCCCTCATCTGTAAAATGGGGATTAAGACTGTGAGCCCCACGTGGGACAACCCGATCACCTTGTAACCTCCCCAGCGCTTAGAACAGTGCTTTGCATATAGTAAGCGCTTAATACAATGCCATCATTATAGTAGGCAGCTTGATGCTTCTCACCTAATTAGAAGCTCCTCAAGGGCAGAAACCACAATTTAGGCTGTTGTATATTCCTAAGTGCTTAGGAAAGTACTCAGGACACAGAGAGGATATTCAATTCTTTGCAGACCAGACCGATCTTGGGAAACAATTATGGGTGCAAAAATCTTTGCACTCACAGGAAGAAGCAGTGTGGTTTAGTAGATAAGAATATGGCCCCAGACTAAGCCCCCCTTTCCTCTGCTCCTCATCCCCTCCCCATCGCCCCGTCTCCCTCCCTCTGCTCTACACTCTCCCCACCCCACAGCACTTGCTTATATATGTCCATATTTATTATTCTATTTATTTTATTAATGATGTGTATATATCTATAATTTCATTTATTTATATTGATGCTATTGATGTCTGCTTACTTGTTTTGATGTCTGTCTCCCCCCTTCTAGACTGTGAACCCGTTGTTGGGAAGGGATTGACTCTGTTGCCGAATCGTACTTTCCAAGTGCTTAGTACAGTGCTCTGCATACAGTAAGTGCTCAATAGATACGATTGAATGAACGAATGAATGAATGGAATCAGGAGGACCTGGGTTCCAATCCTGGTTCTGCCACTGGTCTGCTGTGTGACCTTAGGCAAGTCACTTCACTCCTCTGTGCCTAAGTTCCCTCATCTGTAAAATAGAGATTAAGACTTGAGCCCAATTTGGGACCAGGGACTGTGTTCAACTTGATTACCTTATATCTACCCCAGTGTTTAGAACAGTGCTTGGCACATAATAAGTGCTTAACATAATAATATTAATTAAATAATATCAAATATATTACAATAACACAATATTATAATATTATTTAATATTAAATAATAATATTAAATAATATTAATAGTATTATTATTATTATTATTGTCACCCACTCTACATTGCATCTGCAAATTAATTCCCCTCTCCCACCTCATGCATCTTCCTGGTGTCCCAGAACCTTCCATGTGACAGGGATCTGCCAGAGTCCGAGAGGCTTAATGAGACATCAAACTGGAAGAGGGAATGAGGTAGGACACCACCAAAGATAGTTTGGCCTTTTGTAGATGAGGCCAAAGAGTTGCATTAGTAAATCAGTCAAGTGACACGATGTATCACCTTACAATTTGATAATGTCAGAGACAGTCTCTTTGGTTAGTTATGAACAGGTCTCTAAATAAGACATGAGGTCCCCGTTGTGGGAGGGTGATTGAGTGGTCAGAGACGGAAGGCTAAAATCCGCTTCTTTTTTTCCATCCAAGCAGCAACCACGTTACTTGAAGCATTTATCCTATCCTGCTTTGATAACTGCATCAGCCTCCTGCTGACCTCCCTGCCTCCTGTCTCTTCTCACTTCAGTCCATTCTTCACTCTTCTGCCCGGATCTTTTTTTTTTTTTAAAGTTCAGTCCATGTTTCCCCACTCCTCAAGAACCTCCAGTGGTTTCCCATTCACCTCCACATCAAACAGAAATTCCTTACCATTGCCTTTATTATTTTGTGGCATCCCCTGTGGCTACAGATTTGCCTTGACCAGAAAATCTGTAAATGCCTTTGGATGGATCAGTTTTGGGGGCATTTATTAAGCACTTCCTCCAAGCCAAGCTCTGGTGTAGAACCAAGATAATCAGACAGTCCAAGGGAGGGCAGATAGTTTAGCCCCATTTTTCAGATGAGGAACACAGAGTCACACAGCAGGCCACAGGGCAGAGCTGAGACTAGAATCCAGGCCTCCTGATTCCAAGCCTCATCCTCTTTCCAGTCAGTCAGTCGATCATATTTATTGAGTGCTTTCTGTGTGCAGAGAACTGTGCCAAGCACTTGGGAGAGCACAGTACAACACTATAACAGACACATTCCTTGTCCACAATGAGCTTACAGTCTAATGTGTCGGCTTCTATTGGTTTGGTGGATTTTCCAGCATCCCCCACTGTAACCCGGCATGTCTGTGTTCCTTGGATACTTTTTCCCACTGGGAGAAGGCAGAGAAGGATGACCTGAACAGGGTTAAAGGGAGCCACTGGTCAGGGGAGGGCCATCCACCCAACCCAGAGTTTGTTTGGCACCAACATTGGGTGGAGACAGATAAGCAACTTGTGACCCGGCATTGTGCCACGGTGCCACATGGGCATAAGTAGCAACATCCAAGAAACAGCTATGAATGTCAAGTGCATCATATTTGCTGAGGCAGAAGACACTGAACCAGCCTGACCTAATAATAAAATAATAATGATTATAGTATTTGTTAAGTGCTTCCTATGTACCAAACACTGCTCTAAGCAGTGGGGGCAGATATAAGGTAATCAGGTTGGACACAGGGGTTCACAGTCTTAATCCCTATTTTACAGAGGTAATTTATGGAAAAAAGAAGTGAAGTGACTTGCTCAAGGTCACATAACAGACAGGTAGAGGAGCTGGGATTAGACCCATGACCTTCTGACTCCTGGGCCTGGGCTCTAGCCACTAGGCTATGCTGCTTCCCTAATCTATTTTCGTGTCTATCTCCCCCTCGGGCAGGGATTACATCTACCAATTCTGTTGTATCCTACTCTTCCAAGTACTTAGTACGGTGCTCTGCACACAGTAAGCATTCAATAAATACCACGGATGGTTTGATTGATTCCTTGTGGTGTTTGCTCCAACTAATACGTCAGGCAGAAGAGTCTAAGGGCAGAAAAACAGCTTAACCTAATGGAAAGAGCCCGGGCCTGGGAGTTAGAAGGACCTGGTTTCTAATCCCAGCTCTGCCACTTGTCTGCTGTATGACCCTGGGCAAGTCACTTCACTTCTCCATGCCTCAGTTACCTCATCTGCGAAATGGGGAATGAGGCTGTGAGCCCCATGTAGGACAGGGATGCTTTCCAATCTGATTAGCTTGTATCTACCCCAGTGCTTATTACAGTACCTGGCCTATATACCCCCCACCCCCCACCCCCCGATACACACAAAGGAGAGAGATGCTGGGTGTTGACTTTTTCCATCTTAGGCTGAAAACACACATTTTTCCCAAGGAAGCAAGAGTTCGCTCCCAGCCCTGGGGCCATGCCCGGTACTATTTCTGCTGAGAAAAGACAGGAATACATTGGGTCTTATTTTGGCCTATCCATAAAAATAGACCTAATTCTTTGGGGTTTATTAAATACAGTCATACACACAGATGTATGCATACACACTCAGTTCTGCCATAACATGCATTTTTCGCTCTCCCTTATGTGCTGTAATTGGTTAGGGAATTAGGCTATGTTCACACCTTAACAGAGCTATTCTGGGTGGGAGATGTGAAGAGAATGAGAAGGCAGCAGGAGACCCAAACAACTGTCCTATGGAGAACTCAAGTGGGGAAACTGGAAGCCAGGAGGGCAGAGAAAGGGTTTTACGGTCACGGTAAAATGAAACCTCTGACAACCATATCCCAGCTGAAGACTGGGAGTCAACTGCTGAGGATAAACCAGTAGAATAAACAGCTAGCGAGAATGGCACACCTCAATCAATATCTCCTCCAAGAGGCCTTCCCCAATTAAACCCTCTTTTCCCCAACTCTCTTTCCTTTTTTCATCACCTATACACTTGGTTCTGTCTCCTTTGAGTACTCAATATTCACCCCTTCCTCAGCCCCACAGCACTTATCTCCATAGCTTTAATTTGCTCATTTATATTAATATCTGTCTCCCTTTCTAGACCGTGAAGCTCCTTGTGGGCAGGGAGCATGCCCACTGACTCTGTTGTTTTGTTCTCTTCCAAGTGCTTGGTACAATGCTCTGCACAAAGTAAGCACTCAATCAATCCCATTGATTTTTTTTGATGGCAGTCATTAAGCGCTTACTATGTGCAAAGCACTGTTCTAAGTGCTGGGGAGGTTGCAAGGTGATCAGGTTGTCCCACGGGGGGCTCACAGTCTTAATCCCCATTTTACAGATGAGGTAACTGAGGCACAGAGGAGTTAAGTGACTTGCCCAAGGTCATACAGCTGACAATTGGTGGAGCCGGGATTTGAACCCAGGACTTCTGACTCCAAATCTCGGGCTCTTTCCTACTGAGCCACGCTTGATTGATTAAAGGAACAGCTCTCTTTATGCAAAGTCTTTGAAGAAGACACGAGGAGGCAAAATAATAATAGTAATAGTTGTGGTATTTGTTAAGCGCTTACTATATGCAAAGCACATTCTAAGCGCTGAGGGGGATACAAGGTGATCAGGTTGTCCCATGTGGGGCTCACAGTCTTCATCCCCATTTTACAGATGAGGTAACTGAGGCCCAGAGAAGTGAAGTGACTCGCCCAAAGTCACACAGCTGACAAGTGGCGGAGCTGGGATTAGAACCCACGACCTCTGGCTGCTTCTGTACTAAGTACCGGGGTGGAGACAAGCAAATCGGGGTGGACACAGTCCCTTTCCCATTGTCCCTTGCTCACAGTCTCATCAGGAAAACAAACATTGTCAGGTGTTGCAACTGTTAAGCATCACAACCCAAGGGACAACTATTTTGCTTACATGGTGTGGCTGTGACAGTGGGTCTCGCATTGGTCTTTTCAGCCATGCACATGCTCATAGGCAAACATCACTGGAGGTGATTTCTTTGAATACGAAGGACACTAAGAGAGAGGGAATTAGGAAACTTTTTTCTGGCAATGTGAGGTTGGATGGCTGTCCCAGGATCTGTGGACAGAGGGTGTGGGGCAGGTGACCCTTTCTTCCACCCCCAACCACGAAGGGGAGAATCAGATTCATTCTGTGAAAGGCAATTATAGGCCAGGGTGAACTTCAATGGACAATCAAGCCTTTAGTGTTTCTGAAGGGGCACTGGAGGAATAATTCTAGTAATCTTCTGGTGGGAAAGAGACTGCATCTACCCAATATGATGGAAACCCGCAATACCTAGGATAGTGCCACATTTGGTAGGAAAATGGTAGAATTTGGTAGAATTAAAGATGACAATCATTAATTTATTTATATTAAAGTCTGTCTCTGGACTGTAAGCCTGTTGTGGGCAGGGAACGTGTCTACCCATTCTGTTATACTATAATACTAATAATGATGGTATTTGTTACGCACTTACTATGTGCAAAGCACTGTTCTAAGCGCTGGGGAGGTTACAAGGTGATCAGGTTGTCCCACGGGGGGGTCACAGTTTTAATCCCCATTTTACAGATGAGGTAACTGAAGCACAGAGAAGTTAAATGACTTGCCCGAAGTCACACAGCTGACAGTTGGAGGAGCAGGGATTTGAACCCATGACCTGTGACTCCAAAGCCCGGACTCTTTCCACTGAGCCACGGTGGCTTCTCACTGTACTCTCCCAAGTGCTGATTACAGCGCTCTGCACACAGTAAGCACTCAATAAATGCAATAGACTGATTGATTAATTGATGATAATGGCAGTGAAACAGAATTATCAGTTCCCCAGACACAAGCAGAGACTTAAACTGGCTTTCCCACAATGCCATCTAGTGAACAGCCAACTCAAATAAACGTTTCCTTCCCGAATCTGGTCAATTTTTGTCAGTTATAATTATGGTATTCATGAAGTGTTGACGTTGTGCCCAACACTGTGCAAAACACTGGGGTCGTAGTAGTCATGGTAATGCCCACTGGATGCAGAAGACTGCACTTAAGCATTTGGGAAGTACAAAACAAGCAAGGGACACATTCCCTGTCCACAAGGAGCTCACACTCTAACGGGAAGAAGGGCATGAGAATGTTTACAAACAGAATAGTTAGAATCAGTCACTGAATAAACAATGGAATAAAACGTATTTGGAATAATTAAGGAACTCGTTAAGTGCTTACTAGGTACCAAGCCCTGTTAATCAGATTGAACACGGTCTGTGTCCCACATGAGGGTTCCAATCTTAATCCCCATTTCACAGATGAGGGAACTGAGGCACAGAGAAGTGAAGTTACTTTCCCAAGCTCACAGAGCAGACAAGTGGTGGAGCCGGGATTAGAACCCAGGTCCTTCTGACTCCCAGGCTTGGGCTCTATCCACTAGGCAATACTGCTTACTGAGGTTAGGTATAAATAGGTTCTGTACAGAGCTCATAAATCCCCAGTGGTTGCCTATTCCTCTCCACAACACTCAGACACCCCTATCCACTTGCTTTAAGGTATTCAGAGACCACTTATCCACCTTCCTCTCTCACTACATCCCAGCTCACACACTTCACTCTTCTCCTGTACCTTATTCTAATCTTTCCCTTTCACCTTCCAATAATAACAATGACAATGATAATAATTGTGGTATTTGTTAAGTGCTTACTATATGCCAAGCCCCTCACTAAGCACTGGGGTCAGTACAGAATAATCAGGTCCCACATAGGGCTCACAGTCTAAGTAAAAAGGAGGACAGATATTGAATCCCCGTTTTGCAGATGAAGGAACTGAGGCACAGAGAAGTTAAGTGACTTGTCCGAGGTCAAATAGCAGACAAGTGGTGGAGCAGGATTAGAACCCAGATCCTCTGACTTCTAGGCCTGCTTTCCATTAGGTCATGATACAACCTTTCTCCCTGGAATTCACTCCCCCTTCATATCTAGCAGACCATCTTCAAACTCCTTTTGAAATTGCATCTCTTCCAGGCAGCCTTCTCTGATTAATCTCTCATCTCAGTATCTTATATCCCCCACAGCTTCAACTTCAGCACTTCTGGAACATCTAAGCAGTTAAGTTCATGTCTTTATTCTCTATTACTTCCTCCATCTATTTTATGTATTTTAGTGTGTGTCTCCCTCACTAGACAGTAAACAACTCCAGGGCAAGAAACTACTTTAAATTGCTAATTCTATTGTATTCTTCCAAGTACTTACTACAATGCTCTGCACACAGCAGGCACTCAATAAATGCTATTGATTGATTGGCTTCCTAACAAGCTAGACAGAACTTTCCAGAAACCTCTAGAAAAGCAGCTGTGGCTTCAAGGATGGAGCAGGGGCCTTGAAGTCAAAAGGACATGGGTTCTAATTCTGACTCTTCCACTGTCTTCTGTGTGACCTTGGGCAAATTGCTTCACTTCTTTGGGCCTCAGTTACCTCATCTGTCAAATGGGGATTAAGACTGTGAGCCTCATGTGAGTCATGGACTGTTTCCAATCTGATTAGCTTGTATCTAATGATTAGTACAGAGTAAGCACTTAGCAAATATTTTATATATGTTTATATATATATATATATATATATAAAGAAAGATTTGAGGAAGTAAAGAACCAATCAATCAATTGCATTTATTGAGTGCTTACTGTGTGCAGGGCACTATACAAAGCACTTGGGAGAGTACAATACAACGGTATAAAGGGACATTCCCTGCCCACAACAAGCTTACCATCTAGTGGGGGAGATGGGCTTTATTATAAATAAATAAATTATTGATATGCACATAAGTGTACTTCCCAAGCGCTTAGTACAGTGCTCTGCACACAGTAAGCGCTCAATAAATACGATTGATGATGATGATAAGTGCTTTACAGCCCGGGAAAGTGTTCTGTGGTGAATAAAGGGAAGCAATGTCCTGTGCAGGTATGATGCAGGCCTCAGTTTCTCCTCATCGGGGAGGTTTTGCAGCAGCCCACGAGGACTCTTTCAGAGCTACCTTGCGTTGGCAAAGCTTTTTGAGCCCTGCCTATGTCAGGGACTAGAGATGCCCAAAGAACTATCAACAGTTCCAGGTGGGGGAAGCCAAGTACTTAAAATCACTTTCCAGGATTCAGCCAGTGACCCAATCATGGAGAGAACTAGAAATCAACGCCCCCCTGCCCTTCTTCCGCCTTAAGGTTTGATTCCTGCCCCATCTAATAGGGAAATTTCCAGGATAAAACCACCAAACCCAAGTAGCCTCAGTGTTTCTAAGGCCTGAACTTGTCTCTGTCTGCAGTCGGCTGGACTGCAGTGGCATCTACTGGTGATGGATAGAATCAGTACCTTTTTAGATGGGTTTGGATGGACAGGGCAACTGTTCTTGCCTTTTAATAATGATCATCATCATCATCAATCGTATTTATTGAGCGCTTACTATGTGCAGAGCACTGTACTAAGCGCTTGGGAAGTACAAATTGGCAACATATAGAGACAGTCCCTACCCAACAGTGGGCTCACAGTCTAAAAGGGGGAGACAAGAGAACAAAACCAAACATACTAACAAAATAAAATAAATAGAATAGATATGTACAAGTAAAATAAATAAATAGAGTAATAAATATGTACAAACATATATACATATATACAGGTGCTGTGGGGAAGGGAAGGAGGTTAGATGGGGGGATGGAGAGGGCGACGAGGGGGAGAGGAAGGAAGGGGCTCAGTCTGGGAAGGCCTCCTGGAGGAGGTGAGCTCTCAGTAGGGCCTTGAAGGGAGGAAGAGAGCTAGCTTGGCGGATGGGCAGAGGGAGGGCATTCCAGGCCTGGGGGATGATGTGGGCCGGGGGTCGATGGCGGGACAGGCGAGAACGAGGTACAGTGAGGAGATTAGCGGCAGAGGAGCGGAGGGTGCGGGCTGGGCTGGAGAAGGAGAGAAGGGAGGTGAGTTAGGAGGGGGCCAGGGGATGAACAGCCTTGAAGCCCAGGGTGAGGAGTTTCTGCCTGATGCGCAGATTGATTGGTAGCCACTGGAGATTTTTGAGGAGGGGAGTAATATGCTCAGAGCGTTTCTGGACAAAGATAATCCGGGCAGCAGCATGAAGTATGGATTGAGGTGGAGATGGCATTTGTTAAGCGCTTACTATGTGCAAAGTATACAAGGTGATCAGGTTGTCCCACGTGGGGCTCACAGCCTTAATCCCCATTTTACAGATGAGGTAACCGAGGCCCAGAGAAGTTAAGCGACTTGCCCAAAGTCACACAGCTGGCAAGTGGCAGAGCCAGGATTTAAACCCATGACTCTGACTCATTCATTCATTCAATCGTATTTATTGATCACTTACTGTGTGCAAGGCACTGTACTAAGCGCTTGGGAATGAGCAGAAAATGAGAAAATGAGCAGAACCTCGAGAAAATCCCCAGGTGGGCATCCCTCCCCCAACATACACTTGCTTCCCTGCTCCCAAACCTCAAGACTGAGCAAGAGTCAAAGTGGCTGGGTGTCTGAAAATAAAATTCCCGGCCATAAAGTAGTGAAGCAGAGAAGCAGTGTGGCTCAGTGGAGAGAGCCCAAGCTTTGGAGTCAGAGGTCACGGGTTTGAATCCCGGCTCTGCCGACTGTCAGCTGTGTGACTTTGAGCAAGTCACTTCACTTCTCTGGGCCTCAGTTACCTCATCTGTAAAATGGGGATTAAGACTGTGAGCCCCACGTGGGACAACCTGATCACCTTGTAACCTCCCCAGGACTCCCAAGCCTGTGCTCTTTCCACTGAGCCACGCCGCTTGTTCTTGCCCTTATTTTTTTGGAGGAGATGCGCCTTCAATAAGACTTTTGAACCCTCCCATCAATTCTTCTTGAAGCTCTTTTTCAGGCATCATTTTTTTTTAATGGTATCTGTTAAAGACTTACTATGTGACAGGCACTGTTCTAAATGCTGG
Source organism: Tachyglossus aculeatus (assembly GCF_015852505.1). Classification (NCBI taxonomy): domain Eukaryota; kingdom Metazoa; phylum Chordata; class Mammalia; order Monotremata; family Tachyglossidae; genus Tachyglossus; species Tachyglossus aculeatus. Next base: position 26,947,143 of record NC_052100.1, on the reverse strand, counting down.
GGTAGATATAAGATAATCATGTTAGACACAGTCCATGTCCTTCATGGGGCTCACAGTTTCAATCCCCATTTTACAGATGAGGTAGCTGAGACCCAGAAAGGTGAAGTGACTTGACCAAGGTCACGCAGCAAAGTGGAAGAGCCAGGATTACAACCCAGTTCCTTCTGACTCCCGGGCCTGTGCTCTAGCCGCCACTTCTCGGTTGCATAAACAATTAAAGCCTCCACCCGACCCGTCTTAACTGGTGGGATAGGTTAACAGCAGGAGGAAGGAATGGTGACCTCGGTTAGCCCAGCTGTCCACCCAGCCCACAGCTCTGCCTGAAGCTAGACTAAGACACCCAAACAACAAGGACAGGGTAAGCCGGGCTCGAAGGGATTATTAGTTCAGAAGGATGTGTCATTTGAGCAGTTGAAGGATACGTCTGATTCCAGAACTCGAAGCCCCTCAGCCCCACAATTCATCTCATTACTTTCAAATGCATATTCCCCGCCATGCAAACGATTGTCTTCTTCCGGGACATTCTGAGAATTTAAAGCTTGGCGCCCGTCTGTGACTGGAGAATCCGGCTTACCCAAGCCAGTGGGGGCCCAAAGGTCAATGGGTGTCCAAAGTCTGTCCCTCTGCAGTCTTCTCTTTGACCCTTCTTCTTGGGTCTGTAAGTGACAGGAGAATGGAATTCCCCTCCGTGAAATGGGAACAGCAGAGATGGGGAGGCAACCACGGCTCCAGTTTACTAAGGAACAGAGGAAAGGACCTAGAGAGGCCATCAGATCAATCCCTCTGCCTCCAGGCTGGAGCACGGTTAAAATACACCAGAAAGACTGCTGCCAACCAGGGAAGAATATGTCAACTCCTCTTCTGTTCCAGTGGCTCACTACCCTTTCAACAGGCTGTTTTATCTAACCTGGAGACCTCTGGCTGCACCACCAGGCTTGTCTGTTGCTAATGGCAGGAGGTTCCGTCACAACTGTGATTGTTGGGGTAACTCTTTTTCCCTTAGCTCAGCTCCCAGGTCCCATGAGGGGCTCTAGGATTCCCCAGGAGAATTCCCCCCTAGACTGCAAGCTCTTTATGGGCAGGGAACACATCTACCAACTCTGTTGGATTGTACTCTCCCTAGTGCTTAGTCCAGTGCTGTGCACACGATAAGCATTCAATTTTTTTTCTTTTTTATAGCATTAGTCAAGTGCTTACTATGTGCCAGGAATACACTAAACACTGGATAATTACATTGGGCACAGTCCCTGTTATAAATAGGATTCACAGTTCAATAATTACCATTGATTGATTGATTGGAAGGGGATTGGTCCTGTAAGCATCCTCATGGGCCAGCAGACTGCTTCTGGCGGAGGCCAGAGAGGACATAGATGGCTGGGCAATCAGTGTGGCACAGGACTACCTTCATCAATCAATCAATCAATCAATCATATTTATTGAGCACCTACTATGCTCAGAGAACTGTACTAATCAGCATAGCCTAATGGAAAGAGCCTGGGCCTGGGTGTCAGAGGGCCTGGATTCTAGTCCCGACTCTGCCACATCTGCTGTGTGACCTTGGGCAAGTTGCTTCACTTCTCTGTGCCCCGTCTGTAAATTAAATCCTACTCTCTCATTCATTCAATCATATTTATTACTTAGACTGTGAGCCCCATGTGGGACTGTGACCAACCCGCTGTTGGGTAGGGACCATCTCTATATGTTGCCAAATTGTACTTCCCAAGCGCTTAGTACAGTGCTCTGCATACAGTAAGCGCTCAATAAATACGATTGAATGAATGAATGAATGATTATCTTCCCCAGCACTTAGAACAGTGCTTGGCACATAGTAAGCACTTAACAAATACTATTTAAAAAAACCTAATCAGTTGCAAGAGTACAATATAACAGAGTAGGAGAATCTTGCTGTACCTCTCGACTGTAAGCGTAAACTCACTGTGAGCAGGGAATGTGTCCGTTTATTGTTATATTGTACTCTCCCAAGCACTTAGTACAGTGCTCTGCACACTGTAAGCACTCAATAAATATGACTGAATGAATACCACTGAGGATTAAGCTGGTTAGAGTGCTGCTTCTTGTGGGAAGGGAGTGTTCGTCGTAATTCTTGTAAGCGTTTCCCAAATGCCTAGTTCCGTGCACTGCATTTTGTGGGTGCCCAATAAATACAATGTGTCTGTTATACTGTACTCTCCCAAGTGTTTAATACAGTGCTCTGCTCAACAGTAATCAATAAATATGATTGACCAACAATTACTCCTACTAAGCTGGTGCTCCCTCTTGCAAAATTCAAGACAACCCCTGTCAAAGCACTGCCTTAGTTGGATGGGGGCCTAATTTAACTTTCTGTTGAAATGTTTTGGCACAAGTTTGCTTGCCTCCTCAGACTGAAAATTCCCCAGTTCAGGATTCTTGATTGTATCCATCCTCTGTGGATTCACACATAAGGGAAAATCTCTCAGTGTTTTGCCTAGGAGAGTGGTATTTTGTTTGTTGAAATTGTACCGCTTGAAACCCACAAAAGAACCACTTCATGGCTATTCGCCCTTTCCACAACCCAGACCCAAACCACTAAAACAATGTGAAATCCCTCGCTGATATCAATACATCTGCCCATTATGCGCTAGACCCCCCCAAATACTGGATTTCTCTTAAAAGGTCAGCAGTTCAAAGTTCAAGTTCAAAGGGGAAACTATTCTAGCAAACGGCAGCTCCCTCAACTGCTCTTGTCATACAGCAATCACCGTGTTACCTTCCACTTCTCTTTGGTACCCTTCCCTTCCTTCTCCAGGTCACTGACTGCAGAGCTGTGGCCTTGTTTCTTGGCCTTGAGTTTCTTTAGTTTGGCTGGGGGCTTCTGGGGTGGCTCCTCCATGTTATTTCCCTGGAGAAACAGACCTTGACTGTGACCATGTGGGAGGGAAGGAAAGAGAGAGGGATCATATGCCCACACGCGCCCATACCCTGATTGCTGAATCACAGGATGCTCGAGCTATGTTGCACACAGAGAAGACTTCTGATTTAGAGGTGGGAAAACCTGCTTCTATTCTGCTGCCTCTTATGCACCATCATTATCATCATTCATTCATTCAATCGTATTTATTGAGCGCTTACTGTATGCAGAACACTGTACTAATTGCTCAGGAAAGTTCAAAACAACAGACACAGTCCCAGCCCACAGTGAGTTTACAGTCCAGGGTGTGGGAGACAGATGTTAGTATAAAAAATAAATTACAGATTAGTACATAAGTGCTGTGGAGCTGGGAGGGGAGAAGAACAGAGGGAGCAAGTCTGGGCAGCGCAGAAGGGAGTGGGAGAAGGGGAAAGGGGGGCTTAGTCAGGGAAGGCATCCTGGAGGAAATGGGCCTTCAGTAAGGCTTTCAAGTGGGGGAGAGTAATTTTCTGTCAGATTTGAGGAGGGAGGGCATTCCAGACCAGAGGTAGGATGTGTCTCTGTCCTCTCCTGTTCTCCTCTTGTCTCTCCAGCCATTCATTCTCAGTCTCTTTTGCGGGGTCCTCTTCCCCCTCCCATCCCCTTACTGTAGGGGTTCCTCAAGGGTCAGTTCTTGGTCCCCTTCTGTTCTCTATTTACACTCACTTCCTTGGTGAACTCATTCAATTCCACGACTTCAACTATCATCTCTGCACTGATGACACCCAAATTTACATCTCTGCCCCTGCTCTCTCTCCCTCCCTCCAGGCTCACATCTCCTCCTGCCTTCAGGACATCTCCATCTGGATGTCTGCCCGCCATCTAAAACTCAACATGTCCAAGACTGAACTCCTTGTCTTCCCTCCCAAACCCTGCCCTCTCTCTGAATTTCCCATCACTGTTGATGGCACTACCATCCTTCCCGTCTCACAAGCCTGCAACCTTGATGTCATCCTCGACTCCACTCTCTCGTTCACCCCTCACATCCAATCTGTCACCAAAACCTGCTGGTCTCACCTCCACAACATTGCCAAGATCCGCCCTTTCCTCTCCTTCCAAACTGCTACCCTGCTGATTCAATCTCTCATCCTATCCCGACCGGATTACTGCATCAACCTCCTCTCCGATCTCCCATCGTCCTGTCTCTCCCCACTTCAATCCATACTTCACGCCGCTGCCCAGATTGTCTTTGTCCAGAAACACTCTGGGCATGTTACTCCCCTCCTCAAAAATCTCCAGTGGCTACCAATCAACCTACGCATCAGGCAAAAACTCCTCACCCTCGGCTTCAAGGCTGTCCATCACCTCGCCCCCTTCTACCTCACCTCCCTTCTCTCCTTCTACAGCTCAGCCTGCACCCTTTGCTCCTCTGCTGCTATTCTCCTCACTGTGCCTCATTCTCATCTGTCCCGCTGTCGACCCTTGGCCCACGTCATCCTCCTGGCCTGGAATGCCCTCCCTCTGTACATCCGCCAAGCTAGCTCTCTTTCTCCCTTCAAAGCCCTACTGAGAGCTCACCTCCTCCAGGAGGCCTTCCCAGACTGGCCCCCTCCTTCCTCTCCCCATCCTCCCCCTCCCCATCCCCCCCGCATTACCTCCTTCCCCTCCCCACGGCACCTGTATATGTGTATATATGTTTGTACGCATTTATTACTCTATTTATTTATTTATTTATTTTATTTGTACATATTTATTCTATTTATTTCATTTTGTTAGTATGTTTTGTTTTGTTGTCTGTCTCCCCCTTCTAGACTGTGAGCCCGCTGTTGGGAAGGGACCATCTCTATATGTTGCCAACTTGTACTTCCCAAGCGCTTAGTACAGTGCTCTGCACACAGTAAGCACTGAATAAATACGATTGAATGAATGAATGAATGAATGTGGGCGAGTTAGGTGAGATCAATAAATACGATTGAATGAATGAATGTGCCAAGCACTGGTCTAAGTGCTGGGGTAGATACAAGGTAATCAGGTTGTCCATGTGGGGCTCACAGACCTAATCCCCATTTTTCCAGACGAGGGAACTGAGGCATAGAGAAGTTAAGTGACTTGCCCAAAGTCACGCAGCTGATAAGTAGCAGAGCTGGGATTAGAACCCATGACCTCTGACTCCCAAGCCCGGGCTCTTCTAGCCTGTAAGCTCCTTGTGGAGAGGGAATGTGCCTACCAACTCTGTTGCACGGTACTTTCCCAAGTTCTCTGCACACAGTAAGCGCCAATAAATACCACCAATCAATTAGCCGATACTCTAAATCAGTGTAGGGGACTTGCCATGGTGTCTTCGGCTCCTCTGTTTCGGAATGTTTGACTCTGACCCTGGATTATTCCTTGAACAATGAGTTCCTCCAGGATGTCTGATGAGGTCTGCCTCTCCCATCTCTGCAGGGGCTGTGGCTTCGCGATTAATCTGCCAATTGCCGGATCTTGAAAAAGACAAAACCAACAAAGTGACCAATAAAATGAAGAAGTGTGGAGACTATAAGCTTGTGGGCAGGGAACGTGTCCACTAACCCTGTTATGCTGCAATCTTCCAAATGCTTAGCACAGTGCTCTGCAGACAGTAGTACTGAATAAGCGCTAGTACAGTGCTCTGCACACAGGAAGCGCTCAATAAATACAATTGAATGAATGAATACAATTGCCCGATTGATCGTTACTCATGCTGAGACCAAAAAGAACAATATCTAATTTCACTCGTGTCCATTCCCTCTTAGCTTTAATGCTGCAGTTAAACACATCATGTGGTAACTTGGTAATTCTGTTTTTAAAGATCCCTTTGAGCTGGTTGAAATTCCCCAAATGATCAGAATAAAGGGACTCATTAACACAGTGCATTGTTTATTTCATAGCCCCTTATTAAAAAAAAAAACTTTCAAGTGCTGCTCTCTTCTACTTTATTGTTATAACAACACTTGGTCCTATGCACAGTGTTGCCTGCACTAATTAAGAAACTCAACTGCTACTAAGAATAAGCAATTCTTCTGGTAAACCCTTCTGAGTCGCAGTTTGGTTTCTCTGCTTTGGATACAAATGATAAACAGCGTGATGTTGCCAAGACATTTCTAGTTTTGCAATCCTGAGTTTACAATTACACCATCTGCTCAATCTACATTAGGAAGAAAGAGTCTCTAGACCAGATCTGAATTAGATTTCCATGTCACCCACCAATCTTTCGTGAGTGGCATTAAAGACCACCAGAAAGACTTTTTAGTATTTGTTAAGCACTAACTATGTGCCAAGCACTGTACTAAGCACTGGGTTAGATAAAAGATAATCACAGTCTCACAGTCTTAATCTAATCCCTCTTTAACAGATGAAGGAATTGAGGTTCCGAGAAGTTAAATGACTTGCCTAAGGTCACACAGCAGACAAGTGATGGAGTCAGGATTAAAATCCAGGTCTTTCTCACTCCCAGGCCTGTGTTCTATTCACTAAGCCCTGCTGCTTCTCGGCTTCGCTTCTCAAAGATCCCTTTATAATTTGCCCAGATAGAGAAGAGACCCTCCAAAAATCACCCGCGCTTGCAAATGAGGTATATTTTGAAGCTTTCTTTCAATATTTACTCTGCTCATTTATTTTGGGCCATTGCAATTTAATTTCAGTTCTCTGGGATGATATTTCACAGGGCACCAAGAACCGAGCTGTTGGAAATTCTGCCCAGGAGGAATTCTGCAGGATTTGCCCTATCTGCGCTTGGCGGAGATTCTGTGGAAAAAATCCTTAGCTTTACAGGTCAGAAAGACCGAAGTCCTGCTCAACTGTGGAAAAAAGTACCCACCACCCCAAACTTGAGATCGCATCTCCCCAAAGGTGGTCAGGAGCCTTGGGAAGCCATTTTAACTGACCTCGTATAAGTGACCGTGAATAACGACACTGCCTTCCTACAACCCCTCCTTCGGCAGTTGTTTTTCTAATTACCAGCGAGACACTTTCAGCCCATTCACAATTCAGACGTGAACAAATCCCTGCTTCTGAGTCCATTAGAGGGTTTTGTTTACGTCTCGAAGAGCCAGTTGCCCAAGTTACAGTAATTAGAGGCGCCTGGAACACCACAAGACATCTCAGTCTACTTGAATGACTGTCATGAGGGCTCCCTTTACCTCTGCCTGCCAAGTCTTCAGTTTAGCCATACGGCAGTGGGAGATGCAGCCAGCTTTGAGCCATACTAGCTGCCCCCTGGCACATAGAGTTACTTTCCCTTGGGAGAGAGCCATCATATTTTTCTTACAATTAGTTAAGGAAGAAATGAAAGAAATTGGAAAATTCACTGCACTCTCTCATTATAGCAGAGTGGGAGACAAGGTCAACCTTAACTAGCTTGCCAGCCTTGCCCAACACCCTTTCTCCTTGCCTCCATCCATCTTGTTTATTTATTCATTCAATCACATTTATTGAACACTTACTGTGTACAGAGCACTGTCCTCTGTACCTCGTTCTCGCCTGTCCCGCCGTCAACCCTCGGCCCACGTCCTCCCCCTGGCCTGGAATGCCCTCCCTCCACACATCCGCCAAGCTAGCTCTCTTCCTTCCTTCAAAGCCCTACTGAGAGCTCACCTCCTCCAGGAGGCCTTCCCAGACTGAGCCCCCTATTTCCTCTCCTCCTCCCCATCCCCCCCCACCCTACCTCCTTCCCCTCCCCACAGCACCTGTATATATGTTTGTACAGATTTATTACTCTATTTTACTTGTACATATTTACTATTCTATTTTATTTTGTTAATAAGTTTTGTTTCGTTGTCTGTCTCCCCATTCTAGACTGTGAGCCTGCTGTTGGGTAAGGACCATCTCTATATGTTGCCAACTTGTACTTCAAGTGCTTAATACAGTGCTCTGCACACAGTAAGCGCTCAATAAATATGATAAAATGGACTGTGAGCCTTGTGAGGGACAGGGACTGTGTCTGATCTAACAATTTGTAAATTGCAAAATTCCTAGTGCTTCCTAGTAACTGTTTATTATTATTATTCAGTGCCAAGTCTTCAGGACAAAAGCACAGTCCAGTCTAATAGTGCATCTTTTCCTAGTTCAACCAATCACTGGTATTTATTGAGTGCTTATTAGGTGTAGAGCATGGTACTATAAAGTAGACAGTGTCCCTGCCCACAAGGACTTTATAATCTAGTGGGGGAAAGGGAGTTAAGTCATGTGTCACCTGGCAGAAATAGGAGTAGCCAAAAAATGAGATGATAACCTAAATCAGAGGTAACACAGAGGACGTTTGTCTGGGATCAATCAAGTTCAATTTCAAGTGACTCACGAAGGGATTAAATACAATTTCTCACGCCAATAGATGTGGGTAATTAAAGGCAGGGGAAATTATGCCGCAGGAATAGATTGCAAGTCGTTTCCAAATACCACATGCACTAGGACTTAATTAGTCCTTTTATGTGAAATTTGAAGCTGATATTGTGGCTGTGATTTTTTTAAGAGCCACACAGATTTTGAATAGTTTAAAAAATGTAAATCTCTATTTTCAACAGCGTGCCATTTTAAAAGAGGAAGAATAAAGCCAAGGCACTCCACCGCCCATCAAAGAATGATAAGCGTTGACTCATCCATCCAACAGTTGTCAAGGACAGTTCGATCAATCAATCCTATTTATTGAGCGCTTACTGTGTTTAGGAGCACTGTACTGAGTGATTAGGAGAGTATGATACAAGAGAGTTGGTAAACACATTCCCTGCCCATAATGAGCTTATGGTCTTGATGGGGAGACTGGACAAGAACTGGTCAAACCATTACTGACAAGATGGGGCTGGGCACCTACCTTTGCTATCCCCAAAAGAAGGGTCAGGGAAGATAAAAGTTCCACACAGCCATCAGGGCCTCCTTACAAGACTCTCTGCACAAGGGAACACCTCCATTCATTCAATTGTATTTATTGAGTGCTTACTGTGTGCAGAGCACTGTACTAAGTGCTTGGGAAGTCCAAGTTGGCAACATATAGAGACGGTCACATATAGAGACGGTCAGCATAGAGACCTCCAGCATTGAGAGAGAAGACCCACACTGACCAGAAGAGTGGGTATCAAATCCCATTGGAGGGTGATTCTGTTCATGCATATGTAATGTATGTACATATCCCTAATTTATTTTCTCTAGAAGGTGAACTCCCTGTGGGCAGGGAATGTTCCTACCAACCTTTTGTGTATTGTGCTCTCCCAAGCACTTAGTACAATGTCCTCCGCACAGTAAGTGCTCAATAAATATGGTTGAATGATTGACTGATTCATGGATATTGGGGGAGGTTTCCAATGAGGGATCTTTTAATAATAGTAAACAACAGTAATAACTTGAAATTCGCTTAGCACTTGCATTTATTTCAAGGCATTTGATCTCATTTGGTTTTCATGACGTCCTTGAGAGGTAGAGACTCTTCAAATTAGTAAGAGGTCTGCTTAATTCGAAGCAGTTGGTCCAGTGATGTACTGCTAATGGAGTTGGCCAACAAAGGAATCTTGACTTTTTTTTTTAACATTGTGGAAGGTTGGCATCCATTGCTGATCTTTTTTTTCCTAATGGTATTTGTCATGTGCTTACTAGGTGCCAAGCACTGAACTAAGCTTTGGGATGGCTACAAGATGACACGGTCCCTGTCTCACATGGAGCTTTTAGCTGACTGATCATTCGTTGTTTCCTTTGGGATATTTTGTCACTCTGTGGCAATGTAAAAGGAGTCTCCAATGGAGACTTACTCCTCCCTGTTTATTAAAAAGGCAAAAAGAGAATGTTCATTTAAATAATTAGCAGGCAACCAGAAAGGCTTCTAGCTCCCAATTATTATTTCTTCAGACCTGAGCAATCGTCACAAGAAGTTATAACTGAAGGCTGGAGGGATTAGAGAAGCAGCATGGCTCAGTAGGAAAGAGCCTGGGCTTTGGAGTCAGAGGTCATGGGTTCAAATCCTGGCTCCACCAATTGTCAGCTATGTGACTTTGGGAAAGTCACTTAACTTCTCTGTGCCTCAGTTACCTCATCTGGAAAATGGGGATTAAGACTGTGAGCCTTACGAGGGACAACCTGATCACCTTGTAACCTTTCCAGCACTTAGAACAGTGCTTTGCACATAGTAAGCGCTTAATAAATGCCATCATTATTATTATTATTATTGGGATTGTGCCACTGACAGCGTAAAGCCCCTAACCTCACTGGGAACAACCACACAACTCCAGTCACAATGGGGAAAAAGTTCATTATTCATTTTTTTCATAGTATTTGCTAAGTGCTTACTGTGTGTCAGGCACTGTTCTAAGCTCTGGGGAAGACACAAGGACACAAGCTTATTAGGTTGGACACAGCCTCCGTCCCAACTGGGGCTCACAATCTAAACTAGACGGAGGAGGATTTGAGCCCCTTTTTACAGAATGAGGAAACTGAGCCACAGAGAAGTTAAGTGACTTGACCAAGGTCACACAGCAAGCAATTGGCAGAGCTGGGAGTAGGCCTCTGAGTCCCAGGCCCGTGCTCTTTCCACTAGGCCTCCCTGCTTCTCACTTCAGCTGCAACATTGAAAATTCACTGCAGTTAGCTCGCTTTAGGCGGTCAGATCTTCTTCTATACCTGTGTTGACTTGGTGCTCTCCGGGTTGGGGCCTTCTGGGAGCAGTCACGGGGCTGCCATTCCGGGCCTTCCCTTTCCATCCCACACCACTGCTCACGGGATCTCTGAAGGCTTCAGGCTCATCCTGGAAGGGAACGCTCACTTCCAGGCCAGATGCAACCTGGGAGAGAACCAGCAGGGAACTGTTTCAAGAGAAGAGGCTGTTTTAGGGGCAACTTTAGGAAAGAGCTTGTTAAAAATAATTACCATTATTAGTATTACTACAGTAGTAGCAATAATGTGTTTATTGAACACTTTTTAGGTGTCAAAGCATTCATTCATTCATTCAAGCGCTGAAGTAGATATGACAATCCCACCATATACCTACCCTTATATTCTGCCACTTTCCCTTATCTGTAATTTATTTTAATGCCTCTCTTCCACTAGATTGTAAGCTCCTTGAGGGAAGGGATGGTTTCTACCAACTCTACTGTACTCTCCCAAGAGCTAATTTACAGTGTTCTGCACACAGTAAATGCTCTAATAATAATAATTATTATTATTAATAATATTATAATAATAATATAATATTTTATTATTAATAATAAAAATAATCTCTACCTCTGTCCCTCTCAAGAGAGGTGTCTCTGTACCTCTCTTTCTCTCAAGAGGGGTGTCTCTGTCTCTACCTCTGTCTCTCTCAAGGTTCCCAGGCATGCTCTTCCCACCGCACACACAGTTTTTTGGTGCAAAATCTCTCGGGCGGCTTCTCAGTTATTCACGTAGTAAAAACATATTTTTCACACAGAGGAGATTTCCAGATGTTTTCCTACACATCAGGCGTATTTCCGAAACAGCTTCTTCTCAAAGCTCCGCGCATGCCCCAGACTTGGGCAGGAATGAAGAGGACTTGATGGGAGATGTCAAGTTAAATTCCATCCTCACAGTACCAGGGGTGAAAGTAGGTGATGATGGCATCTCCTGTGGAGGAATCTTGCTCCTTGAGAGCAGGGATCTGGATTACTTACTCTACTGTGCTCTCCCAAGTGCTTAGTACAGCATTTTGCACGAAGTAGGTACTCAGTAAATATCTCTGATTGACGGACTAAGACAGTGCATGGAGAAATTGGGGAACAGAAGACAACCAGTAAGTAGGCCTAAGTGGATAGAGGTAAAGGATCCTTGACAGTTTTTTACGTGCAGCACATGTTTCAGCCAAAGGTTAGAGAAGTAGCATGGCTTAGTGGATAGAACACGGGCTTGGGAGTCAGAAGGACCTGGGTTCTAATCCCAGCTTGGCCACATGTCTGCTGTGTAACACTGGGCAAGCCATTTCACTTCTCTGCCCCTCAGTTCCCTCATCTGTAAAATGGGGATTAAGACTGTGAGCCCCCTGTGGGACAGCGACTGTGTCCAATCTGATCACTTTGTATCTACCCCGGTGCTTGCAGCAGTGCCTGGCATATAGTAAGCCCTAAACAAATACCATAAAAAACAAACAAAAAGATAAAAACAAAAACAAAATCCCCCACTCTCCCAGCCCTCAGCTCCTGAGTCCCCGTGCATACCCTGGAAACCCCAGATGCATTGGCACAAGATTTCAATCATTCGATTGTATTTACTGAGCGCATACTGTGTGCAAAGCACTGAACTAAGCACTTGAGAAAGTACAATATAACAATAAAAGGGCACATTCCTTGACAAAAATGAGCTTACAGTCTGGAGGGGGAGACAGACATGAATATAAATAAATTGTAGATATGGATGTAAGTGCTGCGGGGCTGGGAGTGGAGATGAATAAAGGGAGCAAGTCAGAGGGAAGCAGAAGGGAGTGGGAGAATAGGAAAGAGGGGAGCAAGTCAGGGAAGGCCTCTTGGAGGTGATGTGCCTTCAATAGGCTTTGAAGAGGAGGGCACAGTTGGACATGAGGATTTGGAAGATTCTGGGGAGAAGTGGGGGGCACGGGAGAATCAGAGTTACCTTGGGGTCCTCTTCCCAGCCCTTCTTGGATTCCGGGAGAGGCTGTGGCTTCTTGGCTGACTGAGAAGCTCCGCAGCCCATGGAGGGGCCCTTGGGTTCAAAGGCTGCGTCCAAGCCCCTGGACCCTTCCGGCCCCACGGCAGCCGCACCCAGGGCCCAGCACTCTGTCAGCAGCTTCCCAACCTCCTGCAGGGCTATCGCCGAGGCCCTGGGCCGTTGCTACCAACAAAGGAGCCGTCCAGAGTCGGACCCGTGGCCTCAGAGTTAGCTGCGGGATCCTTGGCAGTCAGTCAGTTATTCAATTCTATTTACTGAGTGCTTATTGGGTGCTGAGTATGGTCTTAAGTGCTTGGGAGAGTACAACATAACAACAGACGCATTCATTCATTCAATTGCATTTACTGAGCACATACTGTGTGCAGAGCACTGGAGAGGACAGTAGAACAATATGACAGACACAGTCCCTGCCCACAACGAGCTTAGGGTCTAGAGGATGAGCTTTGATCTGAAGGGCTGGTCGGTCCTGCTCTCTGCAGGGGCCAGCTGGCCACCAAGCATCTCCCTCTTCCCCGTCCTACCCCGTGGCCTAACTTAACCCCCAACCCCTGCCCTCACCAGGACCAATTAATTTTGTGCCAAATGGAGGACAATTAGAACTGAACAGCAAACAGGCTGTTTGATCTCTGCAATGCTTGATAAAATCTCGTGATGGGGGTCAGCTTTGAACTATGAATTCAAGAGACTGCTCCACAGACCCTCAGGCCTTGCTGTAGACCGAATGAGGCTGGGAGTCCAGTCCGGAAAGCTGCGTTAGTGACTCTACTCCCTCAGGAGGAAACCCATGGGGGCATCTGGTTGGCACTTCTGGTGGCATGGAATGGGTCTGTTTATTGTTATAGCATACTCTCCCAATGCTTAGTAAAGTGCTCTGCACATAGTGAGCCCTCAATAAATATCAATGACTGGCTCAGCCAGGCCTCGGGTGTGAAAATTAACCCAGTCATTCAGTCAATCGATGGCTACTGTGTTCCAAAGGTCTTGGGAAGGGAACACTAAGGCTCTGGAAAAAGAACCACCCCCTACCCCCTCAACACCCAAGTTCTTTTTTTTATGGTATCTATTAAGTACTTACTACATGCACTTGAGCACTAAGCACTGGGGTAGAGACAAGCTAATCAGGTTGGATACAGTTCTTGTCCCACAAGAGACTCACAGTCTTATTTTCCAGCATCATTATATTGGTAATTTACTTATTATATCCACTGGCCCGAGTTTATGTGGATATGGGTTCAGTCCCTTCAGAACTATCAGATCCCTCCTGGAGCTGGACATTTCCAAATGTGGCACTGACAGTTGCAGGCCCCCAGATACCATAAAAAAAAGAACCTAGGTTGTGGGGGGTTCTTTTTCCAGAGCCTTAGTGTTCCCTTCTCAAGACCTTTGCGGATATAATGAATAAATTACGGATATAATAAATGAGTTGCGGGTCTAGTAAATGAATTACAGATATAGTAAATGAATTACGGATATAAGGAATAAATTGCAAATGTAATAAATAAATTGCAGATATAATGAATAAATTATGGATATATTAAATAAATTACTGATATAATGAATAAATTACCGGTATAATGAATGACTTGCTTCACTTGGAGCTGGGATCATCATCATCATCATCAATTGTATTTTGAGAACATGGGTCCTGTGACTTCCAGCCCGTGCTCTATCCACTAGGTCACACTGCCTCTCGTTCCAGGTTCAGGTCTGACTGGACAGACCCCTGCTAAATGGTGCATATGATGTCATCACGCTATGTTGCAACATATGTGACACCATGTGCAATTGGGTCTGTTTGCATTTAGTGGCTCTGCTAGGCGATATCGAGGAGAGTGTGCCAGTGGCCAACAGCAGGGCTTGGCTTCCCTTGGCTTCCTCAAGCCCCCATGACACTCAACACCAGATCCTGAGTAGCCCTGGTGACTACATTCACTCCTGGGGGCCTGAAACTGCTAGGGCCACATTTGGAAATATCCAGCTCCAGGGGGGAACTTGTAGTTCTGAAGGGACTGAACCTATGTCCACATAAACTTGGGCCAGTGGCTTCAGTCAACAGACAAACTAACGATGCTTCATATCCATAATTCACTTGTTATAGCCATAATTCATGTATTGTACCCATAATTCATGTATTATACCCATAATTCATGTATTATATCTGTAATTCATTCACTGTATCTGTAATTTATTCATGATACCGGTAATTCATTCACTATATTGGTAATTTATCTATTATATACATAATTTATTCATTATATCTGCAGTTTATTTATTATATTTGCAATTTATTCCTTACATCCGTAATTCATTGATTATATCTGTAATTCATTGATTATATCTGTAATTCATTGATTATATCTGTAATTCATTTACTAGATCCGTAATTCATTGATTATATCTGTAATTTATTCATTATAGCCACAATTTATTCATTACATCCACAATTTATTCTCCATATCTGTAATTAATATTTCTATGATTCATTTATTAGATCCCTAATCAGTTAATTAGATCCATAATTTCTTTCTTATGTCCAACATTTATTATATCCATAATTTTTTTTACTATATCTCTAATTTATTATATCCAGAATTTATTTATAATATCATCTGTTTCCCCCTGTAGCCTCTAAACTCACTGTGGGCAGGGAACAAATATTGTACTCTCCCAAATGCTTATTAGAGTGCTCTGCACACAGTATGCACTTAATGAATACAATCTATCAGTCTATCATGGAGCATCCTATTACTAGGAAGACGACTTGGCCTTTTTCCCTGTTCTTCATCTCGGATCTGCTTCACGAGGAACGCCAAGACTCCTGGAGTGAGGAAGCCCTCCCCAGAGCCCACTCGCAGTCCAAGCAGCTGGGATTCAATCGTCCACTGGAAAATTCTGACACGATTCTGGCTCCTAACGGCCCATCACCCCATTGATCGCTCGCTCACGGCAGTCTTGGAAAGCGATTCTTTCCAGAGTGCTCTCATCCCTGTTCTCAGAGGAGAGGAGTCCCTGAAGTTTTAGTCTTTGGAATCCTGGTGGGGAAGGGGGTTGTCATGGTAATGGGGCCAGCGCCTTTAGAAGATTCACAAATCCGCCTGTGAACTTTGGCGTTTCAAAAACGAATGAACGGTTGCGGAAAATCGTAGCAAGATTTCTCGCCTTGCCCTGAAAAATCAGAACGTCCACCCGGAGGTTCTGTGGGGACCTGTGGGCTGAGTTTTGCAATGATCACGGCAGGGAGATAAAGAGACTGGGGTTCAAAGTGGGGATGCTGAAGACTTGAGGGGTTTGGGTATTCCTCTTTGGACAACGTGGTTCTAGCTGAAATAAACAACTATATAAATGTGCATGATGACCATTATCTGCCAAATCTCGGCATTAAGCCATAGACTTGATGTGCGAAGGCAGAATAAATACTGTGAGAAAATACCAATTTTAGGCTATTATCTCAGGGACAGGTCACTTACCACTGCTTATGGTTATAAAAATCTCTGAGAATTGTGCTAGTCTAATTCAGAGCTTCCACAAGAATGGCTATTAAACCACATTAGGACATTAAATGGGTTTAATGCTGCACAATAAGCTTATTTGGAGACGTGTAGAGTTGAACAATGCATGCTGAATGTCTGGTGGAAAGGCTTCGGCTTGTTGCTAAGTACACTGGGGAGTCTGCCCGCAATTAAGGAAAAGTAATATTTAAATTCTGGTTTCCATTTTCAGCCCTGTGAACACAGGCACGATTGCAGCATTTTCTGGTGGGTTGTTCCCGGCTGATCCTGACAGAATTTGTTTGACTCTCTAGGGGTGTTTGGTTGAGTGAAAACATGCAGGGGCAGGGAGGAGATGAAAGATTGTTACAGGATTAAGTCTTGGCTCACAGAAATACAAAGGAAATTCTATTAAATGGCTTCCAGTAGCATTTTTTTTATGGTATTTGTTAAGCACTAACTACATGCCAGGCACTCTACTCAGCTCTGGGATTGATACAAACAAATCAGGTTGGACACAGTCCCTGTCCCACATGGGGCTTACAGTCAATCCCCATTTTCCAGATTAGAGAACTGAGACACAGAGACGTGAAGTGACTTGCTCAAGGTCACGCAGCAGAAACATGGCAGAGCAGGGATTAGAATCCAGGTCCTTCTGACTCCCGGGCCTGGGTTCTAGCCACTAGGCAATGCTGCTTCTCTGGTACTGTTGTCCCTAAGGTTGCTGGGAATTGGACATCCCAGGGAATTCCACATCCCAGGACATGTGTGGAATTTCTGCACATGTGCAATAGTGCCCTGGTGGCTGGAATGCACTTTGAGTTTTCTGAAATGGTGGGGAAGAGGGTAGGGAGAGTTTCTTCCCGAGTATTGTCCTAATCAGGCACAGTAAGCACTAAATACATTAACAACAGCAACAACAATAGTAATAATCATAAAGCCCCTCGACTGTGAACTCGTTGTGGGCAGAGAATGCATCTGCTAAATTGTTTTATTATACTCTCCCAAGTGCTTATGACAGTGCTCTGCACACAGTAAGCATGCAATCAGTATGACCGAACGATTGCTCTGCATACAATACGTGTTCAATATACAATTGGCACAGAGTAAGTGCTTAACAAATACCATTATTATTATTAAGGAACATATTATTATTATTATTAAGGAGGAGCAGCATGGCTTAGTGGACAGAGCCCGGGCTTGGGACTCAGATTTCAGCGTGGCTCAGTGGAAAGAGTACGGGCTTTGGAGTCAGAGGTCGTGGGTTCAAATCCCGGCTCCGCCAACTGTCAGCTGGGTGACTTTGGGCAAGTCAGTTGACTTCTCTGTGCCTCAGTTACCTCATCTGTAAAATGGGGATTAAAACTGTGAGCCCCCGGTGGGACAACCTGATCAGCTTGTAACGTCCTCAGCACTTAGAACAGTGCTCTGCACATAGTAAGTGCTTAACAGATACCATCATCATCATCAATAGAGAGGGAGCCAGACATTAATGTGAATAAATCATCAAGCAAAAGATTAGCAGCAAATGAATGAGTTTGATAAGGGATTTTTAAGCGAATTTGTATGTCTTTTGGTCTTCCTGAAATCGCTGCTCAAGGAAAGCAGTCCCTTGCCTAGTGGTAGTCTGAGGACGGATTTTTTTGTCTGCTGTTGTCATCCAAGCAACAGTTGTCAAAACGCAGTGGGAAGTGATGAAAATAGCCACGAGAGGGCAATGAAGTCTTAGTGATCTTGTTGTGGTAAGAACCCTATTGGCACTGTATTCAAATCAATCAGTGGTATTTATTGAACGCTTACTATAATGCAGAGCACTGTACTAAGCCCTTGAGCGAGTACAATGCAACAGAATTAGGAGATAGGCCCATACGAGCAAATCAACTACAAGCCTCATCTTTGCTGAAGTAAACTGTAAAAGGATCCCACACCATCAGTAAGCTATTACGGGGTTGAACCATCAATCTATCAGTCAGTGAACTCTTACCATGTGCAGAGCACCCTACTAAGCATTTGGGAGAGTTCAGTACAACAGAGTTAGATGCTTTCCCTCCCCACAACAAGCTTTCAGTCTAGAGAGGAGACTGGCATGGCAAGAAATTACAGATGTATATGTTTATACATGTTATGGGAGTGGGCGGCATGTTCCATCTACCATATCTTACATATAATAATAATAATAATGACATTTATTAAGCACTTACTATGTGCAAGGCATTGTTCTAAGCGCTGGGGGTATACAAGGTGATCAGGTTGTCCCACAGAGGGCTCACAGTCTTCATTCCCATTTTACAGATGAGGTACCTGAGTCCCAGAGAAGTGAAGTGACTTGCCCAAAGTCACACAGCTGACAAGAGGCAGAGCCGGGATACGAACCCATGACCTCTGCCTCCAAAGTCCGTGCTCTTTCCACTGAGCCACGCTGCTTCTCTATGCTAGATATCTACATATGCTAGATTTTGTTCCTTGAGGGCAGGGATCATGCCTCAGTTTCCTCATCTGCAAAATGGGGACTCAATCCTACTCCCTCCTATTTAGAAAGTGAGCCCCGTGTATGACAGGGACTGTGTCTGACCTGATTATCTCGTATCTATTCAGCGTTTGGCACACTGCAAGCGTTAAACAAATACCACAGTTATTACTAATTGTGCTCGATAATACTATTGATCTACTGATGGCTCTTGCTCTATCCGGGAATAGCAGTCAAGAGTAAGGTACGGTGGTCTTAATCAATCAGTGCTATTTACTGATTGCTTACTATGTACAGAGGACTGTACTAAGTGCTTGGGAGAGTATAATACAACAGAATTAACAGATGCGTTCTCCGCCCATAACGAGCTTACAGCCTAGAGGATGATCTTACAGTCTAGAAGATGAGCTGTTATTATTATTATTGTTTTTATTTTTAATAAAAGACCTCTGAGTACCTTGATTTGGCGGAGTTGATTTAGGTGATCAGAAATTCTGGATTCACCATGAGCCTGACTACTCTTACTCTGAAAAGTCCAATTTTACTCTAACTTCAGGATGTGGCCAGTCCAGAGGACCCCCAAACAGATGACTCCTCATGGTTTTGGGGCAGAGTACTGGTCCTCAAACCTCTCTGTATCCATAAGAATCCTCAAAATGGGAGGAGAGTCCCCGACTAACCCCACCCACCTGTAGTATCGCCCAAGGTCACACAGCTGGTAAGGGCAGAGTCAGGATTAGAACCCAGGTCCTCTGACTCCCAGACCAGATTATCTCTGGCAGGTTGTGGCTGTGAGATGGAGATAAAATGATGGCTACCAAAATTCTGGATCTGACTACGTCATTCATTCATTCAATCGTATTTATTGAGCACTTATTGTGTGCAGAGCACTGTACTAAGCACTTGGGAAGTACAAGTTGGCAACATATACAGACAGTCCCTACCCAACAATGGGCTCACAGTCTAGTTGGGGGGGACAGAGAACAAAACAAAACTGTATGGTAGTATATACTTGGAGTGTTTTTTGGCATTTGTTAAGTACTTATTATGTGTCAAGCACTATTCTAAGGGCTGAGGTAGATAGATACAAGTTAATGAGGTTGGATGCAGTCAAAGTGGAGCAAATAGTCAAGTAGGAGGGAGAACACCATTTTGCAGTTGAGGAAACTGAGGCACAGAGAAATTAAGTGCTCAATGTTGCACAGCAGGCAATTGGTGGAGTCGGGATTAGAACTCAGGTCCTCTTGCTCCCAGGTTCATGCTTTACCTACTATTCTTTCAGTTAAAAGGGTAAAAGCGTGGCCTAACACTCAGAGATGTGTTGGCTACTTAGGATGAAAAAGAACAGATTAAACCTCCCAGTGATGGGGGCTCTGAAGGAGGATGACTTGACTGTTAATAATCAAGAAAAGTCAACTGCATAAATCAATAAAATAAAAAATGTTTCCATAGTATCCTGGTTGGAACCACTTGGTCACTGGCTGAGGGTGAATTCTCAGCATTTCTACAGAGAAATACCTGCCTCAAGAACATAATCCCTAGGAGTGTCAAAATGTTCTCAAACAAATTCCTCAATCTAAATGCAATTTTCTCCCAGGAAACCATCTGGAATAGACTCACAGGCTACTGCTTCAGACAGATCAAAAAAAAATCTCTCTCACATCTTCCTGAGAACCTCTCCTTTGCTAAGTAATCTGGGTGTCAAAGGCCCAACCTCATTCTTTGCTGTAGGTCTCTGAGCATGCTCTCTGACCGTAGCTATTCTTATGGGTACAAAATGGTTGCATTGAGACTATGAGTTATCCTCTTTATCCTGCTTCTTCAACTCTTCACCCTTATTAGCTGGCATCTCAATATTTTTAATGGTATTTGTTAAGTGCTCATTCAGGTACTGTACTAAGTGTGGGGTATATACAAGCTAATGAGGCTGGACACAGTCTGTGTCTTAATCCCCATTTTATAAATGAAGTCAGTGAGTAACAGAGAAGTGACTCACCCAAGGCTACAGAGTAGACAAGTGGAGAGGCCAGGATTAAAACTCAAGTCCCTCTGACTCTGAAATCCATGCTCTATCCACAAGACAATGCTGCTTCTCTAAATGATTAACCCTAACCTCTCCGGGGACTCCACAGAACGGATCCATATAAACCCACCACATTGAACCAGTGGTATTCACTTGGGCCGGCAGTCGGTAAAGATTACTGAGGAATAAATCCAGTATGTCTGGGCCAGTTATGGCCACCGTTAGGTGGTAGGCCTTCCCTGGTAGCCAGGATTCCTGTGGGACATGGCTATTCTGAGGATGTAAAGAGCTGGGCCAATGGAAACGCCTCAGAACTGAATCCTTCCGAAATTCTCAAATCAAAGGGATGACAATCCACTCTGTTCCTAATTGCTGGCTCTACCCAGCTCCTAATTATTTTATTAACTACCACCATTTAATAAGTCTAGGATTCTCTTCAGAATTCCCCATAGGAATCATCTTTCCTGAGAAAGTTTTCCAATTTTTAATGGCATCTAATAAAGTTTTAGGAATAATTCATTTGCCTAACTAATCTCCCGCCAACATTTTTTTTAAAGCTTGAAAAGAAAGCCCACAGATGACAATTTGCTCAGTCTCTGATACACACATTTTGGGTTCAAACAAGGAATAACTTACTCCAACTTCTCAGGTACAACCTCCCTTTAGAGATTAAAGAGTCTGGACATTTTCATAATTTTCCATCTACAATTTTGCCTTGGAACATTTCTGAAAGGTGAAACAAGTTGTTAACCACTAAGAGGAAGGTTAATAACCCACATTTTCATGTAGTTACTAAATTATAAGGTGGTAATGGGTAAAGAGAGTGGAAGAGAAGCATTCATTCATTCAATCATATTTATTGAACACTTACTGTGGCTTAGTGGAAAAGTATGGGCCTGGGAATCAGAGGACCTGGGTTTTAATCCCGGCTTCCCAACTTGCTTGCTGTGTGACCTTTGGCAAGTCACTTAACTTCTTTATGCCTCAGTTCCCTCATCTGTAAAATGGGGATTAAGACTGTGAGGCCCATGTGGACAGGGACTATGTCCAACATGTTTACCTTGTATCTACCCTGGCGTTTAGTGAAGTGCCTGGCACACAGTAAGCACTTAACAAATGCCATGAAACGAATAAACAAAAATAACAACAGAATTGGTAGACTTTCCCTGCCAACAAAGAGCTTCAGAAGAAGTTCCACAAATCTGATGAGCAAATTCATTCATTCATTCAGTCGCATTTATTGAGCGCTTACTGTGTGCAGAGCACTGTACTAAGCGCTTGGGAAGTACAAGTTGGCAACATACAGTGATGGTCCTTACCCAAAATGGAGTTCTGATGATAATCCCAAACCTTAATTTGAATGTAGACCCCTGCAAAGTCAGGACCACAGTGTCCAGTGCTTAGAACAGTACTTTGCACATAGTAAGTGCTTAATAAATGCCATCATTATTATTATTATTGGGCCTAAGTGCAAAAACGAGGTCAAGAGAACTAAGCAACTGCTGTTTGCTGAGAGGAAACTGGGCAACCACAGACAGGGCGGGTGGGAAGAAATTTCTGAGCTGAAACAGAACTCAGCACACATGGGTTTTCAGTAAATATGGAATCAATCAATTAACCCACATATGGCTCTGGCCAAGACCAGTTGTTTTTGGATGATCTCGGATAACACTTCACGGAGAAAGCAGTCATCACTTCAAGATGATTCCCACATTTTGCTAACCAAGTAGCAGAAAGGCTAGGCTTCCACCGGGGTGGGTGAGAGAAGGAAAGAGGTGTATATTAAGGGTGAGGAGGGGAGCCAGAGGGAGGCAGGAAGAGGACAGAAGGGAGAAACTGGTGTGAAGATACAAGGGGAGTGGGAATGAATCAATCGATCAATAAATCAGTTTATTAAGTGCTTAGTCCGTGCAAAGCATTGTATTTGGGAGGGTACAGTACAACAGAGTTAGCAGACATGTTCCCTGCCCACAATGAGCTTACAGTCTAGAGGGGAAGACAGACATTAAAATAAATAATTAAAATATATAATTGAAAAATATATACATAATAGAAGAGACGGTGAGAAAGAGAGGTGGGCAGAGACAGATGGAGACCCAACAAGACATGAAATATCAGAACTTGACTGAGGCCATTAGTAGGCCAGATGAAAGGCCCGTCCAGGAGGGTATCCTGCCTGCAAAATGGCAACAGGATGCTTGCACAGCCACGCCACTGTTGTCCTCCTAGACAAGAGGGCAGCTTGGCCTAATGGAAAGAATTTGGGTTTGAGAGAACTGTAATAGTGACCACCCACTGCCCCTAGGTAGAAAGAAACCCAACGAGGTTTTAAAAATAATAATAATGATGGCATTTTTTAAGCTCTTACTATGTGCCAGGCATTGGGATAGATACAAGGTTATCCAATTGAAGGCAGTCCCTGTTCCACAGGGGGTTCACAGTCTTAATCCCCATTTTACAGATGAGGTAACTCAGAAGTAAAGTGACTTGCCTAAGGTCTCACAGCTGACAAGTGGCAGAGCCAGTGTTAGAACCCAGGTTATTCTGGATCTCAGGCCCTTGCTCTATCCATTACACCACACTGCTTCTCAGGGGTTCATGGGGAAGCTCACTGTGGGCGGGGAACATGCCTACCACCTCTGTTATATTGTACTCTCCCAAGTGCTTAGTACAGTGCTCTGCACACAGTAAGTGTTCAATAAATACCATTGATGATTGACTGATTGATCCCCAGTCACTCAACAGGTAGATTTGCCCACCAAAGTCTGGGTGAACCAATCATTGGAGGGGGAGGGAATGATGATGATGGCATTTATTAAGCACTTATTATGTGCAAAGCACTGTTCTAAGTGCTGGGGAGGTTACAAGGTGATCAGGTTGTCCCACAGGGGGCTCACAGTCAATCCCCATTTTACAGATGAGGGAACTGAGGCACAGAAAAGTTAAGTGACTTGCCCAAAGTCACACAGCTGACAGTTGGTGGAGCCAGGATTTGAACCCATGACCTCTGACTCCAAAGCACGGGCTCTTTCCACTGAGCCACACTGCTTCTCTAAGGACATGTTAGGGAAGGACAGGAAAGGACATGTTGCCCACCAATGTTTTAATCGAAGGGATCCAAAAACCCAAAGTTGCCTGGAAGCCATTCACTATCGAGAGAGTAGTACATTAGCTAATCATGAACCTCCAGGGAGAGGGAGTCTTGGACAGTTAAATCCAGATACAATTCATAATAATAATGGCATTTATTAAGTGCTTACTATGTGCAAAGCACTGTTCAAAGCACTGGGGAGGTTACAAGGTGATCAGGTTGTCCCACATGGGGCTCACAGTCTAAATCACCATTTTACAGTTGAGGTAACTGAGGCACAGAGAAGTGAAGTGACTTGCCCAAAGTCACACAGTTGACAAGTGGTGGAGCTGGGATTTGAACCCATGACCTCTGACTCCAAAGCCCGGGCTCTTTCCACTGAGCCACGCTGCTTCTCTACTTACTTCTCTACTTCTCTTCATACTGCATCTGACCTGTCTCAGTCAGTAGTCTAGCCTACCCACAGTGCTCCAAATAATCACTCACCTCTTTCTTGCAACTAGGTAAATTTGGCCATAGAGATCAAAGTTTATAATTAATTGCTAGCTTAGACCGTAATGAAGAATATGAAGACAGCACATAAGGACTGATGCCTAGTAGATAGAACACAGGCCTGAAAGTCAGAAGGACCTGTATTCTAATCCCAGCACTGCCACCTGTCCGCTGTGTGACTTTGGGCAAGTCGCTTAACTGCTCTGTGTTTCAGCTACCTCATCTGTACAGTGGGGATTAAGATTGTGAGCCCCATGTAGGACATGGACTATGTCCAGACCGAATAGCTTGTATCTATCCCAGCGCTTAGTACAGTGTTTGACACATAGTGCTTATCAAATTCAATAAAAAAAGAACTAGAAATGATGTTTTGCTGTTTGGGATGTTGCCTTGTGACAAGCCTACAGTTTTGCTCGTATTTAGCAGCAATTTACTTTCTGCAAAATTTGGTCAGAGGGCAGGTGAACAATATGCCTTTGTCACAACTATATCATTCCTGCATAAAAGGAATCTGGGCCGCTTCCAAGTCAGCTGGGAACTTTCGATAGCAGAAACCCATGGCTAAGAAGAGCCAGGTATCCCTAAACAGTGTGGATGGGAAAAGGAATAATGAGAATCACTCATATTAACTTCTGAAGTGCCCCCATCCTAGATAAAAGATTCAACAGAGAGCAGGATATAGGATAAGAAAGAATATGTTGGCTCTGAATGATTTGAACGGTTAAATACCTCAGAATGGTGTTTCACTCGTAATGATAGAATGAAAAATAGGGCAGGAATTCTCCAGTGGCGTTCCGTAGACAGAGAACTTGGTTTGTTACTCATTTTCTAAGCAGTGAGCTTTGTGACCATAGCCTCTTTGCATTGAATTGAATCTTGCCTTCACATACCTACATGTAATTCCAAGATGTTGAAGGCAAGATGGGAGTGCTTGGAGTGAAGTGGACATTTTGCTTTCATTCTCCTCATAGAAAGCATTGTTCAAGTGTCTCACCTTTCTCCTTCTGCCCACGTAAGAAGCACAGAATAGGTTCAGATGGAGGAAAACTACTTGATTCAATTCTTTCTCCACACTGACTTGCTTTGAATTTACTTCACAAGGAGTTTTAGCCAATGACCCAGCTGGCTAGGCAGAGAGTGTTTATTCATGCTAATGACTTCCACTTACACTATCCATGAGTCATAGTAGAGAGAATGTATGACTAAAAGGTGCAACCCATGCTAAAGTTTGAAAATAAGTGGAAAGACTGAGAGCCTAATGCCCTAGGGGGAAATCAAAACTGGACATGACTCAATTTTCAAATCCTGTTCCACGGCTTTCTCAGCCTTTAAAAACTGGGCCCTTGGACTAGCTCTGGCATGAATAGAACGTCCTGTCTTGGACTAATCAAGATGAAATCCTTTGGTTTAATCGGAGGCTCCACACTAAATCCTCTCTCACTCCCATGTAAGAATCTCTGCACCATTTTTAGGAGCAGAGTGGACTAGTTGACAAAGCACCAGCCTGGAAGCCAGAAGGACCCCGATTCTAATCCTGGCTCTGCCATTTGTCTGTTGTGTGTGACCCTTTGCAACTCACTTCACGTCTCTGTGCCTCAGTTCCCTCAGCTGTATAAGGGGGATGAAGACTGCGAGCCCCATGGGGGACGGGGACTGTATCCACCTCATTTTGCTTGTATCCACCCCAGAGCATAGTACAGTGCCTGGCACATAAGTAAGCACTTAACAAATACAATTAAAACTAAAATCAAATGCTCGCAGTGGGCAGGGAATGCATCTGTTATATTGTTCATTCTTTCAATCTGATTAGTTGAGCATTTACTGTGTGCAGAGCACTGTACTAAGCATTTGGGAGAGTACAATTTAATGACAGATTCCCTGACTACAGCTAGCTTACACTCTCTCCCAAGCGCTTAGTACTGTGCTCTCCACACAGTAAACGCTCAATTCAATTCTTCTGGTGACTGAGCCCTGCCTCAATGTTCAGACATGACCAACAGCCACCTTGACCAGGAGCGAATAAACCACCCCCACTTTGTGTCAAACTTGCTGCTGATCTTGCCAGTTCTTGTCAGAAATAACCACAGACCAAAATTCCATTTAAAGCATTCTTCAAGGTGGGGGGAAATGGATCTATTCAAGTCTATTTATATCTACTAATGGTCTATTTATATCTATTAATGTCTGTCTCCCCCTCTAGATTGTGAGCTCGTTGGGGCAGGGGATGTGTCTGTTTATTGTTGTATTTTACTCTTCCAAGAGCTGAGTACAGTTCTCTGCATACGGTAAGTGCTCAATAAATGCGCTTGAATGAGTGACTGTGCTGACCACTGTAGGAAGAGCTGGAGTAGATTCGTGTTAATCAGGTTGGAACACAGTCTCTGTCCCACATGGGGCTCACAGTCTAAGTAGGAGGGAGAATAGGTATTGAATTCCCATTTTACAGAGGAGTGAACTGAGTGACAAAGAAGTTAAACGACTTGCCCAAGGTCACTTGGCAGAGCCAGGTTTAGAACCCAGGTGCTCCAACTCCCAGGCCCATGGTCTTTTCACTATGCTTTGCGGCAATTACTGTGGGTGAAAGGGTTTGGTATCCAGGCCGTAATGTCATGTTCACTTCTAATCATCTGGAAAATGGGGATTAACAATTGAGCCCCATGTGGGACATGGATTGTGTCCAACCTGAATAGCTTGTATCTACTCCAGCGCTTAGTATGGTGCTTGGAAAATAGAAAGCATTTAACAAATGCCATAAAAAAAGAGGAGCCTGGCTCTATTATAATCAGTCATGCCAATTTTTTTTTGTCTACCTAGGAGCCAGTATGCATTTCAGAATGGGATTGTGATGTGATATAAAATTGGGAGCCTGCCCTGGGCACAGATAATTATACATGCAGCTACTCTACATTTACACCGTTTATTCACCCCTCCCTCAGCTCCACAGCTCGTATGTCCATATCGGCAATTTATTTATTTATTGATATTTATTGATATTCCCTTCCTTCCTCTCCCCCTCGTCCCCCTCTCCATCCCCCCCTTGCCTCCTTCCCTTCCCCACAGCACCTGTATATTTGTATATATGTTTGTACATATTTATTACTCTATTTATTTATTTTACTTGTACATATCTATTCTATTTATTTTATTTTGTTAGTATGTTTGGTTTTGTTCTCTGTCTCTCCCTTTTAGACTGTGAGCCCACTGTTGGGTAGGGACTGTCTCTATATGTTGCCAACTTGTACTTCCCAAGCGCTTAGTACAGTGCTCTGCACAAAGTAAGCACTCAATAAATACGATTGATTGATTGATTGATTGATTTTAATGTCTGTCTCACCCTTTGGACTGTAAAGTCCTTGTTCTCAGGGAACGGGTCTACCAACTCTGCTGTACTGTACTCTCCCAAGCACTTAGTACAATGCTCTGCACACAGTAAGCACTCAATAAATGCGGTTCATTGTCTCAGAATCCCTCATTCGTTACGTTGAAGTGAAGATGGTTAAAATCACACTCATGTCTTCCCCGTCTCTGACTCCTGATTTTTCTTGCCTGTCCTACAGGGTCAAACGGCTCTATTGGCTATGAAACAAGAAAGTATGGAAAGAACACTTCTTCATTTAACTGCAAATTGCTCTCTGTACTTTACTCTCCAAACCTCCTTTGCCAACACTTTCTTCAAGTGAGGTACTATGTGTGGAAAGCCTGAATAATTTTTAATGGATTAGGTACTCTTCCATCACACTTTTCTATTTACACCTCTCTCAAGCTGGTGTATATATATGTGTGTGTGTATATATATAAAATCTGGGTATGTTTATAATATGGGGGCATATGCTCATAAATATTCATAAGTCGGTTCATACATAAGTGAATAAATTAACTTCTCTAACATCACCAGAGTCTGTTTATAGAATTTCCCTGCAGCCCCAGTTGGGTTTCACCTCATAAAGTTCCTCTAAGACACCTTTCCTCAACTAACACTCTGCAAAGATGCTGCCTAGGCTCAGTGTAGAAGAGAAAAACAGGTAAAGTCAATGTAGATGAAAAGGACTGATTCGCATGGCCTAATGGAAAGAGCCTGGGCCTGGGAATCAGAGGATCTGGGTTCTAAATCTGGCTCTGCCACTTGCCTGCTGTGTGAACTTAGGAAAATCACTTAACTTCTCTGTGCCTCAGTTTCCTAATGTGCAAAATGGGATCCAATACCTGTTCTCCCACCTATTGTTCTCCCACCTACATGCGAGCCCTATGTCTGACCTGATTATCTTATATCTAAACCAGAGTTTAAAACTGTGCTTGGCGGAGAGTTAACACAATGAATAGCACAGTTATTATTAGTATTATTTTTAAAGATATTTGTTAAGTGCTTACTTTGTGCCAGACACTGGGACAGGTAAAAGTTACTCAGGTTGGACATAGTCCACATCCCATATGGGGCTCACAGTCCTAACCTCCATGATGATTGAGATTGTGAGCCTCATGTGGGACATGGAGGGTGTCCAACTTGATTAATTTGTATTTACCCCAGATCTTGGTGCATTGCCTGTCACATAGTAGGCGCTTAACCAATTCCATAAAAAAATATATTTATTGAGCCCTCTAGACTATAAGCTTGTTGTGGGCAGGGAATATGGCTGCCAACTCTGTTGTACCATACTCTACCAAGTGCTTTGTACAGTGCTCTGCACATAGTTAGTGCTCAGTAAATACCATTGGTGATGATGATGATGACAAGCACTTACTGAGCGCAGAGCACTGTACCAAGTGCTTGGGAGAATACAGTGCAATAGAGTTGGTAGGCATGATTTGGGATCATTTAATAAGGACTTTGCATCTTCGCAACCAAGATATTCAGAGGAATTACCAATGAAAGCTAGTCCAGGGTGCTCCTCCTCTGCCTGATAAGGGATGCTCCTTGCTAGACCTTGAAATTCCTTTTATATTTTTACGGTATTTGTTATGTGCCTACTATGTACCAGGAACTGTCTTAAGCGCTGGGGTAAATACAAGTTAATCAGGTTGGACACAGTCTGTGTCCCATGAGGGGATCACAGTCTTAATCCCCATTTTACAGAGAACTGAGGCACAGAGAAGTGAATTGCTCTGTGAATCAACATCATACAATGGACAAGTGGCAGAGTTGGGATTAGAACCCAGGTCCTTCTGAGTCCCAGGCCCATGCTCTATCAACTAGAACACACTGCTTTCCTCCTGTGAATTCATTCTTGAAGGAAGGACTATTGCTCAGATGAGTCTTCCGCCCTCCCAGCAAAGGCAAACCCCCATCTCTGTTGGGCACAAATGTTGGAAAGGTGAGGGAGGTTTAGGCTTCAGTGTGAGTCTCTTGCCAAGCCCTTCCCTCCAGGCTGTGCCCACAAGTCCTGAAGCTAAAGGCTAGCCCTTTCCTCTCCATCCAAACTGCTACCATGTTGATCCAAGCACTTATCCTATCCCATCTTGATTATTGTATCAGTCTCTTTGCTGACCTCCCTGTCTCCTGTCTCACCCCACTCCACTCCACCCCATACTTCACTTTGCTGCCTGGATCATTTTTCTACAAAAACATTCAGTCCAAATTTCCCCACTCCTCAAGAACCTCCAGTGGTTGCTTATTCACCTCCACAATGAACAAAAACTCCTCACTATTAGGTTTAAAACACGAAATCACCTTGCCCCGTCCAACCTCATGTCACTACTCTCCTACTACAACCTAGCCAGCACTCTTGGCTTCTCTGATACCAACCTTCTCACTGTAACTTTGATCTCGTCTATCTTACCGCCAACCTCTGGCCCACATCCTGCCTCTGGCTTGGAATGCCCTCCCTTTTCATATCTGACAGATGATTACTCTCCCCTGCCTTCAAAGCCTCACTCCTTTTTTTCCCATTCCCTTCTGTGTCACCCAGCCCCACACCACTTATGTAGCGCATATCCATAAATTACTTATTTATATTAATATCTGTCTCCCCCTCTAGACAGTAAGCTTCTTGTGGGCCGGAAATGTGTCTGTTATATGTTGTGTTGTATTCTCCCGAGCACTTAGTACGGTGTCCTGCATGCAGTAAGCACTCAATAAATGTGACTCATTGATTCCCTAACACCATTCTTGCCAAAGCACTTAATGAAAATATGCATTATGGCCAAACTGAGTGAACCACTGATTAAATGATCAGAAAACTGAAGCATTTGGAAGGCAAGGCAAATTACACATCCTGCCTCATTAGGATTCAAGTGGAATAAAGCAAGAAAGTTGCCATGAGTTTAGGACTTGAACTCAAAGGGACCCTTTAAAGTAGTGTCAGCCATTTGTCAATCACGGAATGAGGAAAAGAGAGAGGGAGAAAGAGGAAGGAGAGAGAGAGAGACATACAGAGAGAGACAGAGTGGCTGAGACATAAGTGTGAGGAAAAGAAGGAGGGGGAATGGCAGAGACTAAGAGAAAGAGAGAGAGAAAGGAAAAGGAGAGGAAGAAAGAGAGACTGAGAAAATGATGGGAAGAGAGACAGAGGAAGAGACAGAGAAAGGAAGAAGGAGAGGGAGAGAAGCAAACAGGGAGAAAGATGAGAAAGAGAGGCCTAGAGAGAGACAGAGGGAGAGAGAGATATGAGAGGATGAGACAGACATCCAAAGGAGAGAGAGAGAGAGAGAGAGAGAGAGAGAGAGAGAAAGGAGAAGAGATAAAGACAGAGAGGGGGCTAGAGAGAGACAGAGAAAGAGAATGTGAGCGAGAAGAGAGAATGGGGAAGGAAGCACACCAGAGAGTGTCAAGGTTGGTTTTAAAATATGCAGTGCTGAGGTCCTAAAATATACCTTTGCCTGGAAGGGCCCTGCAGGCCTATTTCAGCACTTGGAAAAGTTTCCAGAATTCACCCCATCTCTTAGAGAATTCCTGCAGTCTGCCATGGGCACTGGGCACTGGAGCCCCTGACACAGTGAATTAGCATTTTTACAGGGGTGCTGGGTGGATTCAGAGTCGTGATTAGGGAAGTTTAACATAAATCTTAAAGCATCATTTTAAAAACAGTGTGGCCTCCCCCTCCTGACTGTAAGCTCATTATGGGGAGGGAATATGTCTGCTAACTCTGTTGTACTCTTCCAAGTGCTTAGCACAATGCTCTGCACATAGTAAGCACTCAATAAATACCATTGATTGATTGACTGACTAGTTAGTAGAGCACTGGCCTGGGAATCAGAAGGTCCTATCCATCAGAAGGACCTGGGTTCTAATCCCAGCTCCTCATTTGTCTGTTGTTTGACCTTGGGCAAGTCATTTCACTTCTCTGTGCCTCAGTTCCCTCATCTGTAAAATGGGGATTAGGATAGTGATCCCTATGTGGGACAGGGACTTTTTCCAATCCAATTGGCTTGCATCTACCCCGGTGCTTAGTACAGTTTCTGGCACATAGTAAGCGCTTAAATACAATGAAAAAAAATCAGATCAGTCTTCTGGAGCTCAGTTGCTTACTAGGCCACCTTTTGGCCTATTGAGACCTTTGATCCCAAAGGGATCTCCTGATTGAGGCTTCTGGGAAAATGAAACAGTTATTCTATGAGAAACCATGCAGGTAAATAAGCTACTGCTTCGCTACTGGTTTGGTAACAGTTTGGACCCTGACAGCCGAACAATGGCATTTTCTGAGGACCTATTGCCTACAGAGCACTGTCCTAAGCATATGGATAGCAAATAGAGGTGAAAGACAGTCCCTGACTTTAAGGAGAATCAAAAGGGGAATATAGAAGTCCACAAGATCCTATTCCCTCAGCATTTTCCCTGTGCAAATCTCTTCCTCTTGCCCTCAGAATTTCATTTGGCTTTTCCATTCCCATTTTATCTACCTATTCATTTTTATTGATAACCTCTTAAACAAGGTCTGAGCTCACCTCTGCTGCCCATATGGGTTATCTGTTCTTCTTTCTTTCTTCTTTGAGATACTTGTGAAGATCACTCACTGTGTGCCAAGCACTTTACTAGACACACGATAATCAGGGTGGGCACAATCCCCGACCCATAAGGGACTCCCAGTCTCAGCAGAAGGGAGATCGGGTATCATATCTCCATTTTACAGATGAGCAAACTGAGGGACAGTGAAGTGACTCGCTCAAGGTCACCCAGCAGGCTAGTGGCAGAGCTGGGATTAGAACCTAGGTCTTCTGGCTCCCAAGCCTGCATTCTTTCCCCTAGGCCACGGTGCTTTGCCATTTAACACAAGCAGCAGAAGAGCACCATGGCTGGAATGCATAACCATATGTTGTGGGTCTGTTTGTGCCTTTAGTTTAACTCAAACCAATCTTTTTTTGTATAATATATCCATCATATATCAACGTCCTCATTTTCCAGGCACTGGTGATGTTCGGTAATGGTTACACCCAGAGAAGGAGCCTGGGGTGGAGGGCATAAACCTCGGGTGACTCAGATGGGCTCTTCAAAGGGTAGTTAAGCTGGAAAAGAATAATCACCGCTTTCTTTCCCCTAGAGACCCTTACCAGTTTCCAAGTGGGCCAGAGTTACTTGCTGAGCAGTAGAAGTGTAAAACAGATGAGGAGCTGTATCTGCTTGTTTGTGTTTTGATCATTTGGCTGCAAGTTATTTAGAAAATGCATCAGCCAGACTCTCCATCACTCAGTGCAGTGAGCATTCAGATGAAGAGAGGGCGACCAGGTGGTTTATCCCCATTTTACAGTGGAAGAAACTGAGGCACAGAACAGTAAATGACTTGCCCAAGGTCACAGAGCAGGCAAGTGGCAGAGCTGGAACTCAAACCCAGGCTTTCTGGCTCTCTTGAGATTTCTTGTCTATCAAGACAGTCTAGTCACGGGTGATCCTTAAAATGGCAGAGAAGCAGTGTGGTCTAATTAATTAATTAATGATGGCATTTATTAAGCTCTTACCATATGCAAAGCACTGTTCTAAGCACTGGGGAGGTTACAAGGTGATCAGGTTGTCCCACGGGGGGCTCACGGTCTTAATCCCCATTTTACAGATGAGGTAACTGAGGCCCAGAGAAGTTAAGTAACTTGCCCAAAATCACACATCTGACAATTGGCAAAGCCAGGGTCCAGTAGATAGAAAACGGGTCTGGGAATTCTAATTCTAACGTGGATTCTAATTTCGGCTCCACCACTTGCTTGCTATGTGACCTTGGACAAGTTACTTAACTTTTCTGGGCCTCAGTTACCTCATCAGTAAAATGGGCATTAAGACTGCGAGCCCCATGTGGGACATAGACTGTGTCCAACCTGATTAGCTTATCTACCCCAGTGCTTAACACAGTGCCTGGCATGAAATAAAGCGCTTATCAAATATTAAAAAAAAAACCAGAAAAAAGACCAAATACAAAATAAAATAATGGTGGGTCATCAATTCACTGCAGCAAAGTTCTTCTAGAATGGAATTCCCTTAATTTTGCCAGAGGTTGAAGGAGGAGGCCATAACTGAGGGGTGGCCTGGTCTAGTGGAAAGTGAATAGGAAGTCAGACTTGGGTTCTAATCCTGCCTCTGTCACATGCCCTATGTGACCTCAGTTTTCTCACCTGTAAAATGGGGATTAAATATCTTTTCTCTTTCCCGCTAAGACTATGTGCCCCATGGGAAAAATTGCAACTCATTATGAATGATTGTATTAATATATATGAATCCCTCTAGACTGCAAGCTCATTATGGGCAGAGAACATGACTGCTAATTCCGTTATATTGGACTCTCTCAAGCACTTAGTACAATGCTCTGCACAGAGTAAGCGCTCAAATACCATTGATTGATTGATTGAAATTATATATAATATGAGTCCAAAACAATATAAAAGACGAGGTTTAGAGGACAGCAAGTTTGGGGGTAAACAGAACAAGAAGAGACCTTGGTGTGCTGCTATCCAAGTCATCCAGAGTCCACTACACAATCGTAGCTTCTCTCCCAAGCGCTTAGTACAGCGTTCTGCCTCCAGTAAGCGCTCAATAAATACCACTGATTGAATGACTGAAATGACTGAGGCAAACCCTGTTTGACGGTGTTCATTCATCACATTCATTCAATTGTATTGAGTGCTTACTGTGTTCAAAGCACTGTCCTAAGCACTTGGGAGAGTACAGTGCAACAACAAACAGACATATTCCCTTCTCACAACAAGCTCACAGTCTAGAGTGGAGGACAGATATTAATATGCATAAATAAATACATGAATGAATGGATAAATAAACTGCAGATATATACGTATGTGCTGCAGGGTTGGGAGAGAGAATGAATGAAAGGAGCGAGTCAGGGTGATAAAGAAGGGAGTGGGAAAAGAGGAGGGGGGGCAAAATAAGCAATTAAACACCATAAAATAAAGGAAAATAAATAAAATCTGTCAGCTCTGTTGTACTGTACTCTTCCAAGTGCTTAGTACAGTGCTCTGCTTGCAGTGAGTGCTCAGTAAATGCTATTGATCGATTTATTTCCTTGTGTTGTGGCCAGGCCCTAAGATACTGTACCTTGAGGAACTCCTTCAGGGGACACCCACAAGTCCAGATCTTTCCGGACCACTGGAAATTCTTTCCGGCACAACCCAAGCAGCTGGGATAAGGAATGGTTTAATTAAAAGCTATTTCGGAAAAAAAAAAAACCTCTCATCAACACCTCAAGGAGTTTTGTCGTCGCTGAGGGAACGAAGGTGTGAGTGCTTGGAGTTGCCTGCTGTTAGATCAAGTGAGCTGCCGGCCACACTTTGTGGAAGATGAAATTGGCAAGGGTTCTTCTGGGGCCTCCAGAAAATGAGATGTCTATCTCCCGTACAATCCCGGGAAGCCAGACCCTAAATAAAACCCAACCGCCTCTCTCCTCAGATTGTTTTGTGTTCACGATTCACAAGTCTTGTTTCTGCTTGTTTTCCTTAAGTCACATTTGGCACCTTCCATTTCAGCATCCTACCTGTATTGTTCACTCGCTTGCCTCCTCCATGCTATTCCCAGAGTGTCTTCCTTCAGTGGCAAAGAACAAAATTAAAGGGGAGGCTGGGAGATGCTGCTGCCAACGAAGAAGGTTTAACCAGACCCACTCCTGAAGAACATGAGCTGTGCATCATCACAGCATTTACTATATGCCAAGCACTCTGCACTGGGATAGACACAGTACAGTAAGATTAGAGACAGTCCCTGTCCCACACAGGTTCGCAATCTTAGGCGAAATGGCGAATAGCTATTTAATTCCTATTTTATATATGAGGAAACTGAGGCCTTGAGAAGTTAAGCGACTTGCCCAAGGTCACACAGCAGACAAGTGGTAGAGTAGGGATTAGAACTCAGGTCTCGAGTCCTGCGCTTTTTCCACCAGGCTACGCAGCTTCCCTCGATATCCCTGTTTCCGAGTTTGTAAAACAGCTCTCCCCCAGGGATTGACATGGGCTGACCCATTACTTAATACTCGGAAAGCGCTTTGAGAATGGAAAACTCCAGAAGGGCCCCAACTAGCACAATTTTAAAGACTTTTTCTTCTCCTCAATCTCCCTGAGGTTTCCTTTATTACTAAAAGAAAAATGTTCTCTTTCAAGCTGCCATCCTGCCTACACCCTATTTCTTTCTCCGGCAAAATCCCCGGCTGCGTTCTAGGTCAGATGTGTTTGATTCATCCCCTTTCTACATTTGGCTTTGTGCCTTTCACCAGGGGCACAGCTGCCCAGGTTGACCATAAAGGCAAGTCCTGGCACCCCTTTTCAGGCTACCAGAGGGATCTGAAGGTCACGAAACAAATCTAATGACCCCAAATTGGGGCAACCTCTCTCCCTCTCTAGACTGTAAGCTCGTTGTGGGCAGGGAAAGTGTCTGTTTATTGTTCTAGTGTACTCTCCCCAGTGCTTAGTACAGTGCTTTGCACACACTAAGCACTCAATAAATACGATTGACTGACTGGAGAGGGAGAGAGCCTGCGAGAATCACCGTGACCTAGCGGACAGCGCGTGAACCTGGGAATCAGAAGGATCTGCATTCTAATCCCAGCTCTGCCAATTGCTTGCTGTGTGTCACTTACCTCCTCTGTGCCCCAGTTTTTTCAACTATAAAATGGGGATACCCATTCTCCTTTCTACTTCATCGTGGCTCAGTGGAAAGAGCCTGGGCTTTGGAGTCAGAGGTCATAGGTTCAAATCCCGGCTCCACCAATTGTCAGCTGTGTCACTTTAGGCAAGTCACTTCACTTCTCTGTGCCCCAGTTACCTCATCTGTAAAATGGGGATTAAGGCTGTGAGCCCCACATGGGACAACCTGATTACCTTGTAACCTCCCTAGTGCTTAGAACAGTGCTTTTCACATAGTAAGCGCTCAATAAATGCCATCATTATTATTACTTCGGCTGTGAGCCCCGTGCAGGTCAGAGACTGTGTCTGACCTAATTAACTTGTACCTACTCAAGCTGTCAGTGTTTGACACATAGTGCGTGCTTAACAAACTGTGTTTGTTAACAAATTTAACAAACCGTCTCTATATGTTGCCAACTTGTACTTCCCAAGCGCTTAGTACAGTGCTCTGCACACAGTAAGCACGCAATAAATATGATTGATTGAATGAATAAACAAACACTATAAAAAAAAAGCAACATAAAAAAAACTATCCCCAAGCACAAACCCCACCAAGCCCCACTGAAATAGTTCTTTGTCAGAAAGAATTCTGGCTTGTGTAGCACTTCCAGATTATTTTAATTGATGAGATTATTTGCTTTTCTTCCTTCTCCATTCTCAGTACATTTTTCAGTGTGTTTCCCCTCATTTAATGCTGG
The DNA here is from genome assembly GCF_015852505.1 of Tachyglossus aculeatus. Taxonomy (NCBI): domain Eukaryota; kingdom Metazoa; phylum Chordata; class Mammalia; order Monotremata; family Tachyglossidae; genus Tachyglossus; species Tachyglossus aculeatus. Next base: position 26,910,340 of record NC_052100.1, on the reverse strand, counting down.
GTGGGACTCTCATGAAGCTTTATTTTCCTTAAGGCTTCATCCTCTTCTGGTACATTCCTAATTTCCCTCTGTGGTTTTGTAGTTTTTATTTGCAGTGCTAATATTTATACACACACACACACACACTTTCATTTATCCTACCAACTCCACAACCTGGCTGCTATGTGACCCTGAGCAAGGCACTTGAATTTTTTGTGCCTCAGTCTCCTCACTGAATATGGAGATGAAATACCTGTTCTCCCTCCTACTTAGACTGTGAGCCCCATGTGGGACAGGGACTGTGTCTGGCCTGAATAAGTTATATCTACCCCAGCACTTCAAACTGTGCTGGACACAAAGTGAGTGATTAAGAAATGTCATAATGATAATGATAATACGACTGAATGAAAGAATAATCTTTTTTGGCCATATTTTTAGATAGTACTTGGCTAGAGAAGCAGCAGGGCCTAGTGGGAAGAGTATGGACCTGGATGTCAAAGAACTTGGGCTCCCATCCCTTTTCTGCTACTTGTCTGTCGTGTGACATTGGGAAAATCACATCTCCGTGCCTCAGTTACCTCATCTGTAAAATGGGGATTAAGACTGAAGGCTATGTGGGACGGGGACTTTGCCCCACCTGATTATTTCCTCCAGACTGTTGGCTCATTGAGGGCTGGGTAGTAAGCGCTCAATAAATACCACTGATGATGCTAGCATTTCCACCAGAAACATCATCCACAGTGGACAGCCCAATCATCACCAGTATAGACGTAACCTTTTTATATGCTTCTCCATTCATCAATGATTTGTTCCTCAGCTCTGCTTCCTACTTGTCATCAGTGACATTTTCCAGAACTTGTAAACACTCCTTGGCCTTTTCACCTTCTCAATATTAACGGCTACCTAGCAGGTAGTTCCCGTGATAATTTATCTCGGAACACTTTTTATTTCCTCGGCAGCTTTCCTTCCTCCACTTTATCCTGTTTAATTTCCCTCAGCACCACCACACTCTCCCAACATTAGCTCCTCTTGAAATTGAATATCTTTAGTTCTCCTTTTGGGCTTCACTTCAATCCTCCAGGTATCAACCTCAGTACAAGTACAATCACCGCCTCTGGCAGATTTCTCCGCTGCCACATCTCTGTTCTCACTCCCCCTTTCACCTACTGCGTTAATGAGCCCCGGCCCTGGATGGTGGACACAAACATATCGTTCAGGCTCTTCTATGTGGCTGAGTGGCCTAGTTTACCGTTCAAAGTGCGTGTCCAGATACTTGTTCCCCTTTGTGACACTGTCAAATATGCATGAACCACCACCATGATGATAGATTCCTCAGCAGACCAAAAAATTCTCTTTGCGGGGCAGTAGCAAAGGAAATGCATGGAATCAATTCACAGAGGTCTGGAACACACTTAAATGATGACTTCCAGGCCTGTTAACTCTTTGAAACCTGAGCCCACTTCTCACCCGCCACTAGAAAAGTTGGTAGGACAATCTAATGAGAGTCAGAGACTGCAAAATTGGGAAAGAGTGGGGAGGGGAGGACAGGAAGATTGGGAGAGAGTGAGAGCAGGCATGTGGACACACCAGGATAATCTCAAGAACTTGGCTTCTAGGGTGGCAAACATATAATTGTTTTCTTGGCCAAAATTCCAATTCCATCGGTGGTGCAGAGATGTTTAGGTGTGCTGCCTAGTAAATGGAGTCAGGTCTCTGCTTGAAGGAGCAAAGGGAGAATAAACCACAACAAAGTTCTCTTCCAGGACAGGTGGCGTTTCTGAAAGGCAGGCTGGTAGAGCAACGTTTCTGCACAGTTTTCCGCTCTAGAAAAGGCAGAAATGAGGCCGGGAAAATCATTCCCTGCAGCTCCCCAAGTAAGAAGAGCTCTCTGGCTGAGGGGAATATTACTCCTCTCATCTGGCTCACCCGCAACGTGTCACACGTATCAAAACAATGAACAACAAGTTCAGCCACGTCCAGCTTCCTGCTCTTCCTAATATAAAGTTCTTTGAATCCTCTTTCTTCCTAGGGCTACTATCTCTGGACAAGGGTCTGCCTTTGGTTGGGATCTTGCCTTGTTTGATGCCTAATGAGGTTTGTTAACCACAACTGCTACCCTGAGACTGGGTCTACAATACAGTCGGTGTGTTGGAGAGCCAGGTGAAACATGTAATCTTAGATTCAGTTTAGCCACAGGATGGCAGTAAATTCCCCAATAATAATAATAATAACAATAATAATAATAATAATGATAATAATAATAATGGCATTTATTAAGTACTTACTAAGTGCAAAGCACTGTTCTAAGCACTGGGGAGGTTACAAGGTGATCAGGTTGTCCCACGGGGGGCTCACAGTCTTAATCCCCATTTTACAGATGAGGTCACTGAGGCCCAGAGAAGTTAAGTGACTTGTCCAAAGTCACACAGCTGACAACTGGCGGAGCAGGGATTAGAACCCATGACCTCTGACTCCCATCATCATCATCATCATCATCAATCGTATTTATTGACTCCCAAGGACTCATTGATTGAGGACTCCCAAGCCCAGGCTCTTTCCACTAAGCCACACTGCTTCTCTAGTGATCCCCAAGTGATCACACCTGTTACAAAAGGATAATCACACACACACACATACACACACACACACACACACTCACACTCACTCTATAGCTCTCTCTCTCTCTGTCTCTCACCCTCCCTCCCTCTGTTCCCTCCCTTCCTTCCCCTCCCCTTCCCCCAATATATTCCAGTGATTTTCATTTTCATCGCTGCCCCTTTTATGTTCTGGGATTCTGAACTGGTTTTTTTTTTTTCCACTTGAGTTTCACATCTGTTTTAGCAGCAGCACTTTGACAACCAGAAAACAGAACTGTTTATTGGGTTCCAGGTGCCGCAAACCCGGGAGGGGGGGAAACCAGCCAGAAGTGACTGCTTCCTTGCTTAGCTCATCTCGCCCAATGGAACCTCCACAGGGTTGGTCGAAAGTTTTAACTGGAGTACTATCAGCAGCCCCCCACAACTGTGACATTCTCCTAGACACGTGCTTCCAAACAACCTTTCGAAGTGCCTGCGGTTTGGCCGGGATGGCCTTTGCACTTGCAGCAGAAACCACGCCTGCTCCCGAAAACTCTGGCCTGGAGCCTACTGTTTGAGGAGTCCAAATTACGTGGTTAATGTAAGGGAATGGAGTTTTCATGGGCTCCAAGTGGAGTCCAGTCTCTGCCTGGTCCCTGCTGCTCTGCAAATAAGAGAGAAGGGCCAAGAGGGGCTGGGGGCAAAGGGGGAGAGAAAGAGAGAAAAGGGGGAAAAAGAGGAGAACAGAGAGAAAAAGAAACAAAGACTCAGAGAAGATGGGGGCAAAAATATATATACATGTTCACAAACACACACAAATCACACCCCAGCATGACTTCATCTTCAGCAAGGTTCAGCTGTAATAATAATAATTATGGTATTCGTTAAGCGTTTACTATGCACCAGGAACTGCACTAAGCACTGGGGTGGACACAAGCAAATCAGGTTGGACACAGTCTCTGTCCCTTATAGGACTCACAGTCTCAGTCCTCATTTTACAGATGAGGTAACTGAGGCACAGAGAAGTCAAGTGACTTGGGCAAGGACACACAGCAGATATGTGGCGGAGTCCGGATTAGAACTCATGACCTTCTGTAAATACCATGGCTGCAGGATTAGGGCTGTCCGGGGTTGGGGAAGGGGAGGTTAACTGCTAGGACTCAGGCATCCGGGCACACACAGTGATAAATATCCATTGATCTACTGAATGATTGATAAGGGTACAGCTTTCCTTTACTGTGTTCTCCTCTCTCTTCAGTGACCTCCGGACTTTCCATTGGTCATCCTTTTCTTAAAAAAAAAAAATCTAGGCTTGGGCCTCTACATGTTCAGAAGTTAGGTCAAAGCTGAGTAGCTTGGAAAGTTTGAGTGTAGTGGTTGTGTAATTTCTCCATTTCATAAAGTCTGAGCTGGCTAATCCATGAGAGGGTGGGGGGAGGTTTGTTTGATTGTTTTGGGGGTTGAAATTTTGTGTTTAATAATCTCAGCTCAGTTAAGGTTTCCCCCGCCAATCAGTTAAAGCAGTTAATGGTAAACTGCTGCCTCAGCTCAAGGGTTTTGTCTCTTTGGAAAACCAGCAATAAATGTCATGACATTTATAAGAATCAAGGTGGAGTAGTTCAAAGCTGTATGGATATGTAATGGACTCATACACATTACCATCCACTCTAGTTTGGAAAAATATAAATTCGTACACAGAGAACCAAGTCAGAAAACCCTCTCATCTTTAGAACAGTGTTTGGCACAGAGTAAGCGCTTAATAAATGCCATTATTATTATTATTATTATTATTATTATTATCCAACATTAAATAACCAGCCAGTCCAGTTTTAGGGTTGGAAATTAAAACTGGCTAAGAGTCCCTTATCCTTTGTTAATCACCAGGATGATAGTTTCTTTTCTTCTAGGGATCAAACACATCTGTTTCTCAAGGCTCTCCATAAGCTCTTTCTTCTCTCCTCTCTTCTCCGACTACTCTGCAGCTCAGGCACTTTGTAGCTCCCAAACAAACCTAAGGCTTCTCGCTTATGACTCTCAACCTCAGACCTCCTCTTCCCTCAGCTTTGCTAAACTGCCACCCTCCCCTCCTTCCGATAATTCTCCCTGGTGCTCGGGGGTGATGTCACTAGAGATGAAATTTACCTCTGCAGCGACTCGCTCAAAATGGCAATCCCGTTAGGCTGGGATTCGAAGCTGGGAATCTGGGTTGTGTGAGTTTGTGACATAAACAAATTTGGAAACTGAAAACTCAATGACATGTCCCCTCCTTCAGTCAGTCTCCTTGGGGTAGGGGTGATGAAATGAGTTTGGGTAAGAAAAATAACTGTGGCTTTGGTGAAGTGTTTGCTATCTGCCAAGCACCGTGCTAAGCACTGGGGTAGATACCACACAATCAGATCAGACACAGTAGCTGTCCCATATGGATCTATACGCTTGATCACTCCCTTCTCCCCTATTTAAACTCTTAGATTGTGACCCCTACAAGGGAAAGGAATGTTATTTAATTCCGACTGGTGTATTGTCTCCCAACACTTAGAATAGTGCTCTGTGCACAGTAAGTGCTTAATACATACTAATTCAACAACAACAGCAATTACTACTACTATTTCCACTGTGGTGACAGGGCTTTGTGGAGTGGAGTTTTGGATCCTATATTGCCTTCTGGGGCAGATTGAATAGATCTTTTAACCCAGAGGGTAAAAAGCCAAGCAATGGCAGAGGCTTCTGAAGAAACTTCCCAAGAGCAGGAGAAAGTCACAACAGAAAAGTTGTACAAAGTGCTCTGTGCAGGAAAACTGTCAGTCACTTGGGGGACAAAAGACACAGCACTTAAGGGCTGTCAGTCATCTCCTTAGAAAAAGCCAAGAAATGTCTCTCAGAAGCATTACCGATATTTATAGGTGCAGAAGGGGAAAAAAAATCCCAGGGAAGACATTGGCAAATTAACTCAGATTTCATAATAATAATAGTAATAATAATAATAATAATGGTATTTGTGAAGCACTTACTATATGCCAGGCACCATACTAAGTGTTGGGGTGGGAACAAGCAAATCCGATTGGACACAGTCCCTGCCCCACATGGGGCTCACAGACTCATTCCCCATTTTACAGATGAGGTAACTGAGGCCCAGAGAAGTGAAGTGAATTGCCCAAGGTCACACAGCAGACAGGTGGTGGAGTCAGGATTAGAACCCATGACCTTCCAACTCCCAGACCCATGCTCTACCCACTGTGCCATGCTGCTTCGCCAAGCTGCTTTGACAGTATTGCCAGCTTAGACCACTTGACTCTAGCCAAACCTGTCTCCCAAACTTATGAAAATAGATATCGACCACCCTTAATCATTTTTAAAAACTGCCTCTTTCTCCTCTATCAATTCATTTAGATGCTGCCATTAATTGATTTAAGATAGACGTGCTTTGGTTACTCTCTTCAAACTGTGGGTATTCAAATTATTATTCATATTAATGTCTGTCTCCCCCTCTAGGCTGTGAGTTTATGGTGGGTAGGAATGTGTCTGTTGTTACACTGTATTCTCCCAAGTGCTTAGTACAGTGTTTTGCACACAGTAAGTGCTCAATAAATAAATTGAATGAATAAATGCGTGAATGACTCTCCCCCTCTAGACTGTAAACTCCTTATGGGCAGGGAACTTGTCTGCTAATTCTGTAGTATTGTACTCTCCCAAGTGCTTAGGACAGTGATCTGCAAATAGTACGTGCTCAATAAATACAAGAGAAGAAGCGTGGCTTAGTAGAAAGAGCCCGGGCTTGGGAGTCAGAGGTCATGGGTTCTAATCCTCGCTCTGCCACTTGTCAGCTGTATGACTTTGGGCAAGTCATTTCACTTCTCTGGGTCTCAGTTCCCTCATCTGGAAAATGGGGACTGTGATCCCCCCATGGGACAACCTGATTACCTTGTAACCTCCCCAGCGCTGAGAACAGTGCTTTGCACATAGTAAGTGCTTGAAAAATGTCATATCATTATTATTATTATCATTCTCTGGGTCTCAGTTCCCTCATCTGGAAAATGGGGATTAAGACTGTGAGTCCCACGTGGGACAACCTGATTACCTTGTCACCTCCCCAGCGCTTAGAACAGTGCTTTGCACATAGCAAGTGCTTAATAAATGCCATCATTATTATTCTTCTTCTTAATCCCGGCTCCACCACTTGTCAGCTGTGTGACTTTGGGTGAGTCACTTAATTTCTCTGGGCCTCAGTTCCCTCATCTGCAAGACGGGGATGAAGACCGTGAGCCCCACGTGGGACAACCTGATTACCTTGTATGTACCCCAGGGCTTAGAACAGCACTTATAGATGCTATTAACAGCCCACTGTTGGGTAGGGACCGTCTCTATATGTTGCCAACTTGTACTTCCCAAGCGCTTAGTACAGCGCTCTGCACACAGTAAGCGCTCAATAAATACGATTGATTGATTGATCACTATTGGGAAGCAGCGTGGCTCAGTGGAAAGAGCCCGGGCTTTGGAGTCAGAGGTCATGGGTTCAAATCCCGGCTCCACCAATTGCCCGCTGTGTGACTTTGGGCGAGTCACTTCACTTCTCTGGGCCTCAGTTCCCTCATCTGGAAAATGGGGATGAAGACTGTGAGCCCCCCGTGGGACAACCTGATCACCTTGTGACCTCCCCGGCGCTTAGAACAGTGCTTTGCACATAGTAAGCGCTTAATACCATTATTATTATTATTATTATTACTATTATCCAGCAATCCAGAGAAGAGCCAGCAATTGCAGTGACTGGTTAGGGCCACAGGAGGTCGCTCTTTTCCACACATCGCCCCCGCTCTTCACCATGCGGAGGAGAGAGAAAGAGGGAATAAATGGGGCATATTTATTATTTCTTTATTTCCCATCCATCACAGCCTCCGGCCACCAGTGCCTCTGATGCAGACCCCCATACTGCACCACCTGGAGAATGAAAACACGGCAAGGAAGAGAGATTCCCTCCATCCCCCTCTCCTGTCTGAGTGTCCAGCTCAAATCTCCTGCGCTCATCGGGTACACTTTTCCGGATGAGTTTTCAGAAGGTGGGAGAGGAAACCTGTGCGTGTGTCTGTGTATGTGCAAGAGTGTGCGTAGGTGGGTATGTGTGTGTGAAGGTTCTGCACGTGGGGGTATGGATGTGTGTAGATGAGGATGTGTGAATTGTGATAATAATAGTAATGATGGCATTTATTAGGTGTGTGTATAAGGATGTATGTATAAGTGCTCTGTGTGTTGACATGAGGGGTGTGGGTATGTATGAGTGGTGTGTGTGGGAGTGTGTGTGCCTGTTCTCCTGGCTAAGAGTCTCCCAAGTGTGAGTCTTTCTCTGTATGTGAAAGTAGGGAGTGTCTGATCTAGGAAGACCCGCAATATTTGACGGGGCTTTTCAGTCGAGGGTGAGGTGGTGTTTCCGGGGGTAGGGTGGGCCTGGACACCCCTGTGGCTCTCACCGCTGTGTCCTAATAATGTTGGGCTGAGCCTCACCCACGGGCCCCTAAATAGGCCACTGAGAGAGTAGGTCACGTTGCCACTCCAGAGCCGGATGCTAGCAAATCCGGATGGGAGGTGGGTGGGGCAGGGCTGAGGGTGGGGGGCGGCTGAGGCTTGATGGGAAACAGGCTCCGTGGGCAGTCAGAGACAGGATCCAGCTGGGATTGAGCCTCCTTGGACTTCCTGGTTTTGAGTATTCTACGATACACTCTCAAGTGTTCACCACAGTGCTCTGCATGCAGTAAGTGCTCCATAAATATCTTTCCTTTATTGGGTATAGGCTGTGTCTGGGCTGTTGGAAGATGCTCCCAGGTCAGCTTGTGTCTGGTAGAGGCCTGCATCCCTCAACACTACTCTAAATATCTCGTCCCCTCCCTTTGACTGACACACACAAACACACACACATACACACACTTTCTCTCTCTCTTTCTCTCTCTCTCTCCCCCCCCTTCCTCTCCCTCAGTTCACGCATCTCTGAAGCACTTCGAGAGACAGTAACTTTCTGCTGTTGACAAACAAAAGCTTCCACTGAATAGACCAGACAGTTCCTCCCAATGGGTCACTGCCTTCAAACCACTTGCTGAATCTTTTCAAACTGCCTTTTAAAAAAAAAAATGTTTGTGTTAAGTGCTTACTATGCACCAGACATGCCACTAAGCTCTGGGGTAGATACAAGGTTGGACACAGTCCATGTCCCACAGGGGACTCACAATCTTTACAGATTAAGAAACTGAGGCACAGAGAAGTTGGTGACTTACTCAAGGCCACCCAATAGACAAGTGTCAGAGCCAGGATTAGAACAAAAGTCCTCCAGCTCCCAGGGCCTGTGCTCTCTCCACTAGGCCTCTTTATTCTGAAGAACCAGTTTGGAGACAGGCTTCCTCCAAGGAAGGACCATTGCTCTGTGCCCTCCGTTAAACAGAAGAATCCAGAAATTTCCTGTTCAAGCTGGTGGGCAGACCAGCCTTTGCTGAGGTGACATCTGCCTACCTGCAATTGGGGTCACGGACCATTTTTTAGGCCTCCGTTGAAGCAACTCATCTATCAATCTCTGGGCTGGTGTTGGCGGGAATTCCTTGTTACTCTGCAATCTGACTCCCAAGGAACAGCAAGTGCTGAGCAGGGGAGACTTGGGTCTGTGCTGACTTAGCTAAGGCAGAATCCTCCAGAGCTGAATGGACAAGTCGAGTCAAAAGTCAAAACAGAAGATACATGCAGAAGGTTGAAGGACAGGCCAGGGAAATAATTCTCCTCTAGACTGTAAACTAATTGTGGGCAGGAAACGTGACTGTCAGCTCTGTTTCTGCTTAATATTAATAATAATAATGGTATCTGTTGAGCGCATACTATGTGTCAAGCACTATTCCAAGTGCTGGGGTAGATACAGGCTAAGCAGGTTGGACAGAGTCCCTCTTCCACATGGGGCTCACAGTCTTAATCCCCATTTTACAATGAGGTCACTGAGGCATACAGAATTTAAATGACTTGCCCAAGGTCACTCAATAGACAAGTGACAGAGCCGGGATTAGTACTCAGGTCCTCTAGATTCCCAGGCCTGTGCTCTAACTGTTAGGCCATACTGCTTCCCAAGCACTTAGTACAGAGCTCTGTATACAGTAAGCGTTAAATAAATACTTCCAAATTGCCCTCGAGAGAGGATTGCAAATCACTTTCTTCATCAAGTGTAAATTATTGAGGCAGTAACATAGCTTGGCTAAGTGACCTCGGGCAAGTTGCAAGTCATTTAATTTCTCTAGTCTCCAGTTTTCACTTCATTTCTCTGGACTTCATTTTCCTCATCTGTAAAATGGGGATTAAATACCTGTTCTCCCTCCTCCTCGGATTGTGAGTCCCACATGCCAAAGGGACTGACCGATTTGACTATATCACGCTTAACACAGTGCTTGCCACATAGTAAACACTTAACAAATGCCGCAATTATTATGATTAGATATTTGCTATGCGGTGACCAATCAGTGGTACTTATTAATTGTTTACTGTGTACAGAGCACTGTACTAAATGGGGATTAAATACCTGTTCTCCCTCCTCCTCAGACTGTGAGTCCACATGCCAAAGGGACTGATCGATTTGACTGTATCGCTCTTAGCACAGTGCTTGCCACATAGTAAGCACTTAACAAATGCCACAATTATTATGATTAGATATTTGCTATGCGGTGACCAATCAGTGGTGTTTATTAAGTGCTTACTGTGTGCAGAGCACTGTACTAAATGGGGATTAAATACCTGTTCTCCCTCCTCCTCAGACTGTGAGTCCCACATGCCAAAGGGACTGACCGATTTGACTGTATCGTGCTTAGCACAGTGCTTGCCACATAGTAAGCACTTAACAAATGCCACAATTATTATGATTAGATATTTGCTATGCGGTGACCAATCAGTGGTGTTTATTAAGTGCTTACTGTGTGCAGAGCACTGTACTAAATGGGGATTAAATACCTGTTCTCCCTCCTCCTCAGACTGTGAGTCCCACATGCCAAAGGGACTGACCGATTTGACTGTATCATGCTTAGCACAGTGCTTGCCACATAGTAAGCACTTAACAAATGCCACAATTATTATGATTAGATATTTGCTATGCGGTGACCAATCAGTGGTACTTATTAAGTGCTTACTGTGTGCAGAGCACTGTACTGAAGTGCTTGGGCAAGTCCAGTTCAATAGAGTTGGTTGACACATTCCCTGCCCACAATGAGCTTACAATCTACAGGGAGAGACAAACATTAATATAAATAAATTACGGCTACATACTTACGTGCTGTGGAGCTGAGGGTGGGAGGGGAGGAATAGCAAATAGCTATTTGATATTCAAACAATATTGAATCACTGCTTTTCTCCCGACAGTTTCACTCCAGGCTTCCACTCATCCCCCTTTACACCGCCTCCCTCCATCTACACATATAGACCAGAAAACATTTACAGCTTGTGAATATTTCAAAAGGGAGGTTTTAAAAGGCCCATTAACTGTATTCTAGCTGGGCAGCTTCTTAGATAACGTTACAAGATCTCCAAAGAATCTTCCCTATTAACAAACTTTCAGATAAAATGCAGTGCGCGAATCCCACTGCTTCCCGAAAAAGAAAGCAAGACTTCAAGGGTTGGAACTCGCTTGCTTTGGGGACAACGCTGGAATCCTGACAGGTTGGTGTAGGTGAAAAGCAGAAATTAGGAAAGCAAGTGAACTGTGGGAGTGTAAGCTTGTTGAGGGCAGGGAATGGGTGTCATGCTTCTGCTATATCCGACAGATGATCAGTCTCCCTCACTTCAAAGCCTTATTGAAGGCCCATCTCCTCCAAGAGGCCTTCCCTGACTAAACCCTCCTTTCCTCTTGTCCCTCTCCCTTGTGCATCACACTGACTTACTCCCTTTAGTCGTCTCCCCTCCCAACCCCACAGCAATTATTTACATATCTTTACTTTTATTTCTATTCATGTCTGTCTCCCCCTCTAGACTGTAAGCTTGTTTTGGGCAGGGAATGTGTCAGTTATATTGTTATATTGTACTCTTCCAAGCGCTTAGTAAAATGCTCTGCACACAGTAAGCGCTCAATAAATACGATTCACTGACATGTATGGGCAAGCCCAGACTCAAATAAGGCGACACAGTAAAGAATGGTTGGAAGGTTCAGCCTGAAGGAAGAAATCAGGGGAACAGTCGCTACCCCACTGTGAAGTTTCCAAGAAGCCTAGGCTGTAAGGAGGTATTCTGAAATAGAGCCAGGCCTGATGCGGGATGATTTTTTTTTTTATGGTATTTGTTAGGTGCTTACTATGTTCTAGGCACTGTACTAAGCGCTGGGGTTCCAGTAGTGCAACAGTTATTTGACCTTGGGTAGGAACAAGCCATTAGTATGCCTGGGTAAGCCAGTCCTCACCATAAAAGCTGTAGTCTGTGGGAGGGCGTTCCAAGCAGGAGTGAGGGTCTGAGCCGGACTTCGGAAGTGGGAGAGTTGAGAATGAGAAACAGTAAGTTGGTCTGAGAGGAAGGAAGAGAGTGAGCTGAGGGCAGAGTGGGAGGAAAGAGTAAGGAAGTAGGAGGGAGAGAGAGGTGATTTAGTGCCCTAAGTAGCATGGCCTAGTGGATAGAGTGTCTAGATAGATCTAGACTGTGAGCCCCCCTGTTGGGTAGGAACCGTCTTTTTATGTTGCCAACTTGTACTTCCCAAGCGCTTAGTACAGTGCTCTACACACAGTAAGTGCTCAATAAATACGACTGAATGAATGAATGAAGGAATAGAGAGCCGGCCTGGGAGTCAGAAGGACCTGGGTTCTAATCCACTTGTCTGCTGTGTGACCCTGGGCAAGTCACTTCACCTCACTGGGCCTCTGCTACCTCATCTGTATAATGGGAATTAAGATCATGAGCCTCACTGGGGATATGGACTGTATCCAGCCTGATGACTGTATCCACCCCAGCGCTTAGAACAGTGCCTGGCACATAGTAAGCGTTTCACAAATACCATAAAAAAATTGTTGGTAGAGGATTGGTTGCCTTGTGTTTGAATGAGCTACATTTCATATCTCCACGGGAGAAGCAAGTGAGAAGAGCACCCTTCTGCTACTTCTACCTCCTCATCCTCCCCTTCTTCTCCTCCTCTTCTTCCTCCCCTTCTCCTCCTCCCCCTCTCATCCCAAGCCTCTCCAGACTAACACCTCATGGTAAATGTGTTAGTTGAAAAAAAAACAACCCCATAGTTTAACAGCAACATTGATTCATTCAGGAAGTAGGTTTTGCCTTGTTTTAATGAAAACAGTCTTCGAGCGTGCATACACAAAAACCACACATGGAAAATGTGTGTAATCTCCTTGTACCTTAGCCCAGAGGAAAATGTTAGTGTTATGTCATATTTAGGTACAAATTGAATCAATGTTAAATCCCCAAATGATTTTCCTCTGCTAGTAGGAGAGGAATACAATTTACTACTCATAAGAGCAATCGGACATCAGCAACCCGATCTTAAGTGACTTGGCATTTTGGTTCACAAGAATGAAACGGAGTCGGGACTTAGATGTTCAGGATACGGAAAGAGGCTGGTTTAACCGCGTGAACGTGATCCCCGCTGAGATAAACCACGGTAACGGTCCAACTCCCCCAGCGCTCTTGCTGGAGTCATCTCAACATTCATAAATAATGGTAATTCTGACAGGAAACTAAATGGATGAGAAAGGGGACAGGAGTGAACTCAGCACAGCGAGCCAAGGCAGGTCTCGCGTGTGGCAGGCTGTAACTTTACTATTCAGAATATGAAGAGCTGGGCAGGAGTCCCAGAATACTTCCAACTCTCCTTCTCTGGATTGCAGTTCCAGTGATTTTTTTTTTTCTTCTGGAGCCATGTCAACTTGAGAAAGCAGGAGAACGTAACTTGCCCACTTCCTGGTTTTAGCCAGGGTTATTGCTCGATAAGCAGGCACTACCATGTTTAGCTTCTGCATTCATTCTTTCATTCCATTGTACTGATTGCATGCTTACTGCATGCACAGCACTGTACTAAGCGCTTGGGAGAGTACACTATAACAATAAACACATTCCCTGCTACAATGAGCTTAATTGGGGGTGTGGGGCGTGGGCACGTACAACATCGTGGTTCCCATCCCCCCTCCCACTCTGAATGTCAGAAAATCTGGGAGCAGGGGGAGGGGAAGGAGGAGAGCATAAAACCCCAAGGATTTCTGAGAATCTTGGTCCCAGTGACAGAGCTTGGGGATCGGGAGCAACTTCAACTACCTAAACGCATGTTCCAAATCCTGATTGTGGAAGCCTGGCTGTTAGACCCTGCTGAGAAAAAGACACCTGTCAATGCCCTTCTTCATAGGGGAGGACAGGTCCATCCACAATCCTTTAGGACCCTCAGACCCCAGAAGACTCAATGGTTGGGTCCACCACCAGAATGAATGGGCTTCCTTAAGATCCTCCGGTCCTGATACAGGCCCCTCATCCATTCTGGTGATACTTCTGGATCTGATGCGGTGCAAAGGATTCAAAGATGATGACCAGAAACCAGAACAGTAAATATCATTAATTGATTGAATGATTAAATTGACCACTGGCTCATTATTCACCGACAGCTTTAGCAATCCTGACGTCCTGGGATGCACTTGTCCATTTTTGCAAACCCAGTCCTTTTATTGGCTGAGGCACAGGCAAATTATTTTTTCTACGCCAGTCACATGCTCCAGGCCACTGACAGTTAGTTATTATACCAAAGCCCACTCTAACTCCACTGTATGAGTAATTAGATGGGCAGCAGCCAGTTAGTGGTATAAAAATAAAATTCCTTTAATAGAACACTGATTTGGAGGTTCCGGCAATTATTGCTCATAAGTGCTCTGGCATTTATCCATCTTCACAAGGCCAGGATCCTGTGATAGCAGCTAGAGCCAGTAAAAGTGCTTGCAAACCTAGAGGTAGATGCGGGATGAACTGACAAAGCCCGGTAATTATGGCCCTTTAAGTGGAGAGAAATTTAAATGAAGCCATTTCTGCTAGAACTCCCTTGAAGGGATTTGAGAAGCAACATGGCCTAGGGCAAAGAACTTGGGCCTGGAATTCAGGAGATGTGGGTTCTAATCCACTTGCCTGCTGTGTGACCTCGGGCAAGTCATTTAACTGCTTTGCCTCCTCATCTGTGAAAATGAGGATAAGATACCTGTTCTCCCCCATCTTTAGACTGTGATAATAATTGTAGTATTTGTTAAGTGCTACTGGGAGCCAAGCACTCTGTTAAGCATTGGGAGAGATACATGGTAATAATAATAATAATAATAATAATAATAATGATGGCATTTATTAAGCGCTTACTATGTGCAACGCACTGTTCTAAGCGCTGGGGAGGTTACAAGGTGATCAGGTTGTCCCACGGGGGGCTCACAATCTTAATCCTCATTATACAGGTGAGGGAACTGAGGCCCAGAGAAGTGGACTTGCCGAAAGTCACACAGCTGACAAGTGGCGGAGCCGGGATTTGAACCCATGACCTCTGATATGGTAATCATATCAGAGAAGCAGCGTGGCTCAGTGGAAAGAGCTCGGACTTGGGAGTCAGAGGTCATGGGTTCAAATCCCGGCTCTGCCAATTGTCGGCTGTGTGATTTTGGGAAAGTCACTTAACTTCTCTGTGCCTCAGTTACCTCATCTGGAAAATGGGGATTAATACTTTGAGCCCCACATGGGAAAACCTAATAACCTTGTATCCTCCCCAGCGCTTAAAACAGTGCTTTGCACATAGTAAGTGCTTAACAAATGCCATTATTATTATTGTTATTATTATTATTATTATTATTATTATTATTATATCAGACACAGTCCCTGTCCCACCTGGTGCTCACATTCTAATGGGGAGGGAGAACAGGCATTGAATCCCCAAACTTCCCAAGTGCTTAGTACAGTGCTCTGCACACAGTCAGCGCTCAATAAATATGATTGATTGATTGATTGATTTTACAGATGAGGAAACTGAGGCAGAGAAGTCAAATGACTTGCCAGAGATCAGCCAGCTGGCAGGTGGCAGAGCCAGGATTGGAACCCAGGTTCTCTGACCCCGAGGTCCATGCTCTTCCCACTGGGCCACACTGCTGATTCCATCTGCTTATATTGTAGTTTCCCCACTGATCAGCACATACCTTAGCGCAGAGTAGATGCTCAACGAATACCACAATTATGAATATTATTGCTTTTACTATTACTGCCCCTTGAAAAGTCACCCAACATCAGCAATCTACAGAATCCCAGCCCCAAAAGACAAAGAAAAGTTGAGGTGGGGACCCCAGCTTTCAGGGAGGAGGGATAGAGGGGCTTCTAGCCACAGAACTGGTGCCCCTCTCTCTCCCCTCACCTATTTGACCGCTCCCACTCTCTAGACTGTAAACTCCTTGTGGGTGGAGAATGTGCCTGCCTTGGTCTAGTTGGATAGATAGCTGGATAGTTGGGAGTCAGAAAGTCCTGGGTTCTAATCCCAACTCCACCACTTATCTGCTGTGTGACCTTGGTCAAGTCACTTCACTTCTCTGAGCTTCAGTTCCCTCATCTGTAAAATGGGGATGAAGACTGTGCGCCTTCATGGACTGTGTCCAACCTGATTTGCTTGTATCCATCCCAGAGCCTGGAACATAATAAATGCTTAAACACCACAATTATTATTATTATTGTCATTAGTATTATTATTGGTATAAGCACTTGGGAAAGTACAAAGATGTGATCCAAGGAGCTTACACTCTGTCAGGTAAGCTATACACCAACACTTGAGGAAAGTAAATGACTTTTGCAAATAGAGAAGAGTGTCTGGCACCCGAGAACATTTCAAGTTAGTCTGGTCCTTAAAAGCCAAAGATGAAACAAAGCAGAAACAGGACACCAAAGATGAGAGAAGAGAAGGGAAGCAGCATGGCCTAGTGCCAAGAACACAGGCTTGGGAGTCATAGGACATGGATTCTAATCCTGGTTCTGCCACTTGTCTGCTATGTTACCTTGGCCAAGTCACTTAACTTCTCTGTCCTTCAGTTATCTCATCTGTAAAATGGGGATTAAGACTGTGAGCCCCACGTGGGACAACTTGATTACCTTTTGTATACCACCCCACTTGGGACAACCTGATTACCTTGTGTATACCCCAGTGTTTAAAACAGTGCTTGGCGCATAGTGAGTGCTTAACAAATACTATTATTATTATTATTATTATTATTATTATTATTATTATTATTATGTGGAAATAAGCACCAGGATCTCTGCTTGCTAATTTCCAAGTGATCACCAATTCCTTTAGTCACTGAACTGCTTTTGAAAATCCGAGTCCCTCATTTACGAAAGGATGGTAAGAGTAATAAATTTCCCAAGAAACGAAAGTGAGGGGATTGACATGGGATTTAGGTTATATGAGGAAGAGGACAGGAAACATTATCTGACTAGGAACTGGAAAACTGCTGTGGGAGCTTGGGCAAGTCACAACTTCTCTGTGCCTTGGTTTCATTAACTGTAAAATGGGAATTCAAAACTCTTCCTCCTTCCAACTCAGACTGTGAGCCCCATGTGGGAAAGGGGCTGAGTCTGATCTGATTACCTGGTATCTACCCCACTGCTTAGTACAGTGCTTGTCACAAAGTAAGCACTTTAATGCCACAGTAATTATTGGAAAGCTGGGGAGATATTAACTGTAATACATAAATACTGCAAGCTATTAACAACTTAGAGAACCAGGAGACAACCGTTTTAAGAAGCTTCCTTTTTTTTATTCCCTAGGAGAGGGATGTTACTGCCAATTTTTAATTTAAAAATAGATAAAAGAAAAGGAGGCACCCCTTACTGGCAAGAAAATCCTGAAATATCCTCTCACCGATGTTCAGGAGTCAGAGGGTCAACCTTCATCTCTCTTCTGAAGAGGCATCGACAGAACCCTTAGAGGTTCGTGAGCTGGCTTTTACGTAACATCTGGTCAGGTGTGAGAACCAGTCATCGGGCTTCAAACCTGGATAAAGACCGAGAAATGTGAAGCTTTTGGAAAGAATTTTAATCAAACCAGCCGGTACAGTGTTTCTAAATTCAAGAACGGCTGTTGAAATGACAAAAGTCCCTTTGAGGTAAAGTTGTTCTTGGCTTGCAATGAGATCCTAGAAGAAAAAAGCCCCAGCTAGTTTAATCGGCTCTGTCTTTCCTGGGGTTCATTAAGTTCAGGCAGGGACCTTAAAACTCATCTTCCCAAACAGAGCTGCTGCTTTGAAAGCCTTCCTCAGGTTCAGGTGAAGAATGGAGCATCCTTTTATGTATTATTTTTCTTTTATGGTATTTGTCCTCTAGACTGTAAGTAGGGAACATGCCTGCTAATTCTGTTGTACTTTTCCAAGCCCTTAATAGAATGCTCTGCACACAGTAAGCACTCAATAAATACTACTGATATTGATTTGTTAAGCATTTACTATGTGCAAGGCACTGTACTAAGCACCAAGAAACACACTTATCAGCTTGGACACCATCCTTGTGCCACACAATAACAATAATAATAATAGTAATGGCATTTATTAAGCACTTACTATGTGCAAAGCACTGTTCTAAGCGCTGGGGAGGTTATAAGGTTAGAGAAGCAGCGTGGCTCAGTGGAAAGAGCCCGGGCTTTGGAGTCGGAAGTCATGGGTTCAAATCCCGGCTCCGCCGATTGTCAGCTGTGTGACTTTGGGCAAGTCACTTAACTTCTCTGTGCCTCAGTTTCCTCATCTGTAAAATGGGAATTAAGACTGTGAGCCCCCCGTGGGGCAACCTGATTACCTTGTAACCTCCCCAGCGCTTAGAACAGTGCTTTGCACATAGTAAGCGCTTAATAAATGCCATCATTATTATTATTATTATTATCAGGTTGTCCCACGGGGGGCTCACAGTCTTAATCCCCATTTTACAGATGTGGTAACTGAGGCCCAGAGAAGTTAAGTGACTTGGCCGAAGTCACACAGCTGACAATTGGCAAAGTCGGGATTTGAACTCATGACCTCTGACTCCAAAGCCCGTGCTCTTTCCACTGAGCCACGCACTCACAGTTTGAATCCCCATTTTACAGATGAGGGAACTGAGGCCCAGAGAAAGGAAGTGACTTGCCCAGGGTCACACAGCCAACAAGTGGCAGAGCTGGAATTTAAACCCAGATCCTTCTGACTCTCTCACCGCTGCTCTATTCCCTAGGCCAGGCTGTTTCTCAATTAGTTATCCTTGTAAGCCTAAGAATCCACACGAAGGAATTGATTGTAGAGCTGGTGGCTTACATAATGTGACTTGAACTCTTTCATCCTTCCAGCTGTGGTGCCTATGGATACAAGTGGCAACAAGGGAGTAGAAGACCCCACAAAGGTGTTTTTCCATGCAGCCAAAGTACAGCCAAAGTAACCACAGCACAGCATTCCCCTTCTTGAAGAGCTAGAACAATTCTCTTCACTTCTCTGTGCCTCAATTACCTCACCTGCAAAATGGGGATTAAGACCATGAGCCCTGTGGGGAACAGGGACCGTGTCCAACCTCATTAGCTTTTATCTACTCAGCATTTAGAATGGTGCCACAGTAAGCACTTACAAATACCATAAGAGAAAAAAGGATCCTCTGATTGATTGTGTTAGCAACAGAGGCAGCTCGGACATCAAGGAATCTGAGCAGCAGGCCAACAATCTCCGCCCCTGCCAAAGAAGCAGCAAGGTTTAGTGGATACAGCATGGCCCTGGGAGTCGGAAGGATTTGGTTTCTAATTCCGGCTCTGCCACGTGTCTACTGTGTGACCTTTGGCAAGTCAGCTAACTTCTCTGGGCCTCAGTTACCTCATCTGTAAAATGGGGATTGAGAGTGGGAGCCCCATGTGGGACTGTGTCTAACCTGATTAAGTTGTATCTATCCCAGTGCTTAGTACAGTCCTTGGCACATAGTAAGCGCTCAACAAGTACCATCACTATTACGAATGGCATCGGGTACTGCCAGAGAACAGGCTCCCTGTCTCCCCACCCCGGGTTTCAAGGGAAGAAGTCGGCAGATATTTTCCATCATATCCAGGACACATCTGGTCTCTTGGTCTCCCCCTCGTCTCCCTCTCCATCCCCCCCATCTTACCTCCTTCCCTTCCCCACAGCACCTGTATATATGTATATATGTTTGTACATATTTATTACTCTATTTATTTATCTTACTTGTACATATCTATTCTATTTATTTTATTTTGTTAGTATGTTTGGTTTTGTTCTCTGTCTCCCCCTTCTAGACTGTGAGCCCACTGTTGGGTAGGGACTGTCTCTATATGTTGCCAACTTGTACTTCCCAAGCGCTTAGTACAGTGCTCTGCACACAGTAAGCGCTCAATAAATACGATTGATTGATTGATTGATTGATTGACTGATTGATTGATTGGGCTCTTTAGAAACTGCTTAGCTGAGGGAGAGACTGCCTGCAGGGATCCTGAGACCCTTTTGGTTGACAAACCCTAAACAATAAGCTTCTTTCTTGAGTCTTCCCTTCTTCAGCTGGTTAGATACCGTGTGAACTGCCTTTCACCAGTGCCAGGCAAGTTTAATCGCGTAAATAATCTTTATCTCCCTTCTCTGGGCCTCTCTCCAGGAAATGCCACTCTCAAAACCCAAAATAAACCCCCTTGTGTATGCACTTGATAAACATCCCCCACAGCTCTTATCAATCAATCACTCCATCATATTTATTGAGCACTTACCACGTGCAGAGCGCTGTACTAAGCACTTGGGAGAGTTCAATATAATAGAGTTGGTAGACACACTCCCTGCCCAAAATGAGCTTACAGTCTAGAGGGGGAGACAGACATTAATAGAAATAAGCAAATTACAGATATGGATGTAAGAGCTGTGGGAAAGAGGGAGGGGTGAATAAAGGGAGCAAATCCAAGTGTAAGGGTGACAGAAAGTGAGTGGGAATAGAGGAAATGAGGGCTTAATCAGGGACGGCCTCTTAGAAGAGATGTGTTTTTAACAAGGCTTTGAAGGGGAGGAGAGTGATTGTATGTCGGATGTGAAAAGGAAGAGCGTTTCAGGCCAAAGGCAGGACATGGGCGAGAGATTGGTGACAATCTCTCATCTTGAGATGAACAAGATCAAGGTACAGTGAGTAGGTGGTTTTTTTTTATGGTATGTTAAGCACCTGCTATGTGACAGGCACTGCTTTGAGTGCTGCGATAGACCCAAATTAATCAGGCTGGACACAGTCCCTGTCCCACATGGGGTTTACAGCCTTAATCCCCATTTTGCAAACGAGGTAACTGAGGCACAGAGAAGTGGGGTGACTTGCCTTTGGTCACCCAGCAGACAAGTGAAGCAGCGTGGCTCACTGGAAAGAGCACGGGCTTTGGAGTCAGAGGTCATGGGTTCAAATCCCGGCTCCGCCAATTGTCAGCTGTGTGACTTTAGGCAAGTCACTTCACTTCTCTGTGCCTCAGTTACCTCTTCAGGAAAATGGGGAAGAAGACTGTGAGCCCCCCGTGGGACAACCTGATCGCCTTGTAACCTCCCCAGAGCTTAGAACAGTGCTTTGAAAATAGTAAGCACTTAATAAATGCCATCATTATTATGATCATCATTATTATTATTATAATCTCATTAACTGAATTACATACTTCTAAGACGCAGTCACGCCTCACACAAGTTGCCCAAACATCTGTGCCGAGATGGAGAAAAACACGGGAAAGGCACCAAAGAGGAATATTTCGACAGAAACGTGGGAAGCCAGTGCACACCATCTTGCAAATAGCCTTCTGGACGGCGTACCATAAATTAACACAAGATAAATTTATACATGTTTACACCACCTAGTCTGAACTATATAAATCCTCAATACTCAGACTTGTGTGGTAGGTGAAGAGAAGGTTCCATATGTTGAATCCGTGTTCCGCGAAGCTCTACAGACTCGGGATTGTGGGTTGTTGTGGGGTTTTTTTTTGTCCTTTTGAGGTTTTTGGGTTTTTTCTTTTGTTGTTGTTGTTTTAATAAAGGGCCCCTTAAAGGTGGCTGTGAGGTTTTTGAAAGAAAATTACGGTCTACTTCCAAAGCTTTGGTTCTCTCAGCATCTGGACCTACAGCCATTTTCAAAAACAATTACAGCAAAATGGAATTTAGATTATTTTTAACTTCGTGTTTACACAGTCTTCTCATGTATGCGAAAGATTCTGTAAACACTAGTTCATCTTCAAAACATCCATCTTAATGGAATCTCATTTAACCGATGGAAAACCAAACCACAACAAATTCTCTTTGATTTGGAGCCCACAGGTCAACCGATGGTGTTCATTGACCACTTACTGCGCGCAGAGCACTGTACTATGCTCTTATTCATTCAATCATATTTATTGAGCGCTTACTGTGTGCAGAGCACTGTACTAAGTGCTTGGGAAGTACAAGTTGGCAAAATATAGAGATGGTCCCTACTCAACAACAGGCTCACAGTCTAGAAGGGGGAGACAAACAACAAAACAAAACCAGTAGGACTGTACTGGTTGACAATTAGCAATCATTTGGACCGGAGCTTATCCCTTGATTCCCCTTTTTATCCCCCTGCCATGCTGTAAAAAAAGACAGGCTGGGAGTTAAAGATGGAAACAGTGATTTCTGCTAGGCCTAACAAATCCCCAGTTAAGCTGAAAGTTGCAGGAGATATATTCCAAGATAATACTCATGATTGACAGCTGATGCCAGAAGATTCTGGCAACCCTGGTCCTTCATCAAGCAGAAACTCCTCACCCTGGGCTTCAAGGCTGTCCATCACCTCGCCCCCTCCTACCTCACCTCCCTTCTCTCCTTCTACTGCCCAGCCCGCACCCTCCGCTCCTCCACCACTAATCTCCTCACTGTACCTCGCTCTCGCCTGTCCCGCCATCGACCCCCGGCCCACATCATCCCCCGGGCCTGGAATGCCCTCCCTCTGCCCATCCGCCAAGCTAGCTCTCTTCCTCCCTTCAAGGCCCTGCTGAGAGCTCACCTCCTCCAGGAGGCCTTCCCAGACTGAGCCCCTTCTTTCCTCTCCCCCTCGTCCCCCTCTCCATCCTCCCGTCTTACCTCCTTCCCTTCCCCACAGCACCTGTATATATGTATATATGGTTGTACATATTTATTACTCTGTTTATCTATTTATTTATTTATTTTACTTGTACATTTCTATCCTACTTATTTTATTTTGTTGGTATGTTTGGTTCTGTTCTCTGTCTCCCCCTTTTAGACTGTGAGCCCACTGTTGGGTAGGGACTGTCTCTATGTGATGCCAATTTGTGCTTCCCAAGCACTTAGTACAGTGCTCTGCACATAGTAAGCGCTCAATAAATACGATTGATTGATTGATTGATTGATTCCCTCTTTAATTTTTTATGATCTTCGTAAAGCACTTTTTGTGAACACTTCTAAGTGCTGGGGTAGTTACAAGTTAATTAGGTCAGATTCAGCCCCGTCCCACTTGGGGCTCACAGACCAAGTAGGAGGGAGAACAGGTATCGAATCATCATCGTCATCATCATCAATCGTATTTATTGAGCGCTTACTGTGTGCAGAGCACTGTACTAAGTGCTTGGGAAGTACAAATTGGCAACATATAGAGACAGTCCCTACCCAACAGTGGGCTCACAGTCTAAAAGGGGGAGACGGAGAACAAAACCAAACATACTAACAAGATAAAATAAATAGAATAGATATGTACAAGTAAAATAAATAAATGAATAGAGTAATAAATATGTACAAACATATATACATATATACAGGTGCTGTGGGGAAGGGAAGGAAGTAAGATGGGGGGGATGGAGAGGGGGACGAGGGGGAGAGGAAGGAAGGGGCTTTACAGCTGAGGAAACTGAGAGGCCCAGAGCAATCAAGTGACTTGGCCAAGATCATACAGCAAGCATTTGGCAGAGCTGATATTAGAACCCAGATCCTCTGACTCTGACTCTGACTCTGATCCAGGCCCTACTGAGAGCTCACCTCCTCCAGGAGGCCTTCCCAGACTGAGCCCCCTCCTTCTTCTCCCCCTCGCCCCCCTCTCCATCCCCCTGTCTTGCCTCCTTCCCTTCCCCGCAGCACCTGTATATATGTATATATGATTGTACATATTTATTACTCTATTTATTTTACTTGTACATATCTATTCTATTTATTTTATTTTGTTAATATGTTTGGTTTTGTTCTCTGTCTCCCCGTTCTAGACTGTGAGCCCACTGTTGGGTAGGGACCGTCTCTACATGTTGCCAACTTGCACTTCCCAAGCGCTTAGTACAGTGCTCTGCACACAGTAAGCGCTCAATAAATATGATTGATTGATTGATTGATTGATTCCTAGGCCCATGCTCTTTCCACTAGGCCATGCTGCTTCTCACTTCCCTCCTTCTCCCCTCTTCTGTCCTTCCTCTCTCCCTCCCTTTGCACTCCACATCAATGCTAGAGCATTTTCTGAAAGGGGATAGAAAGGAAAACAGAGAGTATCCTTCTGCCATTGGACAAGACGATGATCCGCCAGCTGCATGCAATTCTGGTCATTTCACTTAAGGGACAGAGACAGGAAACCAAGATAATAATGATAATAAATAATGATGGCATTTATTAAGCACCTACTACGTGCAAAGCACTGTTCGAGGTGCTGGGGAGGTTACAAGGTGATCAGGTTGTCCCACGGGGGGCTCGCATTCTTAATCCCCACTTCACAGATGAGGGAACTGAGGCACAGAGAAGTTAAGTGACTTGCCCAAAGTCACACAGCTGACATGTGGTGGAGCCAGGATTTGAACCCATGACCCCTGACTCCAAAGCCCGTGCTCTTTCCACTGAGCCACACTGCTTCTCTAAGACAATAATACCCCAGAGCTTAGAACAGTGCCTGACACGTAGTAAGTGTTTAACCAATACCATCATCATTATTATTACATTCTGTCAAAGATATCCTGTGACTTTCCCAAGGTCACACAGCGGACAAGTGGCGGAGCCAGGATTAGAACCCAGGCCCTCTGACTCCAAGGCCCTTGCTCTTTCCACTAGGTCACACTGCTCCACACTTGTGGGTGGAGAATATATCTACCACACTGTTATACTGTATTCTCCCAAGGGCTTAGTACAGTGATCTGTAAAAAGTAAATGCTCAATAAAAACAATTGATTGATTGATTCTGTGACAGTGCAAGGAAAATATAATTTTCCATTTAAAAAAAAAATGAACACTTCCACCAGGTGGATACCCACATCCAAGGGTGTCTAGTTCACAGGTAGTCTCCTGCCTCTGCTATAGTTTTCCCAGAAAGAACCTCTAGCCCCGGTCCTGCGGGTTGAGAAAAATACTTTTCACAGTGGTCAGGCATATCACAACATTGTTTGCCTGCCTGTTTTCAAGCAGGCTGTGTGTGGGTAGGGATTGTCTAGCTGTGCATCTTGGACAGCGCCCAGAACAATGTGTGCACTTATTAAATAAGGAATTCAAATAAGAGACAACATTATTGAGAAATGGTTGGCTAATCCAAACTCAACAGTCATTTTTGAACATGGCCGCAGTCAAAATGATGTCAAGCTACAGTATGGGCAGAGTTTCTCTGATTCAGAAGGCATGAAAAGATCAAAATGAGATGTCCTCTAGATACCCCAAAACAGCTCAGGGGAACTCCTCATCTTCCCACCCAAGCTGTATCCTCCCCGTGATTTTCCCATCACTGTTCTGTCGGCACCACAGTCCTCGCTGTCTCATAAGCCCACATCCAAGGCATAATCCTTGACTCATCTCTCTCACTCAAAACACATATTCAGCAAAATGATATTCAGATGAGGAAACTGAGGCACAGGGAAGTTAAACGACTTACCCAAGGTCCCACGGCTGGCAGGTGGCAGAGTGGGGATTAGAACCCAGGTACTAGGACTTCTAGGCCCGAGCTCTTTTCACTAGGCCTTGCTGGTTCCCTAGAAAACTGAAGTGACTTATCCAAGGTCACACAGCAAGGAATGGGTGGAACTGGAATTAGAACCCAGGTCCCCTGGCTCCCAGGGCCATGCTCTTTCCTCTGGGCCATGCCACTTCCAAACAGCACAATGGGTAAGTAGGCAGAAATAGGTATGGCACATTCGGCTAGTACAGTGCTCTGCACACAGTAAGCGCTCAATAAATACGATTGAATGAATGCAAAATTCGTTCAGGGTTTTCAGTGTTTTTGACCAGTACTGTGCTTGGCACGTAGCAAGCACTTAAACATCACAATTACTATTATCACACAGCCCATTGGCAGCCTGAATGACTCCAGCCTAGTGCCAATGCTATGCCTGGGAGCCATAACTCTAAAAGCAGTAAGCATTTAATAAACCTCAGCATTGGAGACAGCAGCAGGGATACCACATAGTCTAATGGAAAGAGCTTGAGCCTAGGAGTCAGAGGATCGGGGTTCTAATCCCAGCTTTGCCACTTGCCTGCTGTGTCATCTCGGGCAAGTCACTTCACTGAGCCTCGCTTTCTTCATCTGTAAAGTGGGGATTCAGTACCTGTTCTCTCTTCTGCTTTGATTGTGAGTTCTATGTGGGACAGGGTCTGTGTCTGACCGGATTATCTGGTTATTTGATGGCTGTAAGCTCCTTGTGGGCAGACACTGCATCTACCAACTCCATTATACTGTACTTTCCCAAGTGCTTAGGACAGTGCTCTGCACACAGGTAAGTGCTCAGTAAGTACCACTGATTAAACTACCCCAGTGCTTAATATAGCGGAGGGCACAGAGTAAGCGCTTAACAAATACCACTATTATTATTAGCATTAGAAACAGTAGACTCACGACCCACAACAGAATGGATGAGCTAGGATCTGGACTTAGAGTTTATTCAAGCGCTTAGTACGGTGATCTGCACACAGTAAGCGCTCAATAAATACGATTGATGATGATTTTTAAATGGGGTTGGATTAGCTATCCATCTGCTAATTCTAGAATTTTCTGGAGGAATTCTGGAGGTCCTCCTGAAATGTCCATGGCTGATAATGACGTATACATTAAACACCACGAACATCTCAGAAGGATCGCCAGAATATACATCAACATCATCAATCGTATTTATTGAGCACTTCCTGTGTGCAGAGCACTGTACTAAGTGCTTATATAGCTACATAGCTATATAAGCTATATATAGCTATATAAGATACATAGCTGTATCTAGAGGACATCTCATTTTGATCTTTTCATGCCTTCTGAATCAGAGAAACTCTGCCCAGACTGTAGCTGACATCATTTAGCAACACAGCTTATTCATATTAATGTCTGTTTCCCCTTCTAGACTGTAAACTCCCTAAAGGCAGGGATCGTGTATTGTACTCTCCCGAGCACTTAGTAGAGTGGTCTGCACACTGTAAGTGCTCAATAAATTCCATTGCTTGATGGCAGCCTGTTGAATTCTTCTTTAACCCCAGTGACCTCTGGGGACAAGGGGAGAGGAAATCCAGGGCTGGAGCTACTGTTCATGGTGTCCACAGGCAGACCCACCTCTCCAAGAAACCATTTATTGGGCTGGCTTCTCTCCGAGCCCCACCAGGGAGGGCAAAGGAGGTGGGAATTGAAAGGCAGCCCGGCCCATATGCTCTGGAAACATCTAATTGCAGCAACACAGAAACATTCAACGGGAGCCCCCTTCAAACACGCTGTCAGTTGTCCCCTTCAGTGTTCAAACCGGCAGAAATAGAAGCCAGGGCCAAGCCTGTTGTTTACTGCCGATCCCAGCCTTGGCAACGCTGCAGCGCTGAGAATCAACCAGAACCGGGGGAGAGGGTTGAGCCACAGCCCTCTCTCTCTCGCTCCCAATAATAATCACTATAGTATTTATTAAGCACTTAAGTGCGAAGCTCTGTAGTAAGCACTGGGATAGAGTCAAGAGAATCAGGTCAGACACAGAACCTGTCCCCTCGTGGCACTCACGGACCAAGTTGGAGGGTATTTAGAGAAGCAGCGTGGCTCGGTGGAAAGAACCCGGGCTTTGGAGTCAGAGGTCATGAGTTCAAATCCTGACTTTGTCAAATGTCATCTATGTGACTTTGGGCAAGTCACTTAACTTCTCTGGGCCTCAGTTACCTCATCTGTAAAATGGGGATTAAGACTGTAAACCCCCCGTGGGACAACCTGACCACCTTGTAATCTCCCCAGTGCTTAGAACAGTGCTTTGCACATAGTAAGCGCTTAATAAATGTCATCATTATTATTATTATTTCCTCCTCATTTCCAGAGGAGAGAGTGGAGGCCAAGAGAATTTAAGCTACTTGCCCAGGGTCAATCATTAGGATTAGAACCCAGGACCTGTGAGTCTAAGGCCCCTGTGGTTTTCCCAGTCAAGACTAACTGGGTCTTTTGCATCCACATCCCTGAACCTCCAGGCCCAATTCCCAAGCTCCTGACCACTAGCTTTGAGGCATTCCATGAGTGTCTTCTCTATAATCTGCTTTCTCCTCCCACTGTACCCAAGCTCATACTCTTCATTCCTCTCAAGCTAACCTACCCACTATATCTTATTCTCACCTCTCCTGACCCCAACCCTTCTTTCCATGCTCTTCCCCCTGCCTGAATTCCCTCCCACTTCAAATCCGACAGAACACAGTGCTCCCCAGTTTCAAAGTCTTTCTAAAATACTACCTCCTCCAGGAGGTCTTCCCTGATTCATTTTTCTTCTCCCCGGGTCTTATGACCCAACTCCCACTTCAGCAACTCTGTGCCAGCTGTTGACTTGGTAGGTACTCACAAGCCCCATAACGCTTCTGCGTCTATTGACGTATATACCCTACTGCTTATGCACTTACTCATCTATTTATCCAATTTACCTTTTACGTCTTCTTCTATCTGTAAGTGATTTTGTGTTTCTCTCCCCTCTAGATTGCAAGCTTTCTGAGAGCAGAGATCCTGTCTTCCAATTCTATTCCCTCCCTTCCCAAGTATTTAGTACAGTGCCCTCCGCACAGTAAGCACTCAATACATACTACGATTTGATCCAGTTCCAAGGTAACGAAAGGGCAGTTCACCATTTGAAACCCAAATGAATCAAGGCTAGCTACTTTGCAGTCAGTTCAGGCATGCGGCTGTTTGCGTCTATTATGGGTCTATTATGAATCCAACTATACTTGGAATATCTGTGAAAGAGTGTGTGAAGCTTTCTTGCAGAACAAAAAACCCCCACAATACCACCCATATTCAGGGACTGGGATATTCTGAGAGAGCCATATGCGACTATTGGGTCTTCAAAATATTCTATTCAGTGGGTCTGCTTTCAGGTTTGGGGAATTTTGATTTCTTGCCCTCTGGTTGCAGGAAGATTAAAGATGGGACAGCCTGGACAGTGGTGGTTCAAGTGTAACCATGGACTTCTGGAGGAGTTCACTTCTGCAGCTGGCATTCACCCTCACTCCTTTGCAGATCCCATGCGGTGAGCTCTAGTCTGACTGCCCAAGAGCTCAGGGGGTGATCGGAATCCGGGTCAGGGGATGGATCCAAAGAGGAAGGGGAGGAGAAGGGAGAAACGTCGGGGAGGGCTAGCCACTCGGGAATGAGTCGAAAGACCCTGGGAGTTGGAGGATCTGGGCTCTGCCACACGTCGCCTTGGGCAAATCACTTCACTTTTCTAGATCTCAGTTTCCTCATCTGTAAAGTGGGGATGAAATACCCATTCTCCTTCCTACTTAGACTGTGAGCCCCAGTTAGTACAGGGACTGTGTCTGATCTGGTGATCTTGTTTCTGCTCAGTGCTCAGTATGGTGCTCAGCACATATAGTTAACCCTGAACAAATACAATTACTATTATTACTATGATTAATAATACATTGGGATATTTGATCGCCATGGCCCATCTGTAGGGAGTGGAAGGGCGATCAATCAATCAATCCATCCATCCCGGGCACCCAAGTTAGGAGCGGGCAGCGGGGCAAAGGATGGATGGCCTTGAGTTTGTGAGTTTCACTCAAGGCTTAGAGCTGGGGTTTGCTATGGACCCCCACAGACACACATACAGCGAGGAGGACCATAGTACACTAATGTGGTTTTTTTTTTAACTGGCATTTATTTAGCGCTTACTATGTGCAAAGCACTGTTCTAAGCACTGGGGAGTTTATAAGGTGATCAGGTTGTCCCACGGGGGGCTCACAGTCTTAATCCCCATTTTACAGATGTGGGAACTGAGGCACAGAGAAGTTAAGTGACTTGCCCAAAGTCACACAGCTGACAAGTGGCAGAGCCGGGATTTGAACCCCTGACCTCTGACTCCAAAGCCCGGGCTCTTTCCACTGTGAGAACAACCAAAGCAGGGTGGCCTAGTGGATAGAGCACGGGCCTGCGAGTCAGAAGGGCTTGGGCTCCAAACCCAGCTCTGCCACTCGTCTGCCGTGTGACCTTGGGTAAGTCACTTCTCTGGATCTCAGCAACCTCATCTGTAAAAGGAGGATTAAGACTGTGAGTCCCATGTGGGACAAGGACTGTATCCAACCTGATTAGCCTGTACCTGCCCCAGCGCTTAGTACAATGCCTGGCAGCGGAAGGAGCACGGGCTTTGGAGTCAGAGGTCATGGGTTCAAATCCCAACTCCGCCAATTGTCAGCTGTGTGACTTTGGGCAAGTGACTTCACTTCTCTGTGCCTCAGTTCCCTCATCTGTAAAATGGGGATTAAGACTGTGAACCTCCCGTGGGACAACCTGATCACCTTGTAACCTCTCCAGCACTTAGAACAGTGCTTTGCAGATAGTAAGCAATTAATACATTCCATTATTATTATTATTATTAACAAATACCATAAAAAACCAAGAACATTGCCTTATTTTAAGTTGCAGTCCTTCCCTGTAATTTATTTTAATGTCTGTTTCCCCTGCTAGACTGAAAGCCCTTGGAGAGTGGGGATGGTTTCTACTTCAAGCACTTAGTACAGTTCTCTGCCCAGAGCAGGCACTCAGTAAATACCACTGATTGAGGTGACCAGACTCATTAAGCATGGTCTAATCAGTCTCATAGGGGTCCCATTATCCTAACACAAAATTCAATAAATCCACACTCCCTGTCAGCCCCCCAAATCCCTTGATATTTTGAGGATAAACAAGGGTTTCTAACTTTAAGAAAGTACGGATAGTTTCTGTTCCGAAGAAGTTTATCAAGATATAAGATGGAGCCATGTATTTATTTAAGTGCATAGAGAGATGTATTATCCTTTGTTCTTTCAACAGGTTAGTAATTACAGGAGCAGTAATTAGCCTTGAAGGAGAGTACACAAGACAATAGATGGATACTGTGTGCTGTAGTGAAGAGATATATAGTGCCAAGTGGATTATTTTCAGTCAGAGCTAATTATCCTCTTCATAATACGTGACTCTTTTTTTCTTGAATTGTAAGTAGGAAACTGCTGAATAGAGTTTTTTTTTTCTCCAAAACACCCTGAACCATGGAGAGAAATGGAAATCAAATACAATAAAAGGCTTGTTAAACAATGAGGAAGATCATATATAAAGGGAGTCTGAAGAAACGTTCCCGTTTATCTCAAGTTATAGAAATGAACAAATGCTTATCAGAAAAGGATCTTTTCTGCCACACCAATGGCATAGGTGCAACAAGTAAACGTAACTAGTTTTGGTTCTTGAGGCAGAGGTTAATAAGCAACAACTTTGACAGAACCTCTAAACTCTGTCAACAAGAACTACGGTTTGAGAGGTCTGATGAGGAGGCAGAGAGAGACTGGATTTGAAGCCATTCAATAGCTGGGGGTTGATGGATTGAGCTATTTTAACCCTCACTTCTTCTTTCATTCATTCATTCATTCATTCAATCGTATTTATTGAGCACTTACTGTGTGCAGAGCACTGTACTAAGTGCTTGGGAAGTACAAGTTGGCAACATATAGAGACGGTCCCTACCCAACCGCAGGCTCACAGTGTAGAAGGGGGAGACAGACAACAAAACAAAATGTATTAACAAAATAAAATAAATAGAATAGTAAATATGTACAAGTAAAATAGAGTAATAAATATGTACAAACATATATACAGGTGCTGTGGGGAGGGGAAGGAGGTAAGGCGGGGGGGGATGGGGAGGGGGAGGAGGGGAAGAGGAAGGAGGGGGCCCAGTCTGGGAAGGCCTCCTGGAGGAGGTGAGCTCTCAGTAGGGCTTTGAAGGGAGGAAGAGAGCTAGCTTGGCAGATGTGCGGAGGGAGGGCATTCCAGGCCAGGGGGAGGACGTGGGCCAGGGGTCGACGGCGGGACAGGCGAGAATGAGGCACAGTGAGGAGGTTAGCGGTGGAGGAGCGGATTCTCCCTAATCATATTTGTTAAGCATTTATTATGTGCCAGGCACTGTTCTAAATGCTGGGGTAGATACAAGATTGGACACAATCCATGTCCCACAGGGGGTTTGCAGTCTTAATCTCCATTTTACAGATGAGGTAACTGAGACACAGAGAAGTTAAGTGACTTGCCCAAGGTCACCCAGCAGACAAGTGGCAGAATAATAATAATGATGGCATTTGTTAAGCGCTTACTATGTGCAAGGCACTGTTCTAAGCGCTGGGGAGGTTACAAGGTGATCAGGTTGTCCCACGTGGGGCTCCCAGTCTTAATCCCCATTTTACAGATGAGAAGTTAAGTGAGTTGCCCAAAGTCACACAGCTGACAAGTGGCAGAACCGGCATTAGAACCCATGACCTCTGACTCCCAAGCCCAGGCTCTTTCCACTCAGCCACACTGCTTCCCTCATGAGCCAAACCCCCCAGAGATGGAAACTGCCGATTACTGACAGGACCAGATGGCAAATATGACTGTAAGCTCTCTGTGGGCAGGGAACTTGTCTACCAACTCTGTTGTACTCTCCCAAGATCTGCATACATTAAGTGCTCAATAAACACCACTGATTGATGTTCCTTCCTGTCCAATGTAGGATAGGAGTTTTGCACCCAGCCATGGAACCGCCCCCCACAATTTTTCCCTAGGTTGAAATATTGTAAACAAGCATGATTCCCCAGATGGTATGGTACTTTTGGAAGCGTGGTGTTGAAACGCGGCCCCAAATCCTCCCAGCATCTTCCCCTCTCTGCTTCTGCATTGCATGCGTTTCAGCGTGAGCCACTGATTTGTGGCACAAAATACCAATCAGAGCAGAAGAGGGGAGATGATTTCAGTATATAAGTAAGAGTCCAACCGCTAACATGGCTGCTATTATCGTGCCTGCGGTCTGAGTGTTGGAAACGCTCGGTTTCTGTGGTTACTGCCAGTAAACCACAGGAAAAAAATGTAGCCGGATCCTTCTCTCCAGTCACAGTGTACTCTGGAATGAAGATGTTAAATCAGATGATCCAAGAGAAAACTTAGAGATTCCTTCCTTCTTTTGCTTTTGTCAATTAGTATTCCCATGATTTTCTCAGGGTCACACCTGAAGAGTTTCCTGTACTCTACTAGTCTTGGATATGGGAGGGAGAATCAAGCAGAGGCCTACCCATTCCATTTCAAGCTTAGGCAGTGGCTAGTGAGTGGAAGGCAATCTACTACAAGTCAAAACTCACCCATGCTGGGCAGCAGTGGAGAGAATTGAGGGTGGAGACTTGAGTTTACCACGTGGAAGGTGGCAATGGGAAAACCACTTCCATATTTTTACCAAGAAAAGTCTATGGATACGTGACCAGAATGACTGCAGATGGAGAGTGAAGCGTTCTTGGAGGGATGTGTCCGTGGCATCATCGCTCTGGGTCGGAAACGACTCGACGGCATAAGGCAAGATTCCCATGATATTGCATCCTTATTTCCAGTTCTCACTAAAGCAGTTTTGGGGTGGGTAAAATGCTCAAGAACAAAAAAAGTTGGGGGTGGCTCAGGTCTCACAAACACTCCATCCCATCCCATTAGTCAATAGTAATTGAGTGCTTACGGTGTGCAGAGCACTGTATTAAGGACTTGGGAGAATTCAATAAAGTTCCGAGACGTGGTCCCTGCCCACAAGGAGTTTATAATCTACTGAGGACAGGGTACCTTACTAAGCACTAGGAGAGTACAACAATTTGAAGACATGATCCCTGCCCTCGAGGAGTGCATGATCTACTGTGTGCACAGCACTGTGCCAAGAGTCGCCTTGTGGATAGAGCATGGGCTTGGGAGTCAGAAGGACCTGGGTTCTAATCCCAACTCTGCCACGTGTTTGCTGTGTGACCTTGGGCAAGTCTCTTCACTTCTCTGCCTCACTTTCATCTTCTGTAAAATGGGGATTAAGGCTGTGAGCTCCATGTGGGACGTGGACTGTATCCAACCTCATTAGCTTGTATGTACCCCAGCTGTTAGTTCAGTGGCTGGCACACAGTAAGCACTTAAAAATTCCATTTTTTTAAGTGTTTGGAGAGTACAATAGCTAGTAGGTACTATCTCTGCACACAAAGAGCTTACAGTCTATTTTCCAATAATTCTTCACCCACTTTTCTCTGATCAATTCACATCCTCAGGTTGCTTAACTTTGCTTCGTTTACATGCTCTCCTGACCGGAAAAACTCCAGAGGAGGCATGGTAGACACATGCAAATGGAGGCACCAGCAGCTGAACTGAGGCTTCCCCATTCCAGGAAACCATTCCCACGATCAAATCCATGCCCTTGAATATTCTCAGACAGAGAAGTGGATCCCTCTTAGGGGCTTAGGCATACCAGCCCAGCCAGCCAGATCCCCAAAACTGTAATGCATTGCCTTCCAATCTAACTCTTCATGCCATCTTGGAGACCTTAGGCTGACCATTCCGGCTTCGTTCATACCATCTGCGATCACATTCGGCTGTTTCAGGCCATTTAAGAAAACTGCACAAATGTCCCCAAATTGGAACCAATTTGGCTGAAATGATCAATCTTCCTCCTACCAAATTTCAGCTTCTTTTGCTCCATTGAAATTCTTGGATTTCCACCACTCACGATACCCCACGGGATCAATGAATATCATTGATTGTCTGATACCATATAACACAAGATGACACTCAAGAATAGAGGACAACCCTTGGCCTCCTGCCCACCCCCCACATATGATTATGGGGGTGAAACTGATGAAAAACGGACTGTCCAGTATAATCCCAAATGGCCACAACAATCTAGTCTCAACAAAAGGAAAATAATCAAGCTACTTTGGCACTTCCCATACACACCATATGTGAAAATTCATTCATTCATTCAATTATAGTTATTGAGCACTTACTGTGTGCAGAGCACTGTACTAAGTGCTTGGGAGAGGACAATATAACAATAAACAGACACATTCCCTGTCTACATTGAGTTTACCATATAGAGGGGGAGACAGACATTAATATAAATAAATGATAGGTATGTACATAAGTGAGGTGGGGCTGGGAGGAAGGATAATGATAATAGTACTAATAATGTCATTTGTTAAGCACTTACTATGTGCAAAGCACTGTTCTAAGTGCTGGGGAGGATACAAGGCGATCAAGTTGTCCCATGTGGGGCTCACAGTCTTAATCCCTATTTTACAGATGAGGTAACTGAGGCACAGAGAAGTTAAGTGAGTTGCCCAAACTCACACAGCTGACAGTTGGCGGAGCTGGGATTTGAACCCATGACCTCTGACTCCCAAGACCGTGCTCCTTCCCCTAAGCCATGATGAAGGGAGTAAGTTGGGGCGACGCAGAAGGGAATGGGAGAAGAGGAAAGGGGGCCTTAGTCAGGGAAAGCTCCCTGGAGGAGATGTGTCTACAGTAAGGCTTTAAAGAGGCGGGAGAATAATTTGACTGCCAAATTTGAGGAGGGAGGGCATTTTATGCCTGCATTCAGAGACTCTGAGAAGCTGAGAACTAATGACAGGCATACAAGGAAGCTGAACTTATTTAAATATTTTATTTAAGAGCAGGATATAGAAAAGTCACTAAATCCCTCCTGCAGAAATGAGGAACTTCAAATGAGCACCTCAAAAGTACTCTGAGCCTTCTGCTCCACCCCCAGTTCAGCTCCCCAGATTGGAAAAAAAGTCTGCACCTGCCAGATTCTTATTTCACCATGAGCACACCATTTTTGGGAAAAGAAATCAGTTCAATACTATTAGAATGCTTCTGCTCATTTGGGATGCATAATATTGAAGACTTTTATAAATGCCTCAATCATACACACTGTGGTCAAAATTTTCTAGCTTGAATTTGTATTACCGAGCTCTACCAAAAACCTAGCTTGTTCTACTTTAAATCTACAACCTCAATCACTGAGATCATCCTATGTAGAAGGCATAAATACGAAATGGATTCTAAATGAAAGGGAAAAGCAGTACTTTCTCCAGTTAAAGAAATGCACAACCCACACATAAGAAGTAAATGTTACTAGAAATTAGACTTAGCCTAACCTTACATTGCATAAGGAGGATCGCATTATCCTTGGTGCACAAAAAAGTGCAGAGAATGTTAATCTAGAGTCAGGCAATACAACCTGACTTACTAGAATGAGCCTGGGAGACAAGAGACCTGGGTTCTAGTCCTAACAATATCATTTGCCTGCTGTGTGTCCTTGGGCAAGTCACTTAATCAATCTATGGTATTTGCTGAGAACTTACAATCTGCAGGAGAGAGTTCAATAGACCTGGTATTCCTGCCCACAAGGAGCTTACAATTTACCGTCTCAGTGTTCTGTTTCCTCACCAAAATTTGGGATTCGTTGTCTTTAACTCTTAGACTGTAAATCCCATGTAGGATATGGACTGTAACTGATCTTATATGCTAGAACAGTGCTTGGCACATAGTAAGCGCTTAACAAATGCCATAATAATAATAATGATAAAAACAATAATAATGATGATATTTGCGGAACATTTACTATGTGCCAAGCACTGTTCTAGACTCTGAGGTATTTACTAGAAATTCAGGTAAAATACATTCCCTGTCCTACATGGGGCTTCTAGTCTAAGGTGGAGGGAGAACAGGAATTGAATCTGCATTTTACAGTTGAGCTAACTGAGGTATGGAGAATTCAAGGAATTTTCTTAAGGTCACATGGCAGACGAGTGGTGGAACTGGGATTAGAACAGAGGTCTTCGGGGTCGCAGGCCTGGGCTCTTTCCACTAGACCTCTCTGCTTCTCATCTTTAATTTTCACACTTATGTGTTCAATAATCAATCAACAGTATTCACTATTTTCAGTGCCTGGGAAAGCACAATTTAACAATACAAAAGACACATTCCCGGCCCACAGTGGGCTTACAGTCTAGAACGGGACTGGTAATAAATACCATTATTACTACTGGTAGAGTAGTATTACTAGAGGATCCCCAAACACCTGAAAATCCAATTTTTCTGATGAAAGAGAGAATCCGTTTGACAGTTCATTGGATAAGCTTTACCTGAAAGAGTGAATGAAAATCTCTGTGAACTCCTTTCAAAGGGCCAGAGTTAAATCACGTTGGCAAAATAACTTCTGACATCATTAGATTTTTCAGTAACTGAAACATCACGTAGGGGGATTCATCTCCATGGAAATTTATGGGTTTTGTTTTGAACACTTCTCAACTCCAGAGTGATCAGTTCTGTTCATGCTGTTTTGGCGTTCGCTTGGCAGAGTGGCAAGCCGCTATCAGCTATCATCCATTGCATAAGGCAATGGAGAAGAGTTCCAGGAATTGCACTTAGACATCCTGGTTTTAGCGGGGCCTAAGTAGCTATCACTCTGTTGATGACACCAACCCCTGGTTCTCCTTGATCTTCACCTTCCGTCCCCTTTAGTGGAACAATTACCACCCCCCTCCACCATCTTTGACTGTGGCCCTTTGCTCCCAGATTAGATAATGTAAGGTGTCTTTTCACCAATAATAACCGTGGTATTTGTTAAGCACTTACGTTATGCCAAGAGCTGAACTGAGCAGTGGGATAGATACAATCAGATCAAACATAGTCCCTGTCCCACATAAGTCTTGCAGCCAAACCCAGTGGGAGAACAGGTATTGGATCACCTTTTTACTGATAAGGAAGCTGAAGCACAGTGAAGTTAAGTGAGTTGCCCAAGGTCACACAGCAGGCAAATGGCAGAGCTGGTTTTAGAACCCAGATCCCTCCATTCCCAGGCTAGGGCTCTTTCCTCACTGTTTCTCTAATACACACTTATTATTCACTAAAATGAATTTCCTGATATTAGACTAAGCGTGTGGTGGGCGAAAGCAGCTACCGGCTCCTTCTCAAGACACACTCCATCCATATGTGGAAACATCCACTGACTTAGTATATTAATGAGATTAAAGACCACCTAGTATGATGGAGATAGGATTTCAGAAGGGCCTTAAAGATGGAGAGAGTAGTGGTCTTCCAGAGGTGAATGGGGGGAAAATTCACCCAGAGAAGAACATTCTTAAAAGAACAGGCAGCGTTTACATTTCAGCTTCACTCAGGTAACTGAACAGAAGCTTAGGTAAGAGTTGTTTCTTAAAAATAGCTTCTTGAAAAAAAACATGTTGACTATCATTCTGTCAGTGGGCCCGTTCTCCGCAGCTCTCTGGGATTCAGAGTTTGGGCTATGGAGGCTAATCATAGTTCTTGCTCCTGGGAGCCTGGGATTCAGCTGGAATTCTGGAGTCAGAGGGCTTAGATCCTAATTCCAGCTCTGCTACTAGCCTGCTGGGTGACCTTGGGAAAGTCACAAAACTTCTCTGGCCTTAGTTTCCTCATCTGTACAATGGGGCTAAGATACCTGTTCTCTCTCAGACTAGGAGTTTCACAGGGTGGCTCAGAGCAGGTAACTCGTGCAGCCAGGACTAGGATGAGCAGAGTGGTCTAGTGGAAAGATGCCAGGTCTGGGAGTCAGAGGACCTGGGTTCTAATTCCGACTCTGTCACTCATCTGCTGTGTGACCTTGGACAAGTCACTTCACTTCTCTGTCTCAATTCCCTCATCTGCTAAATGGGGATTCAATACCTGTTCTTTTTTTTAATGACATTTATTAAGTGCTTACTATGTGCAATGCACTGTTCTAAGCACTGGGGAGGTTACAAGGGTGATCAGGTTGTCCCACAGAGGGCTCACAGTCTTAATCCCCATTCTACAGATGAGGTAACTGAGGCACAGAGAAGTGAAGTGACTTGCCCAAAGCCACACAGCTGACAATTGGCAGAGCCGGGATTTGAACCCCTGACCTCTGACTCCAAAGCCCGGGCTCTTTCCACTGAGCCACGCTTCTTCCTCCTATTTAGCCCTGGGAATACCCTGGGCCCTGATTATCTTGTATCTACCCCAGTGCTTAGTACAGTGTTTGACACATACCACTTAACAAATGCCATTATTATTATTAATCAAGATCTCGACTCCCAGTTCCATGCTCTTCCCACTAGGCCACGGTGCCTCAAAACTATACTCTGCTTTTCGTATTTTTTGGCTGCTTATGTCGGCTTCTCTCCCACTAAGGGCAGAGACCGTGTCTTTTCCTCCTGCTGAATGCTCCCAAAAGCATTGAACAGTCAGCCCACAGAACGCAATCAATGCTGCCAATTATGCGGGGATCATGAGGGGCCCCGTCCATGTATTCCGTGGAGCAGGAGTAAATAACCTGGAAAGTTATCGAGATGCTGTTGCACACTGAAACTTCGTTGGTCTACTAATCACCGAAGAACACACTCTCTTTAGCATGAGATTTCCCCTCCTTCCTGTTCTCGGCTAGAAATACCATGAGAACAGACTGTCTCACCGTGTTTTCAGATTTCCACTTCCAGCCTCTGCCAAAAGCAGGAAGTGCAGGAGTGGGTGAGGATTTGCTTTTTTTTTTCGTTTTAAAACACTTTATTGAGTTTTTGTTGATTTATATAATCTCATTAAGAGCCTTAAATGTAAGGAATAATACCTGGCACTGCATAGTTCCTCTCCTAGGGCAATCAGAGCTTCTCTTCCCACATTTGGCAAAGTGGTAAATGATTATCCTCATTTTAAAGGTGGGGAAAAAGACACAGACTTGTCAGTCACCCAGGCAATGGAGTAATTTTTCCCCTCTAGACTAAAAGCTTATTGTGGACAGGAAATGTGTCTACCAATTCAGTTGTATGGTACTCTTTGGGGCGCTTAATACAGTGCTCTGTCCACAGTAAGTGCTTGATAAAAAGCATATTGATTGCATTTTATGAAATTCAGGTCTTAGTGTCTCTCCCTGGCCCTGTTTTGGATCTGAAATGCTGCAAGGTAGTAGTAGTAAGAGTCTTTAGAGTATTTATTAATTGTCCACTATGCACCAAGCACTTTACTAAGCAACGGGAGAGGATACATGGCAGGAAACATGTCTCCCAACTCTGCTATATTCTACTCTCCCAAGCACTCACTACAGTGCTCTGTAAACAGTTAGTGCTCAATAAATATGATTGCTTGATAGGTGAGAATTAGGTTCCCTACCTCTCAATGGGCTCACAATCTAAAGGATCTATTGCCAACTTGTACTTCCCAAGCACTTAGCACAGTGCTCTGCACACAGTAAGTGCTCAATAAATACGATTGAATGAATGAATCGATTTTCAGCTCAGCAGCTTTTCTAACTGCCTGCATTCAAGACTTATAAAAAACAATAATAATAATAATGATGGTATTTGTTAAGCACTTACTATGTGCAAAGCACTGTTCTAAGCGCTGGGGAGGATACAAAATGATCAGGTTGTCCCACGTGGGGCTCACAGTCTTAATCCCCATTTTACAGATGACGTAACAAGCACAGAGAAGTGAATTGACTTGCCCAAGGTCACACAGCTGACAATTGGCAGAGCCGGAATTTGAACCCATGACCTCTGACTCCCAAGCCCGGGCTCTTTCCATTGAGCCACGCTGCTTCTCAATGGAAGTTCAGCCAGCGAAAATAAAGCATTCCTACACGAATGTTCAAAACTTCCTACGGCAGAGCAGACTATGAACCTATGAAGTTGTCCACAATAAACAAATAAACCCAAGCAGAAGTGTGTGCACAATGCTTTCTCAAGACAAGGAGTATTCCAAATATTTCTCTTCCTCTAGGTTCCAAGCACAAGGTCAGTCTGAGCGGCAGATCAGTTTCAAGATCTGAACTGCTCAGCTAGGCAAACGAAAGTCTCTAAAAGACAGCTCTGAGCCCAGGTACCCTGGGGCTTTTAGATGTATATCCCATAATTGATTGATTGATCCCATAAAACAATGACCGGCCACGAAATCTAAAATACCCATTTCATAAATTAAACGTCAGTATACATTTTGGATCCACCCTTGAACCTTGTCCAGAGTAAGCACTTAATTCCCTAAGTATTATTAATTCAAATGAGACTAAGAATTCCAAGTCTCAAACAATAAAGTTAATATTGGAAGGGGAAGATGTTAGAATCTATTATTATTTTTAGTGACATCATAACATATCCATTTCACCATACAGCAGAGCACAGGGAATCCCATTAACACACCTACTTATACCGTCCTGACAGACCCCTGAAATAAATTTGGCTATTTACCTAGAACTAATTTTTTTCCTGCCAATTTTCACATATTTTTATTGTTGCCATAGAATTCCTCTATGCAACTCAAGGAAAATATGCAAATAAAATCCCCAAGTGACGTTGTATTATGTATTGTTGTATGGTGTGTAGCTGCCATTAAAGCTGAGGTAAGAGATGTCCCCAACTGTGCCTTCCAATGACTGATTATTTTCTTTAGGATTTGTTGGTTTGGGTCAGTGAAATACCCAAACCCACTAACTACAATCTTTGAACTTCTAATATGACTGGATTTAAGAAATTGTAAAAATCGAGAAGTCTTGAAGTAGATGATGAGGTATTTCAAAAATGTGTGCTTCCAAGTACAACTTTTATTTACATATGTATTCATGGGGAGGGGGAGATTTTCAGAGCCACACTTCACACAGCTATCTAGTTGTTCTAGGCTACGTCCCTTCTTTGACATGACCACAAC
Source organism: Tachyglossus aculeatus (assembly GCF_015852505.1). Taxonomy (NCBI): domain Eukaryota; kingdom Metazoa; phylum Chordata; class Mammalia; order Monotremata; family Tachyglossidae; genus Tachyglossus; species Tachyglossus aculeatus. The sequence continues at coordinate 26,868,947 of NC_052100.1, read as the reverse complement.
AAAACTCTTTTCTCCTCTTAGTTTTTAAAAAAAACCAAAACACCAGAAATTAAATGCAAAAACATGCAAATGTAACGCTGTTTGCAAATTTAAAGTAAAAGTCTCTGTCGAAAAATGCAAAAGTTCCCATAGCAACATTAGCTCCCATCTTAAATCTTTTCAATTCTATTAAGCCAATCAAAGCAGACTCTAAATGCAAGCAGTACATGCAATATGGATGATTTAAGATCTTTTTCGAAAAGGATAATTTTGTTCTTCATCTTTGCCCTCCAATGCCAAGCAATTCTTATTTTTCATGAATGCAGCTTTTTATTTTACTACCAGCTATTTCATGAACTCTACGGAGGAAAATCCCACATGGTCCTGAACGTTTCTTTAAAAAACTAATAATAATTGTGAATTCTTGCAAGCGATTTGGACGATGTTTATTTTTCCAAAAACCCGTGAAGCAGATGGGAATGGTAACAATGCTAAGAGACTTCCATGAATTCCCCTAACCCGAAACGGTATTGGATAGTTCTGGACATCTGGAGCAAACATGGGGGAGGGAAATGAAACATTTCTTCAATGTACTCTAAGTCTAAAATAGTATCCCAGTGTTGGAGCCATGAAGAAACCCTGAATGAAATGTAGCAATGGATACAGCAGAAATCTTAAAATGAAACCAGCTTGCTCGATTGGAGCTATTTATAGTGTTCTAATGAAGAAAGCAGCTGGGTTGGGAAAGCATGTAACTCTCTGCTTGCAAAACCAACTGGTCATTTCTCTGGGATTCATATCTGCAGAAAAACCTCCTTCAGTTTCTTCTGACAGGTGGAGCCTGAAAAAAAAAATTACAATGTTTTGGGCAGAACAGGGGAGTTTCCTTAAAATATCTTTTGACAGCTTGGTCAGAAAGCTGGATTTTCTGGTAACACTGAAAAGCTCAGAAGTTTGACACAAAAATTAGGGCTGTAGAAGGGAAAGGCTCGGGTTGCGGCATCCGTAAATGTGAGGATAGGTGTCCAGGAGAGTGGGGGACCTCATTATTCAAATCAGTCGATAGTATTTATCAACTGCTTGCTCTGCGTGGATTTACCCAAAGTCACAAAGTTGTTCTCAAAATCAAACAATACTCTATTTCCCCTTTTACCTGTTTGAAAACGCTGTTTTTTTTTACATAGGCACACACTGGACCCAATCTGGTTGGGGTTTGCTTAGTGGAAGTCCACACCCCATTTTACTCTGGGGTTATTTCCCTAACCTGGAGGCTAGAGAGAACCCTAAAGAGATGCCCATCTCAGAGTCCCTTGCACTGGGCAAGGAGGGGACAGGAGGGTCATTACACAAACTATATTTGCTTTATTGCTGGATCCAGGTCAGCGTTTCTGCTGTTCTAAACCCTCATATATCTTGGTTCTTACATGCACAGCCAGGCCGTTCTCATCTGCAATTTGTGCTGTTTATTTTTCCTTGCTGAACTTCATTCTGACCTGTCTCCAATTTACCAAGCAATCAGCTTCCCAGAAACTGGCCACCACTGTCCTTTCTCTCACCCCGCCAGCCCAGATGTCTTACCTAAGGGTTACTGGATTCTGAACTAGCTAATTCCTCAGGAAAAACATCAGGAGAGTTTGGGACACCTACTAGCCCTAGCCAGCAGAGTAAATGGGCAGTCCTCCCCTTGCTACTGCGTGGGCACCTATTCAGTTATGCCAACAGTGTGTGTGGGAGGGTAACCAACCTAAAACCATCAGACATTAAAAGCCAGAAAACAAAGGGAGGAAAACCATTTTGTGATAGGGTTGCTTTTTTTTTTTTTTTAAAAAAAAGGTATTTGTTAAGCACTTACTATGCCCCAGGCACTGTTCTAAGCAGTTGAGGCTTGGTAAAGGATTAAAAAATCAACCTGATAAGTTTGGACCACTTCTCTGAAATTTTTCTTAAAGTTGGGACTCTAAAGAACTCTAAAGCAATGAACCCAGAGAGACGTAGGACGTCATGTGTTATGCCAGAAGTGCAGTTTACTTAACGCGGTTACGTGTGCCATATTGTGGTAATCTGCTAGGGAGCACTTCCCCAGGGGAGGGGAGTAAAGCCCTGAGACCACCCACCCATTTGCTCCAGGGCCCTTGTGTGCTCCCTCCCAGGACCTTGAAAACACGGGTGCCACCTCCAAACAAAATTCAGTGCCAGGAGTTGAGAGGGAGGTAGGGAGGGAGGCTGGACACTAACTATCAAAATACCACATGTAAAGGAATCCGGTGCCAAATAATAATAATAATAATAATGGCATTTATTAAGCGCTTACTATGTGCAAAGCACAAATCCAGACTAGATCAGAGAAAGAACAATCAGACTGATACAAAACCAGGTAACTGGCCACCTTAACGCTTTTACAGTTGAGATATCTGAGGCCCAGAGAAGTGAAGTGACTTGCCCAAGGTCACAAAGCAGACAAGTGGCAGAGCCAGGATTAGAAACCAGGGCCTTCTAACTCCCAGGCCTGTATTCTATGACATCTTCATAACACCAAGATAATATTTCTGGAGGTTAGAGTCCTGTAAAGAATCTTGATTGCAAGTTCCAATGAGCTCATTTAAAATGGGAAGTGCAGTTTTCTTTCTGGAAATAAGTGCTCTTAATGGATACAGCATGGGCCCTGGAGTCAGAGGGCCTGGGTTCTAATCCCAGCTCTGCCACTTTCTATTGTGTGACCTTGGGCAAGTCACTTCATTTCTCAGTGCCTCAGTTACCTCAACTGTAAAATGGGCATTAAGATTGTGAGCCCCATGCAGGACAGAGACTGTCCAACCTGATTAGTTTGTATCTACCCCCATGCTTAGAAGAGTTCTTGACACATAGGAAGTGCTGAACAAATACCATTATTGTTATTATTATTATTATTATTATTATTATTATTATTATCATACTGCATATATCATAGGCGATGAACTCCTCAGCCCCCTCGTGAGGAAACTCGGGTTGACGTTCACCTACCTCATGGCCGTCAGCAGTGTTTGTGAAGTGCTTTGAAGCTCTGTAGTGCTTTGTAAGTGCTGAGGGTTATTATTATCAGAAGGAAGCCGTTTGAAACAGATTGGACAACACATTAAACTACACACGCTAACTAGAACCCTTCCTGGCTGGCATGGGGTCAACTGGGCGACTTGGAGCATTTTGGCTGCTTCTTTGTGATATTTTGAATTAAAGCCAGTAAGGAAAAAAGCCATCATATTTTCACAATTTTTTTTAAACCTTTTAGCACTGAGAGATTAAATGAGAGCATTAAAGCTCTGAGGATCAGGTGGGAAATTATGGAAAAGAAACAGACTCTCTAAATTTAAAAGGGGCCAGCTTCACACAATGAATTCACCACCCCCTCTCTTTACACATGATGTCATTATGTTATATTCTCACACCAGAAATAATAATAATAATTGTGTTATATGTTATGCAGTTTGTGCAAAACACTGAACTAAGCATTGGGGCAGACAAAATGGAATCAGAGCACATACAGTCCCTATTTCACATGGCGCCCACAGTGTGTGGGAGGGAGAAACTGGGGCAAAAAAAGTTAAAATGACTTGCCCAAGGTCACAAGGCAGGTAAGTTGTGAAAGAGGTATTAGAACTTGAGTACAGATGGCAAAACAAAGCCCTTTTGAAGACGTAAACTAGAGAACCCCTGCCCGCTAGCCCACCCTCCCTTCCCTTTTATTTCCTTACTCGAGAGACACCACACTCCTCTTGCAGATGTCTGTTCATATAAGGCTCAACTCAGGTATTACTTTCAAATCCTTACCAGCTGGATGCAATACACTGTACTTAGCGCTTGGGGAGGGAGACAGACATGAATATATTTTTGGCCTTTTCTATGTCTTCCCATGCCTGAAAGTCAAAATGACCAGGGCTGGCTTCAGTCACAGGGTCCTCTCCACTACTCATCCTTTGGAGTGTGAGCTCTTTGTGGGCAGGGAATATGTCTGCTTATTATCATACTGTACTCTCCCAAGAGCTTAGTACAGTGCTTTGCACACAGTAAGCGCTCAATAAATATGATTGAATGAATGAATGGCACAAGGAGTGCAGTGTAATACAGTGATGCTATACAGAAGTTGGCCCAAACATAACAACTTGGTGGCTTGCAAAGTAAGCCTTAGAAAGTGAAAAGTTTCTCATCGTCCTCTAGACTCAAAGTTCATTGTGGGAGGTGAACATGTCTACTGACTGTTCTGTTGTATTCTTCCAAGCGCTTAGTATAATGCTCTGCACACAGTAAGCATTCAACACCTTTAATTATGATCTTTTGTTAATCGGACAGTTGGCGGTCAACTAGCCCAATATGCTGATCGTTTTCGAGAAAGTCAATTAATGTGTCATGGTACCCAATTCAGGGGGTCTCCCAGCCCTGCTTCTTGGGAATTGGGGTGGGGGTGGTCTTCATAGTTCCCAGAGCAAGTTGGGTCAAGACAATAGTAGGGAAAGGGCTACCAGCATCCTCAAACAGCAGCTGTCAATCATCAATTGTATTTGATTTCTGGGTGGAGAACCATATCAAGCACTTGGGAGAGTTCAAAAGACTAAGCAGACATGTTCCCTGCCCTCAAGAAGCTTATAATTGTGTGGAAAAGGCAATAAACGAATTACAGTTAGGGAAAGGAACCAAGTATATAAACAGACGTACAGAACTGCTGTGGGGATCCGAAGTGGGGGTGATAAACTAAGTGCTTAGAGTCAGTCAGTCATATTTAGTGAGAGCTTACTAAGCACTTGGGAGAGAACAATACAACAACAGACACATTCCCTGCCCACAATGAGCTTTCAGTCTAGAGGGGGAGACAGGCAGGCATTAGTATAAATAAATACATTACAGATATGTATGCCATTGTACCAAAGCCATCAATATTTGAGCGCTTATATTTACTGAGTGCTTACTGTGTGCAGAGCACAGTACTAAGTGCTTGGGAAAGTACAGTATAATTGATTTGGTAGATGCAATCCTTGCCAACAAGGAGGTTACAGTCTATAGAGGGGGACATTAAGATAAAAGGAAGAGCAAACTTTCTAAAGTAGCATACTCATAAGTTAGATTCCACTAGAACCATTAAGTTATAGGCAGAGGGTGAAGAAAAAATAAACACAACTGAATTTGTGTCTGTAGTCCTGTTACTTCAATGAGGTAAAACCTACTGGAGGGTACAAACAGTCTAGTCAGAGGTGAAAATGTGAAAATCTATCTCTGGCCAATTCTTCTTTTCATCATGGAACTGTACCCTGTGATGGAGGAAAATAAAATTTAATGATCGCTAAGCTCGCTTAGTTCAATGAGATGTGAGCCACAGGGGCCGATTCTTTTCCCCTCTTTGGGATCCAGCAGAGAATGAGGGTGCACTTCAAATTCTGAAGACTACCCACCTCTCACTCCCCAGAACTTCCCCACCTTCAAAGCCTTATTGAAGGCACATCTCTTCCAAGAGGCCTTCCCAAACTAAGGCCCTCCTTTCATCATCTTCCACTCCCTTCTGCGTCACCCTGACTTGCTCCCTTTGCTCTTCCCCCTTTATTTGCATTCATTCATTCAATCGCATTTATTGAGCGCTTACTGTGCGCAGAGCACTGTACTAAACGCTTGGGAAGTACAAGTTGGCAACATATAGAGACGGTCCCTACCCAACAACGGGCTCACAGTCTAGAAGACTGTGTATTGATGTCTGTCGCCCCCCCCCTCCCCAGACTAAGCTCATGGCGGGCAGACAATGTGTTTATTGTTGTACTGCACTCTCCCAAGGGCTTAGCACTCTGCACCCAGTAAGCGCTCAATAAATACGATTGATTGAATGAGTGGATCAGTGAATTGGAGAGCTGGTCAGAGAGGCCCCCTCATCTCACAGGAGAATGTATCCTGCGGTGAGGAATCAAGCCTCAGTAGGGTGAGAAGTTAATGGCTCCATCGCTGGTAGGGGAAATAAAAAGTGCAGACTGCTTAGGGCTCCTGAGAGGTGATGACAAGAGTTAATATTCAGCAGAATATTTCCTTGGGGCCAGGAGATGGCCCGTTAACAGCAAACCCTTCCTGAGCGCTTGAAAACTCTGTGCAGCTTTTGCTGCTTGCAAAGACCCCGTTTGTTACCCACGAGCATTGGGGTTTTACACTCGGGCTCTTTTATTCGTTTAAGCAGTAACTTTGGCAGTTTACCACTATCCCCAAAGGCTTACTGGTTCAATAACAAGGTTACATATGCTTCTGGTACTTACCACCGTAGGGAAAGGGATTCAAAAGAACATCCTGACATTTTTCCTCAATCACTTTTTGTTTTTTAAACTGGTGTTTGTCAAGCACTTACTATGTGCCAGGCACATAGGGTAGGGTAGATAATAATAATAATTATTAATTTTATAAACTGTAATTTTAGACTGTGAGCCCACTGTTGGGTAGGGACTGTCTCTATATGTTGCCAACTTGTACTTCTCAAGCGCTTAGTACAGTGCTCTGCACACAGTAAGTGCTCAATAAATACGACTGATGATGATGATGATAATAATGGCAGCATTTATTAAGCGCTTACTATGGGCAAAGCACTGTTCTAAGTGCTGGGAAGGCTACAAGGTGATCGGGTTGTCCCACGGGGGGCTCACATTCTCCATCCCCGTTTAACAGATGAGGTAACTGAAGCACAGAGAAGTTCAGTGACTCGCCCAAAATCACACAGCTGACAATTGGCAGAGCCGGGATTTGAACCCATGACCTCTGACTCCAAAGCCCATGCTCTTTCCACTGAGCCACGCTGCTTTGCAGCGTGAAGATACACGCTGCTTCCCAGATACAAGGGTTAGGGTAGATACAAGGTAATCAGGTTGGACACGGTCCCTTTCCCACATGGGAATCACAGTCTTAATCCACATTTTACAGATGAGGTAACTGAGGCACAGAGAAATTAAGTGACTTGCTCAACATCACACAGCAGGCAAGTGGCGGACCCAGGATTAGAACCCAGGGCCTTCCGACTCCCAGGCCTGTGGTCTATCCATTAGGCCATGCTGCTTCTCCATTTGGTTCCGCATAGCACCCTTCCAATCTCCCCTCCCCTCCCCGCCATCTCCCTCCCCTACTAGATTGTAAGCTCCTCAAGGACAGGAATCACACAAACTACTGTATGCTCCCAGATGTCCACTCCAGTGCTCTGCACACAGCAGGTGCTCGGATACTATAACTGATTGGCTCACAAGACATCTTTATCACTCTGACACTCATGCCCAGTGAATGAGCAAATAAAACAGATGCTACGGTTTTTGTCATAGCCAGATGAATCTGCCTTTAAGTGCCTATTGGTGTCCAGCAAAGACTACCAAGTGCTAAGCAATAAATCAATTAATGGTATTTATCATTCATTCATTCATTCAATCGTATTTATTGAGCGCTTACTGTGTGCAGAGCACTGTACTAAGCACTTGGGAAGTACAAGTTGGCAACATATAGAGACGGTCCCTACCTAACAGCAGGCTCACAGTCTAGAAGGGGGAGACAGACAACAAAACAAAACATATTAACAAAATAAAATAAATAGACTATGTACAAATAAAATAGAGTAATAAATATGTACAAACATATATACATATATACAGGTAGACAACAAAACAAAACATATTAAGACTGTGAGCCCCCCCCCCCAAAGGGACAACCTGATCACCTTGTAACCTCCCCAGCGCTTAGTACAGGGCTTTGCACATAGTAAGCACTTAATCGTATTTATTGAGTGCTTACTGTGTGCAGAGCACTGTACTAAGTGCTTGGGAAGTACAAGTTGGCAACATATAGAGACGGTCCCTACCCAACAGTGTGTTCACAGTCTAGAAGGGGGAGACAGAGAACAAAACAAAACATATTAACAAAATAAAATAAATAGAATAAATATGTGCAAGTAAAATAAATAAATATCGAGTGTGTAGTCAGTGCAAAGCTCTTTACCCAGCAGCTTGGCAGTACAGTACTAGTCATTTCTTTAGTCATATTGTCTGACTCCCCCTCTAGACTGTAAGCTCACTGTGGGCAGGAAATGTGTCTGTTTATTACAATATAATATTATCCCAAGTGCTTAGTATAGTGCTTTGCACACAATAAATGCAATTGACTTGAATATAACCCAAGACTGGTGGCCCCTTCCCTCAAGGAGATGACAATCTAATGGTGTTCACCTTTTTGTCCAGGAAAAGGAATGCTGAAGTTCCTGGAAGACCACATTAGAGGTCTTGGAAAGCTTTTCCATAGGACCTGGAGGGGGGCGGGGAGGATCCGCGGAAACCCGGAGCATCTTGCAAGGATGGTGACTTAAAATTAGTGGAGGACCATGACGTTGTTTTTGGTTTCACTTTTTCCACCGCCTCCCTGGTCACACTATTTACATTGTCTAGCACTTCACATCTGAGAAGAGGAGGAAAGAAAAAAAAGTTAAAGATTAGCTCAACTCTTTCAAGCTGTGGTAATGCCAAGTCACAAAGGGGCAGAGACATAAGAGGAAAGCCAAATGTAAACGTGTGTAGTTTTTTTTTTTTCCCCAGCTGCCCCAGAAGGTGCAGGGCTAGAAGGTACTGGAACATTCTGAAGTGAAATGTGTGTGAAACTAGAATAGCAACTTCTTCTTTTAGAAACATGCCCCTCAGTAGTGCTTAGTGGTTTTTCTTGTCTTCCACCTCCATGCGAGTCAGCAATTCTGCTCTGTAAGCCTTATTGAATGCATATCACGTATATCCTTCTGCTCTAGTTCCCTTCCCACCAAGGGAAGGGATACATATATATTAATCCACCAATTGGTACCACTTATTGAGCATCTAGTGGTTTATTGGAAAGAGTGGGGCTCTGTTAGACTGGATTCTAGTCCAATCTAGTCTAAGATTTTGAAGGCGGGGAGAGTGGTGGGCTGGTGCAAATAGAGGGGGAGGGAGCTCAAGATAATAATAATAATAATAATAATAATAATAATAATAATAATAATAGCATTTATTAAGCACGATGTGCAAAGCACTGTTCTAAGCGCTGAGGAGGTTACAGGGTGATCAGGTTGTCCCCCGGGGGGCTCACAGTCTTAATCCCCATTTTACAGATGAGGGACCTGAGGCCCAGAAAAGTTAAGTGACTTGCCCAAAGTCACACAGCTGACAAGCGGCGGAGCAGGATTTGAACCCATGACCTCTGACTCCAAAGCCCATTCTCTTTCCAGTGAGCCACGGTGCTTCCAGATCTGAGAGGGGATTTGGGAAAGGGGTCGGCGGCGAGATAGACAAGGAGGCACAGCATGCAAGCCAGTGCGATAGGAGTGAAATGTGTGGTAAGGTAGGATACCTCTCCTATACATGAACTGCGAAAATGACCGAATCATATTTATTGATCACTGACTGTGTGCAGAACACCATACTTGAGAGAATACGATATAACAGAGTTGGTAGACACATCCCCTGCCCACAGCGAGCTTCCAGTCTAGCTGGGGAGACAGACATTAGTAGAAATATGTGAACTGCAGATATGTACATAAGTGCTGTGGGGCTGAGGGAGGTGAATAAAGGGTGTAAATCCAAGTGCAAGGGTGACGCAGCAGAGAGTGGGACATCTAGAGAAGCAGCATGGCTCAGTGGAAGAGCACAGGCTTGGGAGTCAGCGGTCATGGGTTCTAATCCCAGCTCTGGGGCTTGTCAGCTGTGTGACCTTGGGCAAGTCACTTAGCTTCTCTGGGCCTCAGTTGCCTCATCTGTAAAATGGGGATTAAGACTGTGAGCCCGACGTGGGACAACCTGATCACCTTGTATCCTCCCCAGTGCTTAGAACAGTGCTTTGCACATAGTAAGCGCTTAACAAATGCCATCATCATCATCGTCATCTTGGCAAAAGTCTTGGCTCACGATAGACAGTTCATGTTACTATAGAATGTACAGTGCATGGAGAAGCAGCGTGGCTCAGTGGAAAGAGCCTGGGCTTTGGAGTCAGAGGTCATGGGTTCAAATTCCGGCTCCGCCAACTGTCAGCTACTTGACTTTGGGAAAGTCACTTCACTTCTCCGGGCCTCAGTTCCCTCATCTGTAAAATGGGGATGAAGACGGTGAGCTCCCTGTGGGACGACCTGATCACCTTGTAACCTTCCCAACGCTTAGAATAGTGCTTTGCACGTGGCGCTTAACAAATACCATCATTATTATCTGACTTTAGTCACTTGATGGCAACGTCAGAGTTTCCGGAACCCTTCCGTCAACATGATTTTGGGCCTGTGAGTTTGTTAGCAAGTTAGTGCGGGCCTGGGATCTGTTTCCCTCTTGTCCACTAGACGGCCTTTTTCCAGTTTCCTTTAACAGACTAGGACAACTCTGCTGTTTCTAACGCAAACATTTACTCTGTCGAAGAAAGAGCGTTCGAGTGACAGGAGTCCAATAGCCAGGAAAGCTTTTGACTGTTTCCAGTCAGAAGTGCAGAACCAGGCAGTTTACTGGAGAGTGAAATCCAGATGTCCGCATATGGAAGTCAGCATGGCATAACAGAAAAAGCCCAGACCTGGAAATCAGAGGATCTGGGTTCTAATTTTCTGCATTGGCGCTAAAGTACTCAATTGGTTAGCCCCAGTCTTCTTCACCTCACTGATCTCCTACTACAGTCTAGCCCATACACTCTGCTCCTCTAAGAGCCAACTTACTCACTGTGCCCCAATAATAATAATGGCATTTATTAAGCACTTCCTATGTGCAAAGCACTGTTCTAAGCCCCAATCTCTTCTATCTCGCCACTGTCCCCTTTCCCACATCCTCCCGCTTCCCTGGAACTCCTTCCACTTCCAAATATGCCAGACCACCACTCTCTCCACCTTCAAAGCGTTATTAAGGTCACATTTCCTCCAAGAGGCCTTCCCCGATTAAGACTTCTTTTCCTCAGCTTGCTCTCCCTTCTGTGTTGTTCGTGCACTTGGATCAGTGATCGCAAATTCTTTGGGCTTCAGTTCGCTCCTGTCAAAGGGGTTTCAATACTTTTTCTCCTACCTTCTTAGACTGCAGGCCACATGTGGGACTGGGACTGCGCGATAGCACTAATATTTATTACAATGTCTGAATTGATTAATTTGTATCTACCCTGGAGCTCAGTACAGTGCTTGACACATAGTAAACATTTAACAAGCATCACAATATGATTATTATGATTATTACTAAGGGAAGGACAAGGAATTCACTTATTTGGAAGAGAGAAATCATGAATGGCAGCTGTCAAAATTGCAGGCAGGGAGGAAGGGGCTGAGGAGATACTCTAGACTGTAAACTCTCTGTGGGCGGGGAATGTGTTTATTATTGTACTGTGCTCTCCCAAGCACTTAGTGTAGTGTTTTGCACCTAGTAAGCACTCAACAAATACAATTGAATGATACAGAAGAAAGGCACCAGCGAGGGAGGAATGGCAACTGGATGGGATGAAGCTATAGGAATTTGACTTACCAGTCCTTCCCGGCTTGGCTGATTTCTGGTTTGCCATTAGATTATTGCAGAGTGAAAAATGAACAGGAGCTGCTTTCAGCTTCATGCTGTGGGGAAGGTGATGGAGAACACCTACTAATGAATATGGGTGGAACCCTTAATCTAGGCATGGACTAGTGGAAAGAGTATAAACCTATAAATCAGGAGACCTGGGTTCTAATCCCACCTCCACCATTACCTAGCCCTACTGTGGGACCTTAACTTTTTTTTATAGTATTTATTAAGCATTTACTATGTACCAGGCTCTATACTAAGCACTGGGGTAGAGGCAAGCTAATCGGGTTGGACAAAGTCCCTGTTCCACATAGAGCTCACAGTCTTAATTCTCAGTTTGAGAAGCAGCGTGGCTCAGTGGAAAGAGCCCGGGCTTTGGAGTCAGAGGTCGTGGGTTCGAATCCCGGCTCCGCCACAAGTCTGCTGTGTGACCTTGGGCAAGGCACTTAACTTCTCTGAGCCTCAGTTACCTCATCTGTAAAAATGGGGATTAAGACTGTGAGCCCCACGTGGGACAACTTGATCACATTGTATCTCCCCCCAGCGCTTAGAACAGTGCTTTGCATATAGTAAGCGCTTAACAAATGCCATCATCATTATTATTATTATTATTATTATTTTTACAGATGAGGTAGCTGAGACACAGAGCAGTGACTTGCCCAAGGTCACACAGCAGATAAGTGGTAAAGCTGGGATTAGAACGCAGGTCCTCCTAACTCCTAGGCCAGGGCTCTATCTATGAGGCCACACTTCTTTATCCTCACAAAGCATAACTTCCCTATGTCACTATTTCCTCATCTGTAAAATGGGGATATGTAGAGAAAAATAATAATCTGTCTCCCCGTTTAGACTATAAACTTCTTGGGGTCAAGGATTGTGTCTATCACATTGTACATCCGCTCTCCCCATCTCAGACTCTGAGCCCTGAGTGAGAAGAAGACTGTGTCCAAATGCATTATCCTACATCTACCCGAGTGCTTAACATAGTAGTTTGACACAAAGTAAGTGCTTTACCAATACCTTTATTGCTATTACGACTACAGGGTGAGACTTTTGTCCCTTCAGGTCAGCCGTGTGAGGCTGATCAGAGGGAGCAGAAAGCAAAACCTGATCTCTCACAAGAAGCTTTGGAGTCGAAAGTAATAAGGGAGGGGGGTACAGAGGGAGAGAGAGAGAGAGAGAGCGAGAGGAGGGAGAGAGAGCGAGCATACTCTGGTCACATGTCCTGGGAAGCTTGAGGTAACAAACATTAACTGGCTGTTAAATCAGGCTCCTTAGAGTCACAGACAGGACCCCGCCAGCCTCTCTGACTGATGGCAGCCAGCCAGGGGGCTCACGGCTCAAGAATAACTCCCCAGTGTTTGGGCCCTGACTCCTCTCGCAAAAAGCACTCGGTCTCAGTCAGACCACTCACAGAGCTGCTTGCTCTTAGTGGGAAGCAAAAAATAACCAAGCTGACAGAAGGGAAATAAATCTAAACCAATAAAGCCATTTGCTTTCCGATGTTTTTCCATTTTTGGAGGTGGGGCCGGGCCGGGGAATGGGATCGATTGAGGAGAGGCGGGCAGTGAAGGATGTGGGAGGGAGGAGGGGGTGTCACCCTGGAGATCCAGAATGAGGGCAAGGGGCGAGGGGGAGATGGGGAGAGACAGGTTCCAGACATTCTGCCACCATTCTCATCCTCCAGGATTGGAATCATCAACCAAACTCAGGACCACTGAAAGCCAACAGGGCACAGAGCACTGTACGGCTGAACTAGGGAAACACTTGCAAGAATAGACGTTGCCCTTATCTTTCAAGAGACTACAGGCCCCAGGAGAAATAGAACAGACAAAATAGAGTCAGCATTTATATGTGCATGCAAATCTATGCCACAATTACAACAGTGAGAGTCAATATGGTCTACTGCAAAGAGTCTGGGCCTAGACTTTAGGGGAGCTGCAGTCTAGTTCCACATCTGTCACTGGCCTGCCTACCTTGGGCAATCACTTAATCTCTCCATGCCTGAGTTTCCACATCTGTAAATTAGAATAGCCCCAACACTGCCACTTGTCTCCTATGACCCTGACCAAGTCACTTAACCTCTCTCTGCCTCCATTCCCTCATCAGCAAAATGGGAATTCAATATCTGTTCTCCCTCTTACTTAGATCATGAACCCCATGTGGGACCTGATTATCTTGCGCTTACCTCAGCACTTGGTACAGTGCTTGGCACATAATAAGCACTTAATTACCACAATTATTATAGCAGCACTCCCTCTCAGACTATGAGTTCTGCGTGTGACAAGGATTCTGAGTGTTTCTATCTCTCCTAGCATTCAGCACGTAGTAAATCCTCAAAAATCCTAATTGAAATTAATCGGTTGAGGAAAGAACAATTCTAGCATGTGCTAGCTCATAGAAGATTGGTGATGGGAGGGGAGCAGCAACTGGGGAAGATTCTGAAAGGAGGTGTGCTTTGAGCTATACTCTAAAGGAGATGGGCTATAAAGCAAGCATTGTAAACTGCTTTTGTTTTTTTGTTTTTAAGAAAGTCCACTTCATCTTTTCCCATCCTCTTAAGAAAAGCAGCGTGGCCTAGTGGAAAGAGCACAGGCCTAAGAGTCAGAGGCCCTGGATTCTAATCCCACCTTTGCCAGTTGACTGCTAAGTGACCTTGAGCTAGCCACAGCTCTGAGCCTTGGTTTCCTCATTTGTAAAATTCATTCGCATTTATTGAGCGATTACTGTGTGCAGAGCACTGTATAAGCGCTTGGGAAGTACAAGTTCACAACATATAGAGACGGTCCCTACCCAACAGTGAACTCACAGTCTAGAAGGGGAAGACAGAGAACAAAACAAAACATATTAACAAAATAAAATAAATATGTACAAATAAAATTGAGTAATAAATACGTACAAATATATATATACATATATACAGATGCTGTGGGAGGGGAAGGAGGTAAGGGGGGGATTCATTCAATCGTATTTATTGAGGGCACACTGTGTGCAGAGCACTGCACTAAGCGCTCGGGAAGTACAACTTGGCAACATATAGAGACGGTCCCTACCCAACAGTGGGCTCACAGTCTAGAAGGGGGAGACAGAGAACAAAACAAAACATATTAACAAAATAAAATAAATAGAATAGTAAATACGTACAAATAAAATAGAGTAATAAACACGTACAAACATATATACAGATATACAGGTGCTGTGGGGAGGGGAAGGAGGCAAGGGGGGATGGGGAGGGGGAGAGGAAGGAGGAGGCTCAGTGTGGGAAGGCCTCCTGGAGGAGGTGAGCTCTCAGCAGGGAAAATGGGGGAGGATCCCCCCAGGCCCAAGGCCTGAGGCCCACTCTGGCTCATCAAAAGAAAGAAGAGCTTGTTCTCTTAAACCTTAAAACCCCTTCTTGATTGGGTGAGCTTCTCCAGTGATTTCTTTTGGCTAGAGCCACCTCCTCCAAGAAGGTTTTATCTTCCAATGGATTCCGGAAATGGAGTTTTTTATGGTACTTGTTAAGTATTTATTCTGGGCCAGGCACTGTATTAAGTGCCTGAGGAAGATCAATCAATCGATCGTATTTATTGAGCGCTTACTGTGTGCAGACCACTGTACTAAGCCCTTGGGAAGTACAAATTGGCAACATATAGAGACAGTCCCTACCCAACAGTGGGCTCACAGTCTAAAAGGGGGAGACAGAGAACAAAACCAAACATACTAACAAAATAAAATAAATAGAATTGATATGTACAAATAAAATAAATAAATTAATAAATGTGTACAAACATATATACATACATACAGGTGCTGTGGGGAAGGGAAGCAGGTAAGATGGGGGGGATGGAGAGGGGGATGAGGGGTAGAGGAAGGAAGGGGCTCAGTCTGGGAAGGCCTCCTGGAGGAGGTGAGCTCTCAGTAGGGCCTTGAAGGGAGGAAGAGAGCTAGCTTGGCGGATGGGCAGAGGGAGGGCATTCCAGGCCCGGGGGATGACGTGGGCCAGGGGTCGATGGCGGGACAGGCGAGAACAAGGTACGGTGAGGAGATTAGCGGCAGAGGAGCAGAGGGTGTGGGGTGGGCTGTAGAAGGAGAGAAGGGAGGTGAGGTAGGAGGGGGCGAGGTGATGGACAGCCTTGAACCCCAGGGTGATGCAAGCTAATCAGGTTGGACATAGTCCCTGTCCCACATAGGGCTCACAGTCTTAATCCCTATTTTACAGATGAAATAACTGAGGTACAGAGAAGTGAAATGACTTGTCTAGAGTCATACATCAGACAAATGGTGGACACAGGAATAGAATCCAGGTCCTTATGACTCCCAGGAGGCCCATGCCCTATCCACTCTGCTTCTGTTAGTTTTTCAAAACTCTGGGGAAACAGTCCTCAGCAGGGAATGAGTTAATACAATACATTCTACTCTCCACTATTACCAAACTCACTGGATGGGTGGCTGCTATAATGCAATGCCTGCTTTTTTATTTTTGGTGGGGAAGAGGAGGTTGTACCCAGTGAAAATTTCTTAATTTTTTCAAATTGAGGGTTTAATAGTGTTTCATCTGGACCAATTAGCAAGGTTTATAAGGATCCAATTTTGTCTTCCATCTGTCTAATGACCAACCACAAAAAGGCCCACGAACAGGATATAGCCCTTATAAAATTAGCATATGGTATTAGTTAAATCTTGGAATGTGTGCTTAACTTTCAGGTGGATTCCTAATTACTCTGTGACCTGTTTAGCATTGCAGACTCATTTATCTCAGGCATGTTTAAGTAGCATTCAGTTGGTCTTGACATATATGTATTTGCATATTGAATTTTAAAAATAAATACTGAGGGTAAATGGATCATACAAATGGCTTTTTTATTAGCATACTAGCTGGGAAGAAGGGAAAATAAGTTGCGCACAAAGAATGATCATTTCTCTACAGTGCACTAGAGCCCCACACAATTCTACATATATGTGAGTTTTCATTTTTAAAAGGAGAAATAGATTGCAGATTAAAATAATATTTTGCCAAGGTTAAAAAGGAAACGATCTCAATAACTGTATTAAGGTCTCTTGATTCTTGGACTTAAAAAAAAGTCCTCTTCCTTTTCAGTCAATTGCTATAGAAAGTTCCAACCACTCCCTTGTTCTCCAAAGTTCTGGTTATATGTCCATTGCGATGACACACCAGTAATATGACTTTTGCAGGAAAGATCCACATTTTGTTTTGCTGTACTTATCCCCTTGATCCAATACTATCAGTCAATCAATCAATCAATCAGCAGTATTTATTGAACCTTATTGTGTGCAGAGCACTGTTCTAAGTGCTTAGGAGAGTACAGGAAAAGAGAGTTGGTAGACACATTCCCTGCCTACACAAAGTTTAGATGAGGAGACAGATGTTAATATAAATAAAATATGGATATGTACATAAATGCTGTTGGGCTGAAGAGGGGTGAATAAAGGTAGCAATGCAGAATGGAGTGGGAAAAGAGGAAAGGAGGGCTTAGTGAAGGCCCTTTGGAGGAGATGTGCCTTTAATAAGGTTTTGAAGGTGGGGAGAGTAATGTCTGTTGGATATGAAGAGGGAGGGCAATCTAGGCTAGAGACAGGACGTGGGCTAGAGATCAGTGGTGAGATAGACGAGATAGAGATACAGTGAGTATGGTGGCATTAGAGGAGCCAAGTGTGCAGGCTGGACTGTAGTAGAGGTGAGGTAGGAGGGGACAAGGTAACTGAGTGCTTTAAAGGTGACGGTAATGAGTTTCTGTTTGATGCAGAGGTGGATGGGCAACCACTGAAGGTTCTTGAGGAGTGGAGAAACATGTACTTAATGCTTTTGTAGAAAAATGATCCAGGCAACAAAGTGAAGTCTGAACTGTAGTGGGGAGAGACAGGAGGCAGGGAAGTCAGCAAGGAGGCTGATAGAGTAATGAAGACAGGATATGATAAGTGGTTGGATTAAGATTAACATGGGAGCAGTTTGGAGAGGTAAAGGAGGATTTTATACTAGCCATTTTATGATTGACGTGGTTGATGATTGATGGGGGTCCCATCAGCAAACAGCACTGGACTCATTTGACATTTATCATTTTGTGGCTTCCAGGTACGCAGGCTAGATATTGAAAGGTGGAGTGTTGTATAGTTACTCACCCCTAAAGCCTGCAGGGTAGAATGTTTTGGGAAACCCTAACTACCTCTGTGTTCTGAAATATCACACATACATTCTGGTAGAATCTCTTTCCCTCTCTCCAATTCTCTTCTTTTCTCTCCCCTTCCTCCTTCACTTACCTACTGGAGTTTGTCAATATTAGGAAGTTAGCAGAGCAACAAATTCTCCGGGTCTTCTTTTTTTCTTTAATAGTATATGCTAATTGCTTACTATATGCCAAGCACTATGCTTGGTACATTCAAGATAATCAGGTTGGTCGTCGTCCCTGCCCCAGATCGAGCTCATGGTCTAAGTAGGAGGGAGAACAGGGATTGAATCCTTATTTTCCAGTTGAGGAATCTGAGGCACAGAGAAGTTAAGAGACATGCCTAAGGTCACATAGCAGGCAAGTGATGGAGTCGAGATTAGAACCAAGGTCCTCTGATTCCCAGGCCCGTACTCTTTCCACTAGGTCACACTGCATCCGAGTGGTTCATTTCATTGATCGCAAAACAGATGAATGTTTGTGAAAATCAGACCCTAATCTGTCTGACTCTAATCTTCAACTAATCCACTTGATACCCTGTTGTTAGGAAAGCTGGGTTTTACTTCCAGTTCTGCCACTGGCCTTCTGTGTGCCCTTAGACAAGGCACTGAACCTCTCTGTGCTTCACTGTCACTATTTGTAAGATGAGCCTAGGGTACCTGCTGTATCTGTCAGGTACTTTTAAACTGTGAGCCTCAGGAGAGATAGGGCTGAACCTGATTATCTTGTATTTATTGTAGCATTTAGGTTGTGTTTGGTATTTAGTGAGCACTTTATAAATACCATGATTATTATTATTTTTATTATTATTTTTAATCGTCTGACAAAATACACTGGTTGTTGGCACCGAAATTTAGAATCAGAAATAAGGTTAGAGTAAACCAGTGTGTACTGTTGGCATCCTATTCTTTGCTTCTTGCTACTAAATGCTTAGTACAGTGGTTTGCACACAGTAAGTGCTCAAGAAATGATTGAATGAATGTGTTGAATCCTATTCTTTGCTTCTTAGTACTAAATGCTTAGTACAGTGGTTTGCGCACAGTAAGTGCTCAATAAATATGATTGAATGAATGTGTTGAATCTTATTCTTTGCTTCTTAGTACTAAATGCTTAGTACAGTGGTTTGCGCACAGTAAGTGCTCAATAAATATGACTGAATGAATGAATGAATGGATCCCAAGGTCTGTTAAACAATAAACCTCTTCCTGGTGTCAGATTCTGGAAATTCATTCGATCGTATTTATTAAGCGCTTACTGTGTGTAAAACATTGTACTAAGCGCTTGAATTACAGAAGGGCTATGTTTCAGGAAAGCTGAATCCCAGCAGGTCCCACTACATGTGGCCACAAAGATCTGTTAAGAATTTAATTAAGGTTGGATTTTTACCTTTTATGACAGGCTGCGAGTGTAAGTTGTTGATGTGAAACAGTCTGGCCCAGCGGAACGAGCACAGGCCTGGAAGTCGGAGGGCTTGGGTTCTAATCCTGGTCCTGCCACTTGCCTGCTGCATAACCTAGGGAAATTTACTTAATTTATCTGTGCCTCAGTTTCCTCATCTGTGAAATTGGGATGAAACACCTGTTTTCCCTCCCCCTTAGACTGTGAGCACCACGTGGGACATGGACTGCATCCAACTTGATTACCTGGCTTGTGCCTATTCCAGTGCTTAATGCAGTTCTTAGTAATAATAATAATAATAATAATAATAATAATAATAATAATAATAATAATATGAATGGTATTAAGTGCTTACTATATGTCAAGCACTGTTCTAAGTACTGGGGTAGATACAAGCTAATCAGTTGGGACACAGTCCCTGTTACACATAGGGCTCACAGTCTTAATACCCATTTTACAGATGATATAACTGAGGCACAGAGAAGTTAAGTGACTTGCCTAAGGTCACACAGCAGCCAAGTGGGGGAGCCAGGATTAGAACCCAGGTCCTCCTGACTCCCAGCCCTGTGTTCTATCCACTAGGCCTTGCTTCTTCTGCGTGTGTCATGTTTGACACATAGTGAGCGCTTAACAAAAACCACAATCACTAGGTGCAGGGATGCATATATGAATTAGAGTGCATGTGAATCCAGCGTATGAACGCACACAGGTATTTTTTAAGTCTGTGTTTGTGCACTGCATCAGGGTACGTTTCTGACCTCTGGGTCTAAGTTGGATATTTACACACTTTGGTTTGTATTTTTCTGAGAGTTGAACCTTGGAAGCCCTGCTCCGTAGAAACCCTATGACTCAGGGCTAGCTGGGAATCTATGAATTCTGAGGTAATAAGGAGCTAAGAGCTGAGTAAAGGTTAGGCCCTACCACCGCTGAATTCTCATTCAGGTTAATGGATAAGCCGCGCTGGCTGTTTGTCCAGGAGAACAGTCAGTCCTTGTACAGGCAGAAACGGCAAAGAGGCCGTCTGTTCCAGCTTGTCTGTCAGATGTTTGAACAAGGCCGGCGTGGTGATGTGGCTAGCTGGTTGTGTGTAGTCTCCTGGCTCTCCCGCTCTTAATTGGTAAGAAGTAGAGTGGCCTAGTGAAAAGAGCATGGGCATGGAAATCAGAGGGCCTGGGTTTTAATCCCAGCTCTGCTAGTGGTCTGCTGTTTGACCTTGGGCAAGGCGCTTCACTTTTCTATGCCTCAGTTCTCTCATCTGCAAAATGGGGGTTAAGATTCTGAGCCCTATGTGGGCCAGGGCCTGGGTCCAACCCAATTATCTTGCATCTACCTCAGCCTTTAGTTCAGTGCCTGGCACATAGTAAGCACTTAACAAACATTACAATTTATTATTATTATTTTTAGTGACAATATTTTCCCCTAGCTCTCTGACTGGTGGAGAGTTTCAACCCCCTTTTCAGGCCCCAGTGCCTGTGCTGAAAGGGAAGCCCTCTTCAGCAGAGATACCTGCAAATGACCTACTTTGAAACTGGTGTGAACTAAGGTTCACAAATCATCTTGGAAGGGTGCCACAGAGTCGCTATGCAAACGTGCAGCTATGCAAACGTGCAGCATCCCAGAGCTCCTGTCTAGGCAGAAAGTCTTTGTCTCGAGACCTTTCCAAGACCCAGAGTAGATGCTATTTTTTCCCGGGCTCCACATTCCGATTCATCGTTAGGTTCTGGAGTGCAGTGAATCGATTTAATGGACTGGTGTGCTACATCAGAGACCACTCCCCAATCAATTGGAGGAGAAGTCTTCCATGTCTCTCTCTGGCAAAAAGCTGAAGGAGTAACCAAGATGAATTTCACTCATTCATTCAATTTTATTTATTGAGCGCTTACTGTGTGCAGAGCACTGTACTCAGCACTTGGGAAGTACAAGTCGGCAACATATAGAGATGGTCCCTACCCAACAACAGGCTCACAGTCTAGAAGGGGTGGGGAGTGAATGTGTAGGTATCAGGCAGATCTGGCCCATCAGAGAAGCAGCATGGCGAGGTAAATAGAGCACAGGCCTAGGAGTCAGAAGGTCATGAGTTCTGATCCTGACACCACCACTTGTCTGCCGTGTGACCCTGGGCAAGTCACTTCTGGACCTCAGTTACCTCATCTGTAAAATGGGGTTCGAGATTGTGAGTCCACATGGTACAGGGACTGGATCCAATCTGATTTGCTTGTATCCATCCCAGCACTTAGAACGGTGCCTAGCACAGAGTAAGTGCTTAACAAATACCATAATTACTATTAACTCCAGGTCAAAGTCGGGGCTAAGGACCCGATAACAGGATGGTTGGATTTATGCAGATTATCTGTTTATAGACGGAGTAACCTAGATACCTGAAACGGCCAGAAGCCAGACCCGTTCGATGATTTTCCCTTTTGCCCGCTGGCATTTGGAAACCATCAGGGAGGAGAGGAAGCGGAGACACTTTGGGGGGACATCTCCCCTATCTGGCTCTCCCCGAGAGCCCGTTGGAGAAAGGACCCGACTAAATTCTGAGCAATTGTTGAGTTGTAAGCCAGCTCAGAAGATGACGTGCTTTTTCCACCACCCATTCTTAGCAAGCCCTGGTGTTTGCTATCTGATAAGATACTTAATATCAGGAACAGGGTAAAGCATTTGTACAAACACACATCAAGAGATTAAGATCGAGTATATCAGCTTGTCTTCAGTAGGACACTTGCATTATGGTTTGTTAGATCCGTGAGGGCTTTATGAAATGAGGATGAATGGAATTTTACTTGAGATATAGGCCACACAGCCTCACTCCCTGGCAGCTGATAATAACTGTGGTATTTGTTAAGCCCTTACTATGTACTTAAGCGTACTAAGTGCTGGGATAGATACAAGATTCCCTATAGACTGTAAGCTTGTTGTGGGCAGGG
Organism: Tachyglossus aculeatus; assembly: GCF_015852505.1. Taxonomy (NCBI): domain Eukaryota; kingdom Metazoa; phylum Chordata; class Mammalia; order Monotremata; family Tachyglossidae; genus Tachyglossus; species Tachyglossus aculeatus. Next base: position 26,846,984 of record NC_052100.1, on the reverse strand, counting down.
AATGTGTCTGTTATATTGTTATACTGTACTCTTCCAAGGGCTTAATACAGTGCTCTGCACATGGTAAGCACTCAATAAATACAGTTGACTGGCAGACTGACACGACAATCAGATCTCTCATGGGACTGACAGTCCTAAGGGGGAGGAAGAACAGGTATTTAATCCCATTTTAAAGGTGAGGAAACTGAGGCCCAGCAAAGTCAAGTGACTTGCCCAAGTTTGCATAGCAGGGACCATGTCTAATTCCCACCTGCGTATTCTCTCCCAGCATTTAGTCCAGTGCACAATGGTTAGCACAGTCGGCACTTAAAAAAATACTTACTACTACTTAGAGAATTGCAACAATTCAGACTTGCTGCTCGGCATATTTCTTTCTTGTTTATTTTTCAGTTGTAAAGACATCTGTTCCCCGTGGCTTTTCACTCTGGACACGGTTCAATTTCCACCGACTCCCAGGGAGCTCTGTTACGAAACCCACCTCCCCACCATTCCCACCGCGGGGCAAGCTCAGATGGAGGGGCAGAGGAGCCAGAGTCCAGAGAGGCGGAGTAGTCACCTGTCCTAGAAGCCACTGCAGAGATAAAAGGGAAATGGTTTCCCTCCAGACCTGACAGAGGTGGGGACATCTAAAGCTGTGCTATCGGTGTTTAAAAATAGGGAAAGCTGAGACAAAGACCTTTATCAGTTCTAAAAGGAGAGCATTATCTGCCCTATACAGTATGGACACTATCCGATTGGCCGCTAGTCTCCTTGCCAATTGTTCATAGGCTAAAGTGCCTGGGCGCGGCTGCGGGGGCATGAAATAAGAATGGGAAATGCCAGACTGATGTCCAATATTGGGTGGACTAGTTCCCCCAGAGGTTGATTCAAGGACAAGGCGGCTATTTCGACTCAGTCTGGAGGGAACCCTGGCCTGACAGGAGAAATCAAGCTTATCGTGGGCAGGGATTGTCTCCCTTTATTGCTGTATTGTACTTTCCCAAGTGCTTAGTACAGTGCTATGTGCACAGTAAGCACTCGATAAATAGGATTAATAGAATGAATGATTCAGGGCCAAAGCAGGCTGCTGGTTTCCCATCAGCAGCATAAGCCGCAGAAGCCTTAGCCAAAGGCTGGGTTTTAATGCCAAAGCTGAGTAAGGAATAAGTGATTAGTACAGTGCTCTGCACACGGTAAGCACTCAATAAATACGATGGAACGAATGAATGTTGGTCTGTGAGTTGCTACTATTTCAGGAACATAGAAGCCAGACCAGAGTGGGCTGGAATGAATAATAGTGATAATGACACTTATTAAGCACTTACTATGTACTAAGCACTGGAGTGGATACAGAGTATGAGATAGGACATTATCCCTGACCCTCATCGGGGTTCACAATCCCTCTCATCCCCATTTTCTGGGTAAGGAAATTGAGGCCCAGAAAGTGACTAGCGGCTACCTAAATGGGGACTCAATACCAATTCATCAGTGGTATTTATTGAGGGCTTACTGTGCTCAGAGCACTGTACTAAGCACTTGGGAGAGTACAATACAACAGAGTTGGAAGACATGGTAGCTGCCCACAATGGTTAGCAATCTAGATGCCTCTTTCCCTCCTACTTTGACTGGAAGCCCCATCTGGGACAAGGACTGTGTCCAACGCAATTATCTTTATTCATCCCCCCTCCCAGTTCCTCAGCACTTCTGTAATATCGATATTTATTTCTACTAATATCTGTTTACCCCTCTAGACTGTAAGCTCGTTGTGGGCAGGGAATATGTCTGTTGTATTGTTATATTGTACTCTCCAAAGCACTTCGTACAGTCCTCTGCACACAGTAAGCACTCAGTAAATACAATTGACTGACTGACTGGCTAGTGGCTATTGACGGAGCTGGAACTGGAAACTGAGTCTCTTGGCACTCAGTCCCCACTATACTTCCCCGCTTGCCTCCCCGAAGCCTGGAGGGGTGAGTGGAGAGACAAGGCATTCCAATTGCAACATTAGGGACAAATGCTGACCCAGGAGAAAACAAATCTGTGACAATGAACCAAGCTTCACCCAGGCAGATACTTCCAAGAAAACTTTCCAGTCAGATGGGAGGGGAAAAAAGTCCCTTGTACACAATAAGCATGAGAGACAGAGGCAAACTTAGTTTTTCTCTCTTCCCTCAGGAGGCCTGTTAATGTCACTGGCCATGAATTCTGGCCTGTTTCTTTAACCCCTGCCTGCCTTTAATGCTCACTTCACACTACAGGGAGAATTATGGGTTTTAGCTTCGGGCCCCAAATCAACCCCTATCCTATTGGAAAAAAAACCCTAGAGATAGCCTAACTGTTGTGCCAAACAAACTTATCTGTAACAAAGTGCTGGCTCTCTTGGTCTCTCCCACCACCACCATCCCCTCACCAACCCTGTTCGCCCAGCTTGGAACACCCTCCCTTCTCTGGTAGCCTGGGAGTCAGAAGGTCATGGATTCTAATCCCGGCTCTGCCACTTGTCTGCTATGTGACCTTGGGAAAGTCTCTTCACTACTCTGAGCCTGTTACCTCGACTGTAAAATGGGGATTGAGACTGTGAGTCCCACATGGACAGGGACTGTGTCCAACCCAACTTGCTTGTACTCACCCCAGTGCTTAGTACAGTGCCTGGCACAGAGTTCAGCACTTAAGAAAAACCATAATTATAATTATTACTATTATTAGTGGAAAGAGCACAGGCCTGGGAGTTAGAGGTCCTGGGTTCTAATCCCGGCTTCACCCCATGCCATATGCCTGCTGTGTGACCTTGGCAAGTCACTTGACTTCTCAGGGCCTCAGTTGCCTCATCTGTAAAATGGGGATTAAATCCTTGTCCTTCCTATTTAGACTGCGAGCCCCATGTGAGATAGGGACTGTTTCCAATCTGATTAGTTCATATACACCACAGCACTTAGAAGAGTGTTTGGCACATAGCGAATGCTTATCAGGTATTATTATTATTATTATTATATCTGACAGCTCAGGTCTCTATCTATATTTCAAGTCCTTCTGTAGTAACATTTCCTCCAATAATCCTGCCCCAGTAAACTCACAGGACCCCAAGTTGTAAAAACACATCAACAGTCTGTGGCACTGAGAAACAGTGTTTCCCAATGGCTAGAGCATGGCCCTGCGGGTCAGAGAACCTGGGTTTTAACATTAGTTCTGACACTGACCTGATGCTTGGCCTTCGGCAAGTCTCTTAACTTCTCTGTGTCTCAGCTCTCTCATCTGCTAAAATGGGGATTCAATAACAATCGATCAATGGTATTTATTGAGCGTTTTCTGTGTGCAGAGCACTGTACAAAGCATTTGGGAGAGTACAATACAACAGAGTTGGTAGACATGTTTCCTGCCCATAACAAGATTACAGTCTAGCTACCCCGACTCCCTCCTACTTTGACAGTGAGCCCCTTATGGGACATGGACTGTGTACAACTTGATTAGCTTGCCTGGCACATAGTAATCGATTAACAAATACCATTAAAAAATGGAATGGGAATTCATTGAAGGATTCTTAGGAGTAGGAAACCACTCTCTAAGAGGAGGAAGACAAACCATTTGAGAGATCCAGGTTACCACTGGTTGCCTAAAAGATGTCATTCAAGAAATGGATTTTGGAGACAATGGAGTGATTCCTTTATAATAATAATAATAGCATTTATAAAGCACTTACTATGTGCAAAGCGCTGTTCTAAGTGCTGGGGAGGTTATAAGGTGAACAGGTTGTCCCACGTGGGGCTCACAGTCTTCATCCCCATTTTACAGATGAGGTAACATAGGCCCAGAGAAGTTAAGTGACTTGCCCAAAGTCACACAGCTGACAAGTGGCGGAGCTGGGATTTGAACCCATGACCTCTGACTCCAAAGCCAGTGCTCTTTCCACTGAGCTACGCTGCTTCTTTAGCTCCCTGAAGCCAGGGATGACAGTTTTGACTTTCCTTTTTCATTCCCTAAGTGCTTACTTCAGGCTCTGCGCATAACAGGAGCTCAGTCAATCCCACTGCTACTGACCAGGTTATGTTTATGAAGCCTTGAGAAGGTTGCTTAACTGGGGATCTCTCCAGGAATTGGTCCTGTGCAAATGATTTAGCAATGATAGGGTTGATGGAGGGTAAATTCAGTCATTTCAGGATATGAACTCTGGCCCCTGAGCCCGGGACACAGAAGAACAGCTGGGTTGGGGTTTTATAGGAATTGGTCTCCAATGAGGAATTCCAGTTATCTACACTACAAGAAGCTGCTTGTGCTTAGGGTTGGGAGAAGAGTGGAAGGAGGCAGTCGTGGGCAGATAACATATCTACCAACTCTGTTATACTGTACTTTCCCAAGCACTTAGTAGAGTGCTCTGCACATAGTGAGCGCTCAAAAAATTCTTACAGATCTGTAAGAGACATTTATTGATGCCTATCGTTGTTGTCTTCCCTTCTGCCTGAAAATCAATCAATCAATCAATCAATCGTATTTATCGAGCGCTTCCTGTGTGCAGAGCACTGTACTAAGCACTTGGGAAGTACAAGTTGGCAACATATAGAGACAGTCCCTACCCAACAGTGGGCTCACAGTATAGAAGGGACAGAAAATCTGTCCCCCTTCACATCTGATCATTATTCACCCCATCTTCAGTGCCTTACTAAAATTTAAGCTCCTCCAGGAAGGCTTCCCTGACTAATCTTTCATCTCCCTATTTTTATTTTATTTTATTTTTATGGTATTTGTTGAGTATTTGCTATGTGCCAGGCACCTTACTAAGCTGGGATTAGAATGTTTCTGAACCATCCATGCACTTCAATTCACTTTACCCCCCAACTACACAGTACTAATGTATATTAATGTACATCAAGCGCTTAGTACAGTGCTCTGAGTAAGCGCTCAATAAATATGATTGATTGATTAATTTATACTCAGCCTAGCCTAGTAGATAGAGCATGGGCCTGGGAGTTGGGACTTGGGACCTAATCCAGGGTCCACCACTTGTCTTCTATGTGATCTTGGACAAATTGCTTCACTTCTCTGGGCCTCAGTTCCCTCACCTGTAAAATGGGATTGAGACTGTGAGCCCCATGTGAGACAGGGACTGTGTCCAACCCAATTTACTTGTATCCCCCCCAGTCCTTGTACAGTGTCTGGCACATAGAAAGCACTTAATAAATACCATTATTATTATTATTATTATTATTATTATTATTGTAATTATTATTTCCCTCACCTTTAATTCCTTTTAATATCTCTCCCCCACTAGATTGTAAACTCCCTGAGGGCAGGGATCATGTCTATATACTCTATTGTACTCTCCCAAGTACTTAATACAGTACTCTGCATAGAACAAGCAATCAATAAATACTATTGATTGACCCTTAGAGAAGTTAATAAAAGGCGTGGGGTTTGATGTCTGAAAAAGACCAGCTATCTGGGAGTGAAGGGAAACAGGCAGTTCAAGAGAGTGGATATTTTGCTTTGAATTACAAAAATAAGAACCCCTCAATATAATTCTAGACTGTGAGCCCGTTGTTGGGCAGGGACCATCTCTATATGTTGACAAATTGTACTTCCCAAGCACTTAGTCCAGTGCTCTGCACACAGTAAGCGCTCAATAAATACGATTGAATGAATGAATGAGATGAATGAATGTACCTCATTTACCTCATCTGTAAAATGGGAATTGAGACTGTGAGCCCCTTGTGGGACAGGGACTGTGTCCAATCTGATTTGCTTGGAACCACCCCAGCGTTTAGCACAGTGCCTGGCATGTAGTAAGTGCTTAACAAATGCCATAATTATTGTTATTACACCACTCCACCCCGTTAGTGAAACCAGCCTTTAAGCTTCTGAACTCAAAGTCCTGAGAAAGATATTAATTACGCTTTGGGGAGAGTTAATAAATAACTTGAATCCTTCTATGGGGTCCCCAAGCTGCAGAAAGGAAATTCCTCTCCCTTAGATTCTGTGCAGAATTCCTGCTGGCGCTTTGCATTAATATTAAATTACCAACACACCACTCAGACGGAACTTACGTTCTATAAAAAGCTCACATTATGCCGTCAGCCTTTTATTACAAAATAATAGCAGTCGTGAGGTTAAAGTTTGTTCATACACTTTTCTATAGAACATCTGTACAATTTTCGATGGGGGATGGAAGCTACATTCCCAGTGTATTTTAGTCTTGAAAAAGCAGAGCGACTGGTTCGTTATTTAATTTTCTTCATTTTCCCCCAGCAGTAATGTTTATAGAGTTTTATCCAAGACAGCACCTCAGGGAGACTGGTTTGGTGGTTTTTTTTGTTTTTTTTTTTTTTTGCTTAAAGAAAAGAGAGCCCTGACCTAACCTTGATTATGGATGTTATTTGTAGTGGAACATACTGCACCGTGACTCAGCATGGTCCGGCCTCCAGACCAGAGAGGAGAGTGAGTGTGTGAGAACACAAGCCAAGCATTAAGGATTTTGGAGCAGTCTGGGTGCCCCAGACTATAAGAACTAGCACATTACGGGCTACAAGGTCATGGCTAGATTCTTTGTGATTCTGTCCTGCAGAGATGGGAATTCATTCGTTCATTTAATCGTATTTATTGAGTGCTTACTATGTGCAAAGCACTGCACTAAGTGATTAGGAGAGTACGAGACAATAACACATTCCCTGCCCACAACGAACTAATGGAAGCTTTCACAATGAAAGGAAAAAAACGGGGGGTTTCATTGCCTTCCATGCAGTGAAAGCTAGATTGGGATGGGTTTTTTGTAAAAAAATATTTTTATTGAATCTGGCCCCTGGGTGAGCAGAAGAATGTTATAATCAGAGTGCTGTGTAACAATGAGCCAGAGAACTTCCTTTCAATATTGGAGTGCTATGGTGGGAAAGCTGAGCCCTAAATATAATCCTGGCAGCCGAGCTCAGCTGAGATTTGCCTGTGAGTAAAGCTAGCTGGGAGGCTAGGCAGCTGAGAATCACAGTAATGAATCAGATAAAATGAGAGCATAAAAGCCGGAGAGCACAAACAGCTCCTCCGTTCTTCTAGCTCTCAGACTCTTATCAAGCACGGAGGCATAAGCCACCTCCATATTTCTTTTTCCTAAAGGGTCTCTAGATTGCAAATTCATTCCCTGCCCACAACGAGCTTACAATCTACAGCATGTGGCTTAGCGGATAGAGCATGGGCCTGGGAGTTAGAAGGACCTGGGTTCTAATCCCGGTTCCGCCACGTCTGCTGTGCCACCTTGGGCAAGTCACTTAACTTCTCTGTGCCTCAGTTACCTCATCTGTAAAATGGGGATAAGAGTGTGGACTGTGTCCAACCTGATGAACTCATATGTACCCCAGGGCTCACAAGAGTGCCATAATCAGTATTATTATTATTAGAGGGGAATGAGGGTGGAGGAATTGTGTGGCCCCTCTGACCTCTCTTGTGTTGTCTTATGCTGTCGAGTCTATTCCAATCTATAGCGATGCCATCAAATCATCTCTGCCAGAATGCCCCACCTCCACCTGTAATCGTTCTGGTAGCGTATCCATAGAGTTTTCCTGGTAAAAATACGGAAGTGGTTTACCATCGCCTCCTTCCACGCAGTAAATTTGAGGCTCCACCCTCGACTCTCTCCCAGGCCGCTGATGCCCAGCAAAGGCGAGCTTTGATTTGTAGTAGATTGCCTTCCACTCGCTAACCACTGCCCAAGCTAGGTATGGAATGGGTATGCCTCTCCTTGACTCTCCTTCCCAAAGCTGAGACTGGTAGAGTACTAGAAACCCTCCAGGAGTGGCCCAGAGAGGGGATCTGACCTTTCTAGGTCAGTTCTATTCGTGGTACATTTCCCACACCCCCTTCCAGAGGTCACCTGGGGTCAGAGCTGCACCCAAAATGCCCTAAAATGAAAGGAGGAGCAGATGGTCTGATGTTGAATTGGCAAGACCTCAAACTCCCGGACCGAGTGCCGCTGGACTCTCATGGTTGGAGCTGCTTTTGGATATTTGGGTGTCCCAGAATACCAGGGCCTCTGCCACCCGTCTTTATCATGGAAGCTAAGTTACATTTCCAGTTTTAGTTTCATTATCTCTAGCCCAACCTGGGAATAAGGAGCAGTGTGGCTCAGTGGAAAGAGCGTGGGCTGTGGAGTAAAAGGTCATGGGTTCAAATCCCAGCTCCACCAATTGTCAGCTGTGTGACTTTGGGCAAGTCACTTCACTTCTCTGTGCCTCAGTTCCCTCATCTGTAAAATGGGGATGAAGACTGTGAGCCCCCTGGGGGGCAACCTGATCACCTTGTAACCTCCCCAGCGCTTAGAACAGTGCTTTGCACATAGTAAGCACTTTATAAATGCCATTATTATTATTATTATTAACAGTCCTACCAACATCAATAGCTTAAAAAGAACATCAGGATTCATAAATTATTCTTTGATTCTTTCAACCGTACTTATTGAGCACTTACTGTGTGCAGAGCACTGTACTAAGCACATGGGAGAGTAAAATATAGCAATAAACACATTCCCTGCCCACAACGAACTTACAGTCTGGAGGACGGATATTATACTGTTTGCTGGGTGGATATTGGGACTAGGTGTTATTATTCGCTAGACTGTAGCTTGTTGAGGGCACGGATCATGTCTATTTTGTTTTTTAAGATATTTGTTAAGCACTTACTTTGTGTCAAGCACTGTACTAAGCGCTGGAGTGGACACGAGCTAATCAGGTTGGACACAGTCTGCATCTCACATGGGGCTCACATTCTTAATCCCCAGTACACATATGAGGGAATGGAACCCCTTGTAACCTCCCCAGTGCTTTGCACATAGTAAGAACTTAATAAATGCCATTATTATTATTATTATTATTAATAGAAGCTCCGATAAGTGAAGTTTGACAGCAGACAAGTGCTACAGCCTGGATTAGAACTCAGGTCCTCCTGACTCCCAGCCTCATGTTCTATTCACTAGGCCACGTTGCTTCTCATGGACTAGTTAATAAAGTCTATTAACTCTCACTCTCACAAGAACTTAGTACACTGCTTTCTGCATGTTAAATGCTCAAATATACTACTGATCAATTGATCATTATTACTGAAGTCACGATTCTACTGCTTGTGTTTCAGCATTATTATTTCCATGCCTATAGCCCAGGTGGCATCATGAATAATACCCTGAAAATGCCCGTTGTTGCAGCTCTGGGAATGAAGGCATAAATCTGGGTTCAAATTGAATGTGTCAAATCGTTGAACCCAAGATGGTTCACCCATGGAATCATATAAACAGTTCGATAATAATATGGGGGAAATCAAAGCAAGCTAATAATATCCCCTCAAAGCATAGTGCAGATGCCTTTTTCCACAGCTGAGGAGTCAGAAGGATGATATAGTATTTGTTGATTCTGTCATGTGACTTCTGGAAACAAAGATGTTAAATGACATGGTAATTTGGGTTGATTTGGCTACTGCTACACATGGAAGTCACAATAGCACTAGTAGTGATCTGTAGAACAGCGTAATTATTACCAGTTTTAAATCTCCGCAACATTTTTGAGATTTCTGCTGCCAGTGTTTCCTTTATGGTGGCCTTTTCTCTTTTTCCTAAATATCCGGAGATGTGTAGAATGAAAGTCTACTTAACCCCACTTATGAGGCTGAACTATTCCTGCAAAAAAATGCTTTTTCAAAAATGTGCCATCAAACACTGATTTTTGATAATGCATGGAATGCCAAATTCTGCCTAAATAGTTGCACTCCTAGGCAGATTCTTCAGTATAAAAATAGACAAGGTGGAGTTAGTAATGGAAAAGACCCGTTACTCTATCCAATCGATTACTTTTGCTAGTTTAATGGAGTCCTCCAGGACAGGAGTCATAACTCCTTCATTTCTGCTCTGCTGAAAAAGCCTTCAGGCAAGTGGACAAAAGAAAACTAGAAAGATTGAACGAAGGTGATGTTTGCGAATCTTGTGCCTTTGACAAATCTTCTGAAAGGGAGAACAACCACACTCACTAATGCAGGCAGCTGCTACCTTTTGCTTCACTCTAGCAGGTTGTTCGGCAGGCACTTGGGCACTGAGTTATCTTCTCCATTTTATATTCTTCCTGTGTCAGTCTCCTTCATTTGTCCTCTAAACCACAATCTCCTTGAGGGCAGGGAATGGATCTACCAACTCTATTTTTAAATTGATATTTGTTAAGCACTTCCTGTAATAATGATAATAGTAATAATAATAATTATGGTATTTGTCTAGCACGTATTATGTGCTACGCTGGGGTAGAAATAACACAATCAGATCTGTCCCAGCTGAGCTCACATTCTAAGGGTGAGGAAGGTGAGGAATTTAATCCCTATTTAACAGATGAGGAGACTGAGGCCCAGACTAGAAAAATTACTTTTCCACAGGCAACACAGCAGGCAGGTGGCGGAACCAGGAATAGAATCCAGGCTTCTACCTGATCCTGTGGTCTTTCTTCTTGGTCATGGAGTTTCTCATAGGCCACGCTCACTATGCCCAGAGTTTTAATGGCTGCCTAGCTAACCACGCCTCAGACAGACACACTTGGGAGAGGCATTAAAATTGCTCCCATTAAAATTGATATCACAAATCAACCAATCCGTTATTGAGCCCCTCCTGGGTGCAAAACACTCTGATAAGTGCTTCGGAAATAGAACAGTAGCAGAACACACATTCCCTTCCCCCAGAAAACTTACAGTCTAATAGGACAGAGAAAAACTATTTAGAGAGGGAGGAGGGGGGAGTACAAGAAAAACAAAGTTATAGAATGAAGAGGCTAAGTTGAAAAATCAGAACGTATCAGAATGAAAAAAATGCAAGAGCAATTGAAAGTATGTATGTACAAAAACACAGATGACGTTATACATACCTGTCAGTTGTATTTACTGAGTGCTTACTGTGTGCAGAACGCCCGTCTCCCCCTTCTAGACTGTGAGCCCATTGTTGGGTAGGGACTGTCTCTATATGTTTCGAGTTGTACTTCCCAAGCGCTTAGCACAGTGCTCTGCACACAGTATATGCTAAATAAATACTATTGAATTAATTAATTAATTAATAATTTGACACAAACCATGATCCTGGGTCAGTCCTGTTGCCCAAACGGGTCAGTGGTAACACCAGTCCATTTCCCTTCTCTCCCTGCCCAAAGGACAGACTAGAGCTACCAGGAAGCACATTTGGGTGTGAAGCGGAACTGGCAGCGGATTTCAATGGAACGTGGATTTTATTTCAGAGAGTCCTGGGAGTCCGAGGATAAAGCTGGCATCCAGCCCCAGGGAGAGCCCTTGACCTAGAAGGGAGAAGAGTTTCAAAAGCTGAACATAACATAGCCGGCACTTTAATTACGGTTGAAGCCTAACCTGGATTCTTCCTAAAAAAGAAGGATGAAAAATTCCCTAAAACTTTACCTTCTATGCAGAAAGGTAGAAGCAAGGCCTTTTGCACCTAAGGCCCCCACAACTTTTCACAAAGCAGTTGTTGAAGCATTTATTTTGGTCCTTTTTCTTTTAAGGAGAAGTTGACTGCACCACAACTCAAACCAGCCTTGATATTGATTGGCTCCATGTATGGATAAAGCAAGCCAACAGGATATCATAGGTGGCTCTCTGAGTGTGCAGTGAAAATCATTTTTCCCCTTTTTCCACCTTCAAGCTGGAACGCTAAAGGTCTCCAATCTCCCAGGTGACATCGAGCTGGGGAACAGAATTTGGAAACATGGGAATGAAGGCCTCCAGTCTGTTCACTGTAGTAGCATTTGTAATCGGACAAGGTGATCCTGCATCCATAAAATAACGGTAAAGGCATTTACGAATCAATTGATCATATTTATTGAGTTCTTTTTGTGCAGAGCACTGTATTAAGTGCTTTGGAGAGTACGGTATAACAGCACCCAGCCTGATTAGCTTGTATCTACCCCAGTGCTTATAGTACAGTGCCTGGCACATAGTAGGCACCCACAGATGCATCCAACACATCCAGGCAGACCAGAACAAGGGATAGATAGCGAGACTGTAAGCTTGTTACAGGCAGGAAACATATCTGCTAATTTTGTCATTATTGTGCTCTTCCAAGCACTTACCACAGTGCTCTGTGCATAGTAAGTGCTCAGTAAATATGATTGAGAAGGAAAAAGTCAGAGGACAGCATTAAGAGGACAAACAGAGAGAGGAAGGGGAAAGATAAAAAGAGAATAAGAAGAGATACATCAACTAACCACCCAGTGTAAAGACCAGGTATTTCTGCTATAGAATTCTGTGATTGGGCCTTATTCATTTTAATGAGAGTTTTCTGTAAGCTTTTCCTGGGTATTCAAATCGGCAAGTCTGTTCCACAAACAAAAGGCTCTCACTGCATAATGACAAGTGCAGAAGGCTTCTCTCTGTAAAGTGATATAATGAAGCAATTGCTGAGATCATGTGCAAAATCAAACACACCATAATGCCAATTACATTTGCCGGAATTTATTAGGGACTTTGTGAGGATTTTTAACTCAGCTGGTGAGCAGCCCACTAATTAAGATTCCAGATGATTGGAATGATAGACCTTCCCAAATTGCTGATTGTGAAACCTCTTTTATTAATGACATCAGAAATGAATGTATTGAAAAAAAAATCTCTCTAGAGAAACCTCTTTGGCTCCAAAAGTCCATTTGGCTTAATAAACAATACATGTAGTCATGTGGAAAGCAAATGATATGTCAAAATAAAGAATTCATTTTAACCAAACAATGCGGTCAGAAATGTTTTTGTTCCTTGTTTATTTAGAGAAGGTAAGTGCTGGTCTCTCTTCAAAACAGGCAGAATAAGGAACTGTGGGATGGTTCTCTGAATCAGCCCCTTCTTCTAGAAGGTTTTAGTCTTCCCTTTTACTCCCCTTTCAACTGCCCCATTCCTGCTTTTTCTTTTTAATGGTATTTGTTAAGCTCTTACTATATGTCAGTCACTGTACTAAGTCCTGGGGTAGACACAAGCTAATCAGGCTGGACAGAGTCCCACATGGGGCTCATACTCTTAATCCCCATTTTCCAGATGAGGTAACTGAGGCCCAGAGAAGTGAAGTAACTTGCCCAAGGTCACACAGCAGGCAAGTGGTGGAGCCGGGATTAGAACCCAGGTCTAATAATTGATTAATTAATTAAGCATGCAACTGAAGTTACTGAGACTTGAAAGAGTCTTCCTGGTAATGTGTTCTTCCAACCACTTGGTACATTGCTCTGCACACAGTAAGCACTCAATAAATACCATTGATTGATTGACTGACTGGGCTGTTTTGAAGCACGATGGGCAAGAGGACAGGAGCCAGGAGAAACGGCAGAAGCAGTTTTGGAAAACCCTCCCCACATCACCAAACCACTCTCGTTCTGTCAGCCCGTGCCCCATCCCAAATTTCAGTTGAAAAAAAAAACAACAAACCAAAACTACTATTCAGTTCAGGGGTGAGCTATTTAAGGAACTTAACGCAGCAGGATGAATGTGCACAGTCCACCCTTAATGGCAGAAGGAATTAAAAATGTATTTACCATCTGCTGATAGTTTTCTTGCAGGGTTCTTTTCCTCCAATAGCACGTGCACGTCTTTTGCTCCCTACCTCATGGAGCCAGCTCCTTCGTTTTCAACAGCTCTTCTTTCCCCTATTCTCAATGGGACCGTTGGTCTTTGCTCTCTGCTTCTTGAGTCACTTTTCAATGTCATGTGGGCTAGGAGTCGATCATGTGCCGGAGGTTCGTCCTGAATCAGAGGGGCCAGGCCACCGGGGTGAGGCTTGACACCTGTCAATCAATCAACACTTTCTATTGAGTGCCCACTGAGTGCGAAGCAGAAGCAGCATAGCCTAGTGGAAGACACGTGGGCTTGGGGGTCAGAGGACCTGGGTTCTAATCTCAGCTCTTTCAATTGCTTGCTGCGTTACCTTGAGCAAGTCACTTGTGCTTCAGTTTCCTCAACTGCAAAATGGGGGTTCAATATCTGTTCTCCCTTCTACTTAAAACTGTGAGCCCCCATGTGGGACAGGGACTGTGTCCAACCTAAATGTACAGTGTTTTACACATAGTAAGTGCTTAACAAGCACCATAAAACAAACAAACACACAATACTGAGTGGGAGAGAAGAACAGAAACAAGGCCCTCAGAACAAGGCCCTAAAGAACTTACAATTTTCCTTCTGCAATCACATAGGGGAGAAGAAAGGGTATCCTCCACAATATTGCTTCCCCATTAGTTAATTAATCAATCAATCCTATTTATTGAGTGGTCACTGTGTGCAGAGTAGTATATTGAGGTCTTGGAAGAGTACAATATAACAGATTTGCCCACAAGGAACTTACGGTCTAGAAGGGAAGCATACAGTTTGGACGTTAAAAACATGCACTAAGAGTAGTCAGTTTGGGGTTTTGTTATCTAGTTGAACTGTTTCTCAAGCTCCTTATTCATTTTCATCATTCCTTCTCTAGACTGCAAGGTCCCTGTTGGCAGGTAACAATTGTCAGCTGTGTGACTTTGGGCAGGTCACTTAACTTCTCTGTCCCTCAGTTCCCTCATCTGTAAAATGAGGATTAAGACTGTGAGCCCCCTGTGGGACAACCTGATCACCTTGTAACCTCCTGAGTGCTTAGAACAGTGCTCTGCACATAGTAAGCACTTAATAAATGCCATTATTATTATTATTATATCAACTCTGTTATACTGCACTGTCCAAATCACTTAGTTCAGTGCTTTGCAGGCAGTAAGCGCTCAATAAATATGGCCGATTGATTGAGTTTTTAGGCACTTAATTAGATTTTTTGAGTTGGACGTTTTCAAAATGCGCCTCCCTCTCCCCATTGTAGAATCTGTTGATGGAATCTGGTTGTGAAAAGTATTCAGGTCGAGGGACTAAAGGAAACTTGTTCTTGTAGTACCTGTTACTTGGAAACTACATTTTCCAGAGATAGGCTAAATTTCCCAGTATCCTCTGGGAAGGGCCGTCAGTCAGAAAGTTGGGCAGAGATTTTCAGTGCAGAAAAGGGAACTCTTGAAGCCTTTCTTCCTGCCTGTAGGACTCTGCTCTCTTATCTTTGCTAAATGTTCCGTTCCATGTACTGACTTGACAGCACACACGCTGATACCTTTGTGAATCTAAGGAAGTTTATTTGAGCATTTGTCCTCTCCCGAGTGCTTAGTACAGTGCTCTGCACACTGTAAGTGTGCAATAAATACCACTGATGATGATCTAGAGTAGTTTGGGTGGCCTGAGGTCTGTGTATCTACTGGTAAATAGATAATGTATTTATTTATATTATTGTCACTCTCCCTGTCTAGATTGTGAGCTTGTTGTAGGCAGGGAATCTGTCTGTTTACTGTTCTGTTGTACTCTCCCAAGCACTTAGTACAGTGGTCTTCACACAGTAAGCACTCAAGAAATGTGATTGAATAAATGAATGACTAAATGGTGGGTCGGCATTTGGATCTAGTTTAGCTTTTCTGTCTTTAATTCCCTGTGCCTGAAACTGAACTTCTGCGGCTGACTTCTGAGCGTCTGACGGCATGATGCCTTGGGTTTATCTCCGGTTCCAAAACCAAAAACCAAAACCAAAAATGAAGGGAGGTCACAGAAGCCCTAAGGAGGTCACATGATAAAAACGTTGAGAACCACCAATCCAGTGTGGTTGCCAGGTGCAGTTACCAGAGAGAGAGCGAGGCCCATTGCGGAGGGGAGAAGGCGAGCAAAGTGAAGCGGGAAGCATCTTGGTGACCGTCCCCCAGCCATTAAGGCACTAAGTAAGGCAGCCCATGATATAAGTGACGTGGAATACTCCTTCTTGACTGGTGACCCAGAAGAGGTATCCAGCTAGAACAAGAACTCCAAGTTCAGATCCATTCAGAAGCCGCAGTGACCAGAAGACAAGGCTGTGAAGTTCCTCCCACAGGCCACTCTTGAGAAAACAAAGGGCTGAATGGGTGAGGCTGGTCTGGGAGGGGAGTTCTGCCACTCTGAGAGACTGGAGAGAATTGCTGATTTGATGATGATGATGATGATGGCATTTGTTAAGCACTTACTATGTGTAAAGCACTGTCCTAAGCGCTGAGGGGGGGATGCAAGGTGATCAGGTTGTCCCACGGGGGCTCACAGTCTTAATCCCCGTTTTATAGATGAGGTCACTGAGGCTCAGAGAAGTTAAGTGACTTGCCCAAGGTGACACAGCATGGGATTCAAACCCATGACCTCTGACTCCCAAGCCTGGGCTCTTTCCATTGAGCCACGCTACTTCTCTAGCCACTTTATATATTATTTATTACTCCATTTATTTATTTATTTTACTTGTACATATCTATTCTATTTATTTTATTTTATTAATATGTTTAGTTTTGTTCTCTGTCTCCCCCTTCTAGACTGTGAGCCCACTGTTGGGTAGGGACTGTCTCTATATGTTGCCAACTTGTACTTCCCAAGCGCTTAGTACAGTGCTCTGCACACAGTAAGCGCTCAATAAATACGACTGATTGATTGATTGATCTCAGATGCACACATTCCTGCAAAATAATAATAATAATAGTTGTAATAACTGTGGTATTTGTTAAGCCCTTATTATGTGCCAGTCACTGTACTAAGCACTGGGGTAGATACAAATAAATTGGGTTGGAGACAATCCCTGCCCCATGAAGAGTTCACAGTCTTCATCCCCATTTCACAGATGAGGTTACTGAGGCACAGAGAAGTGAAGTGGCTTGTCCGAGGTCACACACCAGACAAGTGGCGGAGCCGGGATTAGAACCCATGACCTTCTGATTCCCAGGTCCATGCTCTATCCACTATGTCAGACTGCTTCCAGTTTACTGAGCCTGATCCCCTGATAGAATCACCCATTAATCAATTAAAATGGGGAACGAATGCCTGTTTGTCCTTCTACTTAGATTGTGAGCTTCATGTGGGACAGGGACTGTGTCCAATCTGATTAGCTTTTATCTACCCCAGTGCTTAGGAGAGTGCTTGATGCAAAGTAACTGCTTAACAAATCCCATCGTTGTTATTATTATGTCTGGACTATCTACTTTGTGCAGAATTCTGAACTAAGTTCTAGGGCTAATACAGTAATGGAATAGGACATGATCTTTATTTTGAGCTTAGTCAATAAGGGGAGACAGACTCAAGATAATGCGTAGATGGGAGGAAGAAGGGAATGGAAATAAGGATAGGTGAATAAATAAGTGTTTAAATAGTAGAGTTTATAAATCGATACATTCAAGAAGGCTCCGTATGGCTGTTTGTGCGTAAGTGCTTTGGCGGGTCATGGGCATGTAGGAAAATGAACACCTCACTGAATTTCCAAGAACAGGCAGAAGAAAGAGACAAGACCGACCCTAGGGAAAAGTGAATCAGGATTCAGTGCTTTTAGAGACTCTGATGCTCCTGGAGATGTTTCTGAGATCCCCGTTGCCCATTTATCATCATAATGTATTAATTTCTTCTAGCCACCTGATTAAGAACAAAGGGACTTTCAGGGCAAAGCAGCTAAGTGCTCGGTCTCATAATCTGAAGGCCGTGAGACCTCTAGATTGTAAACTCGTTGAGGGCCAGGAATGTGTCTACCAACCCTGTTGTATTGGGCTCTCCTAAATGTTTAGTACAGTACCCTGCATAGGCGCTCAATAAATACGATTAAGGACGAAGTGAGAAAAACCCTGTGACTGCTGTGGGGTTGGTGTCTTCTTCTAATCAATCAATCAATCAATCATATAATATATAATGAGCGCTTACTATGTGAAGAGCACTGTACTAAGTGCTTGGGAGTGTCCAATACAACAGAATTAGCAGACATATTCCCTGCCCATAACGAGTTTACAGTCTAGAGGGGGAGACAGGCATTAATATGAATAAATAAGGAATTTATAATATATAATTTTCATGGTTGCTGCTGACTGGGTCTCTGTTCCAACTCTTCACTGTGTACTTAGAAAGGAAGTGCTAGTAATTTACGGTTGAAGCCAAAGTGATGTTATTTCGATTCTGTCAAAAAGCATTCATTCATTCAGTGGTATTTGTTGAGCACTTAGTTTGCCAAGCACTGTACTAAGTGCCTGGGAGAGTACAATATTACAATAAACAGACACATTCCCTGCCCACAGTGAGCTTAAACTCCAGAGGACGAGCTTACAGTGCATCTGTAGCAGAAGCCATCTCGTCTGTATGTCTGAGGCAGGATCAGGGCCAACCAGCTAACTCTGGAGCCACTTTGAAAAAAGACTACAGACCCAAAATTCAGAGGACCAGGGTTCAAATCTGGACTCCATCTGCTGTGCGATCTTGGGCAAGTCACTTAACTTCTCTGTGCCTCGTTTCCTCTACTGTAAAATAAGAGTTCAATACTTATTCTCCTTTCCCCTGAGACTGCGAGCCCCATGTTGGACAGCGATGGTGCCAATCCTGATTACGTTGTACTTATCCCAGTGCTTAGTACAAGGCTTGACACAGAGTAAGTGCCTAACAGATACCTCTATTATTACTATTATTATTATTATTATCCCACAAGCCTCCCTGCAGGGCCACTGAAAACATCTGGAAAGCTTGACCCACAGCATGGATTAAGCTGACAGCAAATATCAAAGAGAAAGCAGACCTCTTGCAAATCCTACCACGGCTGTTTTTTCCAACTCTTGCTCTTCCTGTCAAGCCCCAAGGTTTTCTAGTACATTTTCCTCTGGAATTTCCCTTGCAGAAGGAAATAATCAGAAGAATGAGCTGTAGAGTTCTAGTGCTAATAAAGCTCCAGTTCCTGAGTCCAAAACCAGGACCTCATTCAGTGGGACATAAATACTATTAGCAGTGGTATTTGTTAAGTTCTTAATATGTGCCAGGCACTGTACTAAGCATTGGGGTGGATACAAGTAAATCGGGTTGGACCCAGTCCCTGTCCCTGTTGGGCTCACAGTCTCAATCCCCATTTTACAGATGAGGTAACTGAGGGACAGAGAAGTAAAGTGATTTGCCCGAGGCCACACAACAGGCAAGTGGCAGAGCCAGGATTACAACTCATGACCTTCTGACTGCCAGGCCTGTTCTCTATCCATTAGGCCAGCCTGTTGTGGGCAGGGATTGTTTCTGTTGCTGAATTGTACTTTCCAAGCACTTAGTACAGTGCTCTGAACAGAGTAAGCACTCAGTAAATACGACTGAATGAAAGAGAAAGACAGGAAAGAACATTCCTTCTAGACTGTGAGCCCACTGTTGGGTAGGGACTGTCTCTATACGTTGCCAACTTGTACTTCCCAAGTGCTCAGTACAGTGCTCTGCAGACAGTAAGTGCTCAATAAATACGATTGATTGATTGATTCCTTATGGTTAAAGATTTTACGCTCCAGGGTTGTGTCTGCTTACTTAACTGTACTCTCTCAAGTGCTCTGCACACAGTAAGCGCTCAGTAAATACCCCTGATTGCTTAAGTGACTGAAGATGGAGTGATGTCCTATCTTCTAATCTTTTGAAGTTCGAAAAGTAAAGAATCTTGCACCACCAACTGCAGTAAAAGTTTATCACTTATTTGCCCTTTTATTCTAAAGCCCCCACCAACTCACCAGTTGCTCAAATTCTTCCCTTCCCCTCATCCCTCCTAAAATGCTCTTTTGACTTTGAGGAGGGAGAAATGTCTTTCCTTTGTGGTACCAAAATGCCAAGATTTTAATGGAATGCTTTAGTAGTCTTCCAAGCACCCTCCCAGCCAACAGCTAGCAAAGTTCAGCTCACTAATTCTAAGTCAGAAACACTGCCAGTTTTCCTGGTCTGCAACAATTGTGATGTTCTTAAGAAGATTAAAACAATAAATTTTGATGTTTCAGGGGCCAGTATCCTACAGAGTTACTTCTGTGAGAATTTACCTTGGACTCGTTTGTGAAAACAGATGGTAACTATTAAACGGTGCCTCTTGTTATTTTCTTCTTAAATCTTATATTGGGCTTAAATGGATCAGCTTGTAAAACAAAAGTGTTCAACCCTTCTGATGGCTTTGTTTTATTTTTCAGTCCAGAGGTGAATGGTATCATTTTCGCTATCAGGGCACTGTTCAAAGCCATCCGTTACTTGAAGGTACCTGTCTCTCACCATTCACCGGCTAGCAATGGAGAAGCTTTCGGGTCTCTTCTGCTTCCCGTCTCTAAATGGAGCAAATAATATTTTTCTACGTTAATCTCGCCGAGTTTCTGAGGAACTGATGCTAGCACATTCCCAAGTAAGTTTACTCAATTAACAAAAATAGATAGGTTGTGGCATTTCAGTGTATGAGTTTTAGCACGTGTTTCATTTCTAGAAAAATGCTAAGGGATCACCCCATGGAAACTTGAATTCACAGAGGAAGTGGGCAGATCCAAGTAAGAGGTTCTTACCTAATTCACGTGTTTCTGGACCCCAAAGCTTTCTACAGGCTAGATCACAGCATGGTGTAGGTGATGGAGCACAGACCTGGGAGTTAGAAGGACCTGGGTTCTAATCCTGCCTCCACCACTTATCTGGTGTGGGACCAAAGTCACTTGACTTCTCTGGGCCTCAGTTCCCTCATCTGTAAAATAGGGATTATGGCTGTGAGCCCCATGTGGGACATGAACTGTGTTCAACTTGATTAGCTTGCATCTACCCCAGTGCTTAGAACAGTGCCTGGGACATAGTAAGCCGTTAACGATTACCATAAAAAAAGAATCAATCTGTCATATTTATTGAGGGCTTACCATGTGCAGAGCACTGTATTAAGTGTTTGGGAGAGTATAGTATAACAGAGTTGATAGACATGTTCCCTGTCCACAATGAGCTCTCAGTCCATTCATTCAATCGTATTTATAGAGCGCTTACTGTGTGCAGAGCACTGTTCTAAGTGCTTGGAAAGTACAGTTCAGCTATAAAGAGGACAATCACTGCCCACACCACTTCCCACTCTTTAAAAGGAATCACTAACCAATGTGATTTGAAATTCCAAGGGTGTTTTTAACTGCTTATGGAAAACTCTCTCAAATGAGCCTAATGTTATCAATGGGAGCAAGGAATAGGGGCAAACATGCAAATGCGAAAACAAACTTTTATTCTCCCTCTAACTGTTGATAATGGCATTTTCATTATATAGCAACTTCCCTCACTGTGGGTAAATGGCCAAAGGAAAAAATTCAGATGGCTCATTCTCTAAATTTCCTATGCTTAACCCTGAACAGATCCAACTACAATGGAGTAATCTTGATCTTGTGTTCGAGAGCCTGTCTGAGCACATGTGTGTGTGTGTGTGTGTGTGTGTGAGAGAGAGAGAGAGAGAAAGAGAGAGAGAGAGAGAGCGCATATATTTGCGTGTGGGTATTTTTGTTTCAGTTTGTTTTTCTTTCCCATTTGGCCTCTTTCACACAGGACTATAATGTAAGGGGAGAGTTCTGCTTTCTGAAACCCATTGTGATCCCCCTCCTACTTTGTAATGTCATAAGTAGGGTAACACCCTGATTATTATAGCATAGTTAAGGGGCTGTCAGTGTTTCCATTTTACATTCCTACTTTCCAGCATTTATTACTCAGCTATAACAAATTGCTCCAGGCAGGAAGTTGGCATCCATAAATCTCAGCCCAGGAGAAAATTCTTTTTACCCATTTAAAGAAGATAAAAATAAATATTGTAGCTCTCTACCAGCTGAAAAGAGGATTCGTTTGCTAGAGAAACCTCTTAAACGATTAAAGGGATTGGGAAAACCAATATCACTGCCCAAACTATCCATTTTTGATTTTTTTTTTAATTAGGAAGCCAGCTATTGAGCTAGAAACTGAATGCTGCAAAATATTTTCTCGAAAGAATTCCTCAAGAATTTTTCACATTGGGAGCTCCTACAGGGTGGTCAAATGAACCCAGTCAACTCTGAAGACTCTCCAGTTTTTTTTTTTTTTTTTTTTTTTTAATGGTATCTGTTAAGCACTTATTCTGTGCCAGGCATTGTATTAAACTCTGGGTTAGAAACAGGCTAATCAGGTTGGACAGCCCCGTCCCACATAGGGATCACAGTCTTAATCTCCGTTTTACAGATGAGGAAACGGAGGCCCAGAGAAGTGAAGTGATTTGTCCAAGGCCCCACAGCAGATGAGTAGTGGAGTCGGGATTAGAACTCAGGTCTTCTGACTTTTAGGTCTTGGCTGCTGCTAGGCCATGCTATTTGGCTCAGTGGAAAGAGCAAGGGCTGGGGAGCCAGAGGTCGTGGGTTCTAACCCTGGCTCTGCCACTTGTCAGCTGTGTGACCTTGGGCAAGTCATCTGTAAAATGGGGATGAAGACTGTGAGCCCCACGTGGGATAATCTGATTACCTTGTATCTACCCCAGTGCTTAGAACAGTGCTTGACACATAGTAAGTGCTTAACAAATACTATTATTATTATTATTATTATTATTATTATTATTCTCAATCTGCTGGGACCATGACCCCTGAAAGAAGAATGATTTTCACTCCAGATTAAAACAGGGCTTTTAGAGTCATTATTGTCAATCACAGAAAAAAATCCACCTATAAGGGGGAAAGATTTGTTTGCACATGTTGCTGGGCCAATCAATCAATCAATCAGTCAGTCAATTGTATTAATTGAGTGTTTACTGTGTGCAGGGCACCATATTAAGCACTTGGGAAAGTACTGTATTGTAGAGTTAGTAGACATGTTCCCTGCTCACAATGAGCTTACATAATTTCAAGAAAAGAATAAAGGCTTGGTATTTTCAACACATCTCCAGCAGACTGTGACCTGAAATACTCTTATCTTTTGTCTTCAAAAATTGCAAATAGCTGCACACGAGTATTACCCAATAGATTTTAATCTGATCTACTTAAGAATCTAATAAAAAGATAAAAGACGCCATGGCAAAATCACAATTTAAAATTTTCATGTTTTTTTATTCTCTGAATTTCTCCTGCATCTGACAGGTAGTGAAGAAGTTGCCTCACGGATAACGCACGAGCCTGGGATTCAGGAGGACCTGGGTTCTAATTCTGGCTCAGCCTTTGGTCTGCTGTGTGACCTTGGGTAAGTCACTTAACTTCTCTGTGCCTCAGTTTCCCCATATATAAAATGGGAATTAATGTCTACTCTCCCTAACTTAGACTGTGAGCCCCAGGTGAGATAGGGACTGTGACCTCTAGATTGTAAGCTCATTATGGGCAGGGAACATGCCCGGTGATTCTGTTGTACTGTGCTCTCCCAAGCTTTTAATACAATGCTCTGCACAAAGTCAGGACTCAATAAGTACAATTGATTGAGTGATTGCTTGATCGTCCAACCTGATTATCTTGTATCCACCCCAGAGCATAGAACATTGCTTGGCATATGTAATAATAATAATAATAGCCACCAAAGAGTTCCTAGTGTGACCCTTTGTTTGGAAAGGTCCCTAAAGCCTGGTTCAACTAGAAAAAAACTCGAGACACTTTCTTGAATTCAATCAGCTGTCAACTGGCCTATGAAATAGCTTGCAAGAAGCCAGCAGGGATGAATTTTTTTTAAATGGTATTTGTTAAGTGCTTACTTTGTGCCAAACACTGTACTAAGAGCTGGGATAGATACAAAATAATATCCTGCATGTCCCACATGGGGCTCACAGCCTTCCATTTTCCAGATGAGGTAACCAAGGCACAGAGAAGTTAAGCAACTTGCCCAAGGTCACAAAGCAGACGAGTGGCAGAGCTGGGATTAGAACCCAACTCCTTTCTAACTCCCAGACTCATGCTCTATCTATGAGGCCATGCTTATTCTCTGAAAGGAAATGCAGAAATACAGGGGTGGAGGCCATATTACCAATGATAGCCCTGTCCAGGGCCATGTAGAGCAAGTGTTTGAGAGAGGAGAATTGGGAGGCAAGCATCCCAGTTTCTGTTTTTCTAGGGCCTTTATTGGAAATAGAGTATCTACATCAGCACAGAGTGTTCCATTCTCAAGCAAAGCTTACAGTACAATCACATATTATTATTGTCAAAGTGAAATGATACTTCACAGGAAATTAGCCCTTTTTGCAGTGTCCATTCCCCCCACTTCTGCTTTGCTTTGATTCTGGTGGTTGAAAATGCTGGGACTACATTCTGGAATGAGAATTTAAAAAAAATTGTTGTTAATAGCATTATCTCCATCTTCTGTCTCCTCTCTTTCCCCTCCCCTTTGGGACTGAATGGTGTAACCTAGTTCTGAAAACCTATGAATATCCCCCTGACAGCAAGTAAAGGAGAACCAAGTGGAAAGGGACAGCTCAATCCATTGATGGTATTTATTGAGCACTTAGTGTGTGCAGGGCACTGTAATAAGCTCTTGGGAGAATACATTACCATCGAGTTGGTAGACACGATTCCTGCCCTCAATAAGCTTACAGTTCAATTCAATCACATTTATTTGGCGCTTGCTGTGTGCAGAGCACTGTACTAAGCACTTGGGAGAGTACAATGTAACAGTAAACAGACACATTTCCTGCCTGCACTGAGTTTACAGCCTAGAGGGAGACAGACATTAATATAAGTAAAGAAAGAACAGATATGGACGTAAGTACTTCGGGGCTGGAGGGGGGAATAAATAAAGGGAGCGAGTCAAGGTGATGCAGATGGGAGTGGGAGAAGAGGAAAGGAGGGCTTAGTCAGGGAAGACATCTTGGAGAAGATGTGCCTTCAATAAGGCTTTGAGTTCGGGAAGAGTAATTGTCTGTCGGAATTGAGGAGGTAGGGTGTTACCCGCCAGAAGCAGGACGTGGGTGAGGGGTTGGCCGCAAGATAGATGAGATCGAGGTACTGTGAGAAGCATTAGAGGAATGAAGTGTGCTATCCGAGGGAAACCCTCATTCAAGAGGAAATTAAATGAATCAATGATATTTAGTGATTGTTTTATTGATATTTAGTATAGATTACCCATTACAGGTGTTTGGGGTTGGGTTGTGTGGGTGGAGGGATGAGGGGGTGGGATAATGTTAAAATATGAGAAACTGTGGGGATGAAATAGTGATCCAGGAATTTGTACAGCTCTTACTCTGAGGCAAGCACTGTATTAGACCCTGGAGTAGATACAATAATAACTGTGATATTTGTTAAACGTTTACTATGAAGTCAAGCACTGGGCTGAGAACTAAAGTAGATACAAGATAATGATTCGACACAGTCCCTGTTCCACCTGGGGCTCAAAGTCTAAGTAGAAGGGAGAACAGGCATTGAATCTCTGTCTTACTGATGAAAAACTGAGGCGCTGAGAAATGAAGGGACTTGCAGAGGTCACCCAGCAGGCAACCTGGTGGAGTCAGTATGAGAATTCAGGTTTCCTTATTCCCATGCCTGTATTCTTTTCACTAGGCCGGACACTGTACGAACACACAGAAGGCTATGACCCATACCCTCTCCAAGAGTTTACAGCAGATTATAAACTGATGACCGTACAGTAGTTAAAAACCTACTAAAAACCTACCCGTATCTGCGTGGCACAAGTCCCACTAAACTGGGAGGTAGTGTGGTCTAGTGGAAAGAGCATGGACCTCAGTGTCAGAACACTGGCCACTGACCTGCCATGTGAACTTGAGCAAACCCCTTACCCTCTCTGAGCTCCAGTTTCCCCCTCTATAATGAGGCTAAGATTCCTCCTCTCTGTTAACTTCCTAGATTGTGAGCTCTGGGAAAGGCAAGAAATGGGTCCAATCTGATATCTTGTATCCATCCCAGGGTTTAGCACAGTGTTTGGTGCACAGTAAGTGTTTAAACATAACAAAAATAACCATTTAATGATAATAATGAGGTGCAGGTGGTTTGCTCTGTCTCGCACAGATTCTGGTTGAGAGGAATTTTCCACTTGAAAATTGCTTTCAAAAAAGGACTCCTGGCTCCATGCAGGCACTTCCACGATACTTTTGCAATACCTAGGTGCAGTGGAAGACGTATATGCAGATTAGAAACTTAATTTTGAAACGAATGTCTTTTCAAAGTTGAAGTCTCAATCTTATTTGAATGTAACATTTTGCCTGTTAATAGTACTACTGTACTACACATTTGCTTACTGCCTCACAAAGCTGTGCTCTTCTTTCACTAAGCCTTAATTTGCATGAGATCTTTTTGCTTTTAAAGAGACAGGGCAGTTCTCTTTCTTGCAATTTAATACTCTACCATCTGAATACAATCACAATCAGCACACTAGGTAATGAAAAAGTACCCTAAGAATTTAGTTTAGTTTCTGTGTTGCAGAGAGAAATGTTTTTAGATTGAAGAAACAGTTTATCCCTTTAATCTCAATGACATCCAATAACGCAAACAACAAACATTTCCTATTGTTTCACTGTTTGGGGAATGTACACATTTAGCATCCTCGAGGCAACTGTTGAATTAATTGACTGGCTCTAATCTGAATTATGAGCTTTAATTTGCTTAAACTATGCAAATCTCTTTTGTGAATTTCTTGTGTCAATTGAATAATAACAATAATAAAGAAGTTACTTTTACCAAATATTCCCGAATGCAAGATGGCTAAAAAAGAGATTTGAGGTGAATGGGACAGTCATCAGATTAGGAGTTGGAGTACCAACGTCTCCATTAAGCCAAAAGCATGGCAACCAATACTTTCTGTTTTAAAAATATTTGAGATGAATTCGGTTTTCATAAAAGCAGTCTGAAACTGAAATGAGAAGGAGAAGCTTTCTGTTTACACCCGATCCAATAACAATACCTGCAGCACAAAGGGATAGCCGCTATACATTGCCAGAAAACCTCTGCTTTTGTTCAAAACTCCACGTTCACCCAGTGGGGGGAAGAATTATTATATGTTTATGTGTTCTTTAAAACAACCTTCGCTTTGATCATTCCTGTCAACTGGAACTCAAAAGAAAAAAAAGGCTCAGTTTTTCTAGAAATGGATTACTACTGTCCACTAGAGGTTGTAATAAGACCTACAATACCATTTTTACAACAGAGCCTAGATTTCTACGGCACCAATCATTGATTTTCGAATGAAAGAAGTCCTAGAAGTGAGAAATAATGACCAGTGTGGCCTTATGTAGGTTACAGCAAATTATATGGGTTTGTAACGTCAAAATGCCGGAAGAACAACGTTTCTTACAACTTGCCCACACGCACTTAACTGAAATGATATTTAGAAGTGAA